>NC_088375.1:35814242-36117272 GCF_037993035.2 Macaca fascicularis | reverse complement strand
CAAATGGAAGGACATCTCGTGCTCATGAACCAAATGAATTAATATTGTTAAAATGACAATACTACGACAAGCAATCTACAGATGCAATGTAATTCTTATCAAAATACCAATGTCATTTTTCACAGAATTAGAAAAAACACTCCTAAAATTTGTATGGAATCAAAAAAGAACTCTATAGTCAAAGCAATCCCTGAGCAAAAAGAACAAAACTGGAAGCATCACACTACCTGACTTCAAAATATTACAAGGCTCTAGTAACCAAAGGAGCATGGTATTGGTGTAAAAACAGACACATTGACTAATGAAACAGAATAAGGAATCCAGAAATTAATACATGTATTTACAGCCAACTCATTTTTGACAAAGGTGCCAAGAACACTCACTGGGGAAAGGATAGTCTCTTCAATAAATAGTTCTGGAAAGACTGGATGTTCGTATGCCGAAGAATGAAACTAGACCTCCCATCTCTCACATTATATAAAAATCAATTCGAAATGATAAAAGATTTAAATGTTAGACCCAAAACAATAAAACTACTAGGAGAAAACACAGGGGAAACACTTCAGGGCATTGGTCTGGGAAAAGATTTATAAATAAGACCTCAAAAGCACAGGCAACAAAAGCAAAAATTTTAAAATGGGATTATCTTCCACACAGCAAAGGAAACAATCAACAGAATGAAAAGACAACCTGCATAATGGGAGAAAATATTTACAAACTACTGGTTCCACAGGGGATTAATATCCAGAATATGCAAGGAACTCAAACATCTCAGCAGAAAAAAAAAATCTGATTAAAAATGGGCAAATGAACTGAACAGACATTTCTCAATAGAAGACATACAAATGGCCAACAAATATATGAAAAAATGCTCAACATCACTAATCGTCAGGGAAATGCAAATCAAAACCACAATGAGGTGTCATCTCACTCCAGTTAGACTGGCTATTATCAAAAAGACAAAAAATGACAATGACTGGTAAGGATGAGGAGAAAAGGGAACTCTTATACACTGTTAGGTTTTTTGTTTGTTTGCTTTGTGAGGAACCCCCATAATATTCTCCATAGTGGCTGTATTAACTTACATTCCCACCAACAGTGTATAAGAGGAATGTAAATTAATACAGCCACTATGGAAAACGATATGGGGGTTCCTCCAAAAACAAACAAACAAAAAACAACTACAAAGAGAACTACTGGTAGTCAATCTAACAATCCCACTACTGGGCATTTATCCAAGAGCAAGGATATCAGTATTTTGAAGAAGTAGCTGCACCCCTATGTTTATTGCACTTTTTACAATAGCCAAGATATGGAATCAACTTAGGTGTCCAGCAACAGATGAATGGATAAAGAAAATGTGGTATATATCTACACAAGGGAATACTATTCAGCCATAAAAAAGAATGAAATCTTGTCATTTGCAGCAACATAGAACTGGAAGACATGTTAAATGAAATAGTCCAGGAATAGAAAGTTAAACACTACATGTTCTCACTCATATGTGGAAGCTAAAAAAAAAAAAAAAAGGTGATTTCATAGAAGGAAAAAGTAGAACAGAATCCTAGAGGCTGGTAAGGGTAGGAGGAAGGGAGAGACAGGGAGAGATTTATTAAAGAATACAGAATCACAGATAGAGAGGAGGAATAAGTTCTAGTGTTCTATACCACTGTTGAATGACCATATTTAACAATAATGTATAGTTTCAAATAGCTAGAAAGAGGATACTGAATGTTTCCAACACAAAGAAATAATAAATGTTTGAGATGATGAATATGCTAATTACCCCGACTTGATTACTACACATTATATGTATAAAAACACCACTACGTACTCCATGAATATGTAGTTATTATGTGTCAAATTTTAAAAATTAAATTTTTAAAAAGAATGAACCATAGGACTTTTGAGTGCCTTTAACTTCTGAGTGTGTATCAGGGAGCAGGACTGCACTCGATGCTGGAGTTGGGCGATGGCTAAAACATAGCTCCTGACCATCAGGGGCTCCCAGTGCAATGATCCCATTCCAACGTCATGACTTATTCCAAATTGAATTCTAACCATGAGCTATGATGTCATGAGGTCCTACTGTATTTAAAAGTGGTTTTCAGACATAGTCATTCTATTTTGGGAAAAAATTAAATTACCATCTCCTAAGTAAGTAAATGGAGCAGAGAGTGCACAGAGAAATAGAAGCCGATGAATGTTTTCTTGAGCTCTGTGGTGTTTGATGAAAGATAACCCTTCATCGTTTAGAAGACACATTTCTTCTTGCTTATAGGGAAGTGATGGAAGGTGCCCAGGAAGAGAGGTAAAGGAATGACAATGAAGGCTGCTCTATCCAGCATTCATCTCTTGGGTTGAGCTGTGAGCTCCATGAGAACTCAGATGAATTGACTTTGCATCGGCACAGGAACCTGTCAGGGAAGCTCACCATGGTTTCTGATGTTAACAACTCTTGATCCAAGCCTGCCCAGTTTCCTACTTCCAGTCTTCCCTGGCCCTCCTCTGAAGATGGAAACTAAGCCAACAGGCTGAGAACTTCCTATCCTCTCTTCCTATCTCCAAGGAAATAGCAGCTCACAGCAGAAGAGTGCAGGGGGGCAGGGAACAGTTATTTCTCAAGTCATTAATACAGTTCTTCTTACACGACTCTGCCTCCTGGCCCATAGTGATGGACCCACGGTCGGGAATGGACCACACAGTGGGCCAGCTATAGAGCCTGAGACTGGGTAAGGGATGGACATCTGACCCAAGTAGGGACAGTGCAGTGCGTGCTTGGAATTGATGACCTAGGGACCAGAGAGCAGTGCTCATTGTCTCTTTGTGGCGGGGTTAGCAGCTCTGAAGTCATCGGGATGGCATTTCCCGCCAGGTGGAGGAAGCTGGTCTGTAGTTGAAGAACTGATACCCACACCCAGAGCTGCAGAGAGAGGGTGCATAACAGCAGCATGCCAGATCTATTTCCAGCTCTTCTGAGGTGCAGCCACACCTTGACCTTCCCGCAGTCCTCTTAGCCTTCCAAATACATTTACCTTTGAGTGTAAATGAATTTAAGGTAGGTATTGACATTTATAACCAAAAAATATATACATACTAATTGTTATACCCCTTTATGTGTTTTGGTTTGTTTTTGTTTGTTTGTTTTGAGACAGAGTCTCATTCTGTTGCTCAGGCTGGAGTGCAGTGGCGCGACCTCAGCTCACTGCAACCTCCACCTCCTGGGTTCAAGCGATTCTCCTGCCTTAGCCTCCCAAATAGCTGGGATTACAGGTGCCCGCCACCACGTCTGGCTAATTTTTATATGCTTGGTAGAGATGGGGTTTCACCATGTTGGCCAGGCTGGTCTCAAACTCCTGACCTCAAGTGATACACTCTCCTTGGCCTCCCAAAGTGCTAGGATTATAGGTATGAGCCACCACACCCAGCCCCCCAAAAGTTACTTTTTTCTGATTATAAAAATGATGCTCATTTAAAAAACTTTTCAAACAATATTGAAAGTATCATATATAAAGTAAAAATTACTACCCTCCCACCCACCAGCCATAGGCATTGCCAGCTAATATTTTTCCAGGCACTTTTTTCTTTTGAAAGATAGATAAATAATTTTAAAAGAGTGAGTACATGCAATTTTGTAACACATCATTTCATTTAATCATATGTTTTAGCCGGGTGCCATTGCTTACGCCTGTAATCCCAGCACTTTGGGAGGCCAAGGTGGGCGGATCACGAGGTCAAGAGATCGAGACCATCCTGGCCAACATGGTGAAACCCCGTCTCTACTAAAAAATACAAAAAATTAACTGGGCATGGTGGCGTGTGCCTGTAGTCCCAGCTACTCAGGAGGCTGAGGCAGGAGAATCGCTTGAAACCGGAAGGCAGAGGTTGCAGTGAGCCAAGATAGCGCCACTGCACTCCAGCCTGGGCAACAAGAGCGAAACTCCATCTCAGAGAAAAAAAAAAAAAAAGTTTTACATATCTTTATAGAATAATACTTACAAATTTATATTTTTAAAATAGATACATGATATTTTATGGTATTAAGGCACTCTGATTTACTCAGTCAGCCCCCTTTGTTCGACATTTAGGTTATTTCAATAATTTCACTATGAAAAAGAACACAACAGGCCAGGGATGGTGGCTGACGCCTGTAATTCCAGCACTTTGGGAGGCCAAGGTAGATGGATCACTTGAGGTCAGGAGTTCAAGACCAGCCTGGCCAACATGGTGAAACCCTGTCTCTACTAAAAATACAAAAAATTAGCTGGGCATGGTGGTGCACACCTGTAGTCCCAGCTACTCAGGAGGCTGAGGCAGAAGAATCACTTGAACCCAGGAGGCAGAGGTGGCAGTGAGCCAAGATCGCACCACTGTACTCCAGCCTGGGTGACAGAGCAAGACTCTGTCTCAAACAATTAATTAGTTAATAAATCTTTAAAGAAGAGCACAACAATGAACATCCTTATATGTACATTTTGTAACATTTGATTATCTCTTTAGAGAACATTTCTGATTTCTTTAATACTGTTGTTTGCCTTACGGAACAACTTTTGGTACCTCCTCCTGGGGCCGGTCCTATCAGTTTCATGCATGCCCTCTTGATTCACTGCCTCATTCTTTCACACTAGCAATGAATATTCACTGAGAGTATATTATGTGCCAGCCACTCTACTAGGTTTTGGGGAAATGTGGATAAGTTTTGGGTTTTATCCTAAGGATGAAGGAGAAACTAGTGTCTATTGAACTCTGACTCTGTGCCAAGCACTATAGAGGATTCTCTATCTCATTTATTCTCCATTAAAAACAAGAACAACCCTGAGCAGCAGACAGTACTATCTCTCTGTATAAGTGAGGAAAAAGGAGATCAGAAAGCTTGAGTAGCTTGTCCAAGATCATATAGTTAGTAAGTACAAAGCTGGGATTTGAACCCAGGTCTGTGTGATTTTTTTGTGTCACACACAGTTTACAAAGAGAGATGTGAAAATGAATAACAAAAGTCAAGTCATACGTGCTTTATAAAATCTGAACAAAGGGATTTATTTAGGCCCATCAGCCGTGATGATCAGAGAGGCCGACTTCAGACAAGTCTTTTCTCTGTAGCAGGCAGCTTTTTAACAGTCCAGGATAAAAAGACAAAACCAAACATTAAATGATTTGCCCTGACTCTTCACAGCGCCAGGAGACCCTCAATAAGCCAGAATATTTGCTGGCCGGGAAGCTAGGGAAAGGTAGGAGGCTGTTTCTAAACAGCTCAGGGAAGCCAAAACCAGCAAAGATTGGAATAGCATTTAGGGAGCAGGCAGAGCCATATAGAAAGAAGAGACTGGAGGAAAAGGACAAACTGTTGGGAGGTCCTAGGACTCAGGCTGGTGGGAGTGACACCCTGAATGGCCTTGCACTATGAACAGGTGATGTGCCAACATAGGCCAACCCGTAGGGTGAGTGTGCATCTCATTGGAGGCCAGGTTGGGAGGAGCCTGGAAGCACTGCTTACCAGGCACTGGGCTGCAGCAGCTGATGAAGCTTGGGTGGGCTGAGTCAGTCCGCTGAGGGCTTTAGATTTGCCTGGACAAGATTCACGGAGTTGACCAGGCAGCATCCCATGAAGTCAGTCCAGGAAGAACGTCCCCAAATTGACAGCCCTCAGCTCTTCCTTTCCACATCTAAGAAAGAACCTGAAGTGCGGAGCATGCGCTTGCTGGGAGTTCACTGGGAAATGGCCACACCCACGGGGCTGGTGTCTCCACTCCTTTCCTTGCTTGTACTTGTTCCTTGTGTTATAGCTGAGCACTCCCCACTCCCCAGTGTAGGGATCATGGCAGAGTGTAGTGACTTGCCAACTTACTTTAACCCTCCTTTTTCTTTTTTTTTAACAAACAAAGTCTTATATACTAAAATTTTTAATATATAAGGCAAGTAAGATTGTAGCTGCTCTCATCTGAGTGATCAGGAAAGCCAGTATCCTTTCCCTCTCTGAAGATGTTCTGTTGTGTACACAGTTTAAATATCACTGACATAGGACCAGGTGTGGTGGCTCATGCTTGTAATCCCAACGCTTTGGGAGGCCGAGATAGGAGGATCACTTGAAGCCAGGAGTTCGAGACCAACCTGGCCAACACAGTGAAACCCCATCTCTACTAAAAATAGAGAAAATTAGCTAGGCATGGTGGTGCATGCCTGTAATCCCAGCTACTTAGGAGGCTGAGGCATGAGAATCACTTGAACCTGGGAGGCGGAGGTTGCAGTGAGCTGAGATTGCACTACTGTACTCCAGCCTGGGCGATAGAGTGAGACTTCATCTGAAAAAAGAAAAAAAAAGAAGGAAGGAAAGAAGGAAGGAAGAAAGGAAGGAAGGAAGGAAGGAAGGAAGGAGAGAGAGAAAGAGAGAAACAGAGAGAGAGAGAGAAAGAAGGAAAGAAAGAAAGAAAGAAAGAAAGAAAGAAAGAAAGAAAGAAAGAAAGAAAGAAAGAAAGAAAAGAAAGAAAGAAAGAGAAAGAAAGAAAGAGAAAGAAATAAATCTGACATCACTGGAAGAGCCCAGAATTTAAAGTTAGAACACTCAGGTTCTAATCCCAGCTCTGCCATGTAAAAAGAGTGTGGCTTTCAGGAAGTCATTTAGCCTCTCATAGACTATTTTTTCATCTGTGAAATGAAGATAATTCTTGTCTACTTCAGATGTGGTTGTGAACATCAAGCACAAACGTGTTGGGAAAGCAGCTGTAAAATGCCACATAAATGTGAAATATTCCTTTCCTTGGCTTTTCCACGTTGGCATAGCCCCATGTCTTCTCCACATCCAGGGGCTAGGGGACAAAGCCATGCCATTTGGGACCAAACAGTATGATCCACTCGCTTTTCTGGTTTCCAAAGAGAGATGGTCATTTGAAGGTATCTTTCCTTGGGTTTTTCTCCTCCACGTTGTCATTCCTGGATTGCCCTTTTCACTTTTCTCTGCCAGTCAGACGCATTCTGTGTCTCAGTCCACCGCATCCAGAGACCCAAATCTGCTGCCCACAAGAGCACTCACCTGGGTCGTAGTCTCTTCCACACAGGTGCTCCTTGTGTGCCAGCTGATTATTGTTTAGATTTTATAACTCTCTGGAAAATCCATCTTAGCAGAGAATAACAAGGTCATTTCCTCTACTTCTCCAAGCTTACCCCAGGTCCATACAAAAGAAAAGCACCAACTCTCTTCTCTGGGTTGCATCAGGGAAACTGTTATTTCTAGCAGTTCTCCTATTGTTCAGTGCTTTATGTTGCAGCATTATACGTGGAAAAAATATCCGAGAGAGTGACAGTGTACTCCTTCCTCTTGAGGCCAGAGATGTTAGGAATGAACATGGTGTTGGTAGGGAAACTGGTTTAATTCTGGGATTCAACAGAGAGGACCATGTCAATTCCTCACGGTCCTGGGCAGACTTAAATAACGGTCTTAATGTGGAGGTGGTTTTGTACATTCTGGTGCCTGTGCTGTTCCCAGCTTTTCCACCAGCAGCCCACACTGCTGAGGGTTGCCTTCTATAGTAGTCCCCTCTTAGCCTCAGTTGCACTTTCTATGGTTTCAGTTACCCATGGTCAACCATGGTCTGCAAATAGGTGAATACGATACAATTAGATGTTTTGAGACAGAAAGAGCCCCCATTCACATAACTCATTACAGCATAGCATTATAATTGTTCTATTTTATTATTAGTTGTTGTTATCAATCTCTTACTGTGTCTAATTTGTAAATTAAACTTCATCATGGGTATATATGCATAGGGAGAAACAGTATATATAGGGTTTGGTACTACCCAAGGTTTCAGGCATCTACTGAGGATCTTGGATGTCATACAATACAGTAGTCCCCCTTTGAATGAAGTGAAGACTACTTAAAATAAGGGAGGACTACTGTATTGCACAGCACTAAGGGTAGGAAACCGACGAGAGTGGCATGAGTTGTATCTCCACATTCCCAGCTATATATACCACCTATAGACCAAAGGCATGTGGGTCTGGGTATTGTGTTAAATGGGATAGACTTTGATTTCTGGGTAGGATCTCAACTGGTGTTATTGTGATATCTACTAGTAGAATGGTTTCAGGCCTGTGACATCAATAGTCCCCCCCTTAAGAGAGAGCCAGTGGGCTCACCTGAAGAGCCAATGGTTTTGATGACCCATTGTGGGCAGAACAGGAATTGGACTTCATTTGATTGACTGATTGATTGATTGAGAAAGGGGTCTTGCTCTGTTGACCAGGCTGGTCTTGAACTCTTGGCCTCAAGTTATCCTCCTGCCTCAGACTCCCAAAGTGCTAGGATTACAGGTGTGAACTACCGTGCCTGGCCAGAAATCGGACTTCAAATGGGGGCAACCAATCTGCCACACATCATACAGACTAATAGAGTTTAATTTAGTGGCTGCTTACTCAGAAGGGATTTATTTCTTCTTTTCCCATCTGTTTGGATATTTCCTATAGGTTAGAGTCCATCTGACTTTAGTGGAACTGTGGAGACTCTTGCTGGAACTGTGCAGCGCATCTTTGCATTTTCTTTTGAGTGACATAGTCCAGTGAAGAGGAAGAATAAATGAGGTGAAAGGAGAGAGGCCACTAGCAGGGAACTCTAGATTTCCTGGCAGCAAGATCTGCTCCTCTTGCCAGAGGGGCACTTGGGGCTTTACTGTTTGGCCTCTTCGCACTGCTCATATCTGTTTCTTGATATTCCTCAAAAATGTACCAGTCGCTCTAAGGCCAGACATCACGACTCTGCATTCTTTCAGGGAGTGACATAGAAAGAGAGGCTTCTTTTTCTCTCCTATTCTCTTCACTCCTGCAACCCAACCCTGTATCTTTCCATCGTGCCAAGGAAGCATCACACACACTGCTCCATAGCCCCTACTCCATAGTCCTCACAGGCAGGGCCTCCTGTCCTCCCATCTGCCTGGCATCACTCAGTGCACAGGTCCCAGTGGGGCATCCTGATGCCTGGGCTCACTAGCTTTCAAGTAGAAGACCCAAGAGAACTCACTGGGAAATGGGTGTAAAATATGTTTGGTGCCCAAATTAACATTTCATTCTGGTTATGCACCATCAAAGGGCCAGAGAGCAGATGGGATAATTAAAATCTCAAGACAATTGGTTCTAACTTCCTTCCCCATTAGACCTTTCACCAGTGCAATTAATTTCCCCATTTTTCTCCTTTTATTTTCTTTAATCAACCTCTGTTTAGGGAGCTAATGAACCATGACAAGAACAAAAGGCCGGCAGCCAAGAGGAGGGGGAAACAGGAGCTGGCAGACGGGACCGGACCGCGGCTCCTAAGCTGGTTGTTTCCCTTCTCAAAGGCGCAAGTAAGTGTCGCTGCCCTTTACTCTGCTCAAAACTTTAGGCCTCCTCTGCGAGGCTGCTCCCCTCCATGGGACCCACCCACAAGGGTAGAAATGCAGAAAGCAAGGCTTTGCCTCTAGGGTGGGAGGGGAGGGAGGAGCTGGTTGCCAAGGGAACAAGGAATCCCTTTTGAGAGTCTAGGATGTTCTCAGCCTCAGAACTGGCTAGTGAGCTGGCCAAACATGCAAATCCCCACAGGTGCAGGATGTAAAAGAGAAGTGGCCCTGGGCGAGGCTGCAGGGGCAGCTGGCCGCGCATTTTGCATATGCTCGTATGAAGCTAAAGTTAGGCTCCGGTTCACCCCAGGTGTAGGGGCCACATTTAGCTATTCCTCACCATTGAGCCAGGGGCTTGCCGCATTATTTGGCTAGGGCAGGGTCTGGCTTGCCCTCTGAGTCCTGAATTGGGTACTGGGCCATTGCTGTATTCCGGTAAGGTTAAGGTAATCACAACTACTCTTTCCCTTCCCCAAACCAAGTCTGAACATCATCAATTTAACACCTAAAATGGACTTGAAGGATTATCTCCATCCCAGAGCTAAGACATCACCAAGATTACATAGTAGCAGACCCCAGTCTGGTTTGCTCACAGACTTCGCCTGTACCATTTCTGCTAACCAGTCTTCTACAGCATCACTTGCTCTGCTTGGCACCCCTTCCAGCCTCTGACCCCTAGAAGGGCCTTCCTTTTTGTGGCCCAGCCTCATCCCCATACCTGATACTCAGCTTCTCTGGCCTCCCATTTTTCTATCTTCTTTGGCCACAGTTTGAATTCTTATTCCAATGAGCTGCCTTGAGCCACGTGGCTTACTCCTAGGACCTCACCCAGTTCCCCGTGTGTGCAGGGCCCAGGGGTCTGGAGGAGGGAGAGGGTGTCGATCAGAGACTGGCACGGGGAGAGGAGGTGTAGGCTGTTAGTGCTGAGGGGATGCCTGTGCCCCTCAGGTCTTGTTTCTTCCTCCACCAGCTGCCCCCTCCTCCCAGAAGTGGGATCTGAGCCACCCCTGGGGTCCAGGCCAGGAACAAAGGCCCTGTGTGCCACACTCCAGGGCATCTGTGTTGTGCTAAAGGCATGATGCCCTCTTTCTTTTTTCTTTTATAAAGAGTTCAGGATGTGCCCTGCGGAGGAGGGATGGGGAGGGAATGGTGATGGTCAGAGGATGTGAAGCATCCAGTTAGGGCCGGAAATGGCCATGTGTCAGTGGGTGTCGGGGCGGGTGAAGTCTTTAGTGATCTCTGAGACCTTGTGCTAGTGGGGTAGGATGGGAGGATGGAGTAGGGAGAGATGAGGCCTCCTACCCCATCTTTACGTTGGGCAGCCACCCAGTCCCGGTGAGGAAGAGCACATTCCTGTTTTTGGTTCTGGAGCTTAAGGGCTGTTCTCTTATCAGGAGAAAGCTGTAGATTCTAATGCTTCCAAATCAGAGACAGAGGCTGGCTGTGACTGGATTCTGGTCACTAGAATCACAGTGAGGAAGGCTGAAGCCTGTGGCGGGGAAGTGTCTGGGAAATCATTGCCTGTAATCCTCCTGGGCTATTTTTTTTACATGGTGGTTTTTCCTAGTTCGTTGACAGTGATGACAACAGAGCTGGCCACCTTGCTGAGTACGCTGGATGGCACACAGTGACAACAAATGACACAGAAGCCTCTATTCTCAAGGACTCGAGGAATTAAATATCTGATGGAGAAGAGAAGACAGGACCCAGGCACAAACAGCGCAATCTGTAGGAACAAATACAAGAATCACATACTCCACAGCCCCATGAACGGTGGACATAGATAGCAAAGGGCTCCCCAGCAGCCCTGGCAGGCGCGTACACAGCCACAGCTATGCGGGCCCTTAGGTCAGCTCTCTCAGATGATCTGAAACCACTTCAGTCTGTCTGAAGCTCTCATGAACATTTCCGGTTAAATATTGTTTTCAATAATTTATTCTGGAGATGTTCGCTCCCCTGGGAATCACTTTGCAGCACATCCCCTCCAGAGACCAGCTGCAGACATCAGGCGCCAGGATAGAAGAGTCACTCTGTGTAGACAGTGGACCAGGAATAAGGTTGCCTCCAAAAAATAATAGCTGACATCCACCCCACCCTCCGCTCTTCAATCAAGCCAGTCAGGCAATGAACCTTTTCACACCTGAAGGATGATTTTTGCTTTTGTCTGATTCTGCTGTATTAAAGGAAACAAGTGTTGAGAAAGGTACAAAAGAAAACTGCGGCCTTTCCCTGATTCACTGGGAACAGGCATAGAGGAGATTTTCTTCTTAGGGAAGTCGAAGTGGGAGAACGGAATCGGGGGTTCTGTTCCCTGGTTAGCTCTTTGTTCTGGGGGGCTGTCCTATGCATTGCAGGATGTTTAGCAGCCCGCCAGCCTCTGTGACTATGCACTTTCTCTGCTTGTGACCATTAACAGTGTCTCCTGACACTGCCCAAAATCTCCCTGTGGGCAGTATCACCTGCAGCTGAGAGTCAGTGCCACAGATTAAAGGGGATGGAGTCCCAGGCAGCACCAGAGATGCCCCCGGCAACCTGCTTTGGAAAGGGTTCGACTCCTGAAATAGAAACAAACCCCAGGAGTGTCTGTAGGTCACGAAATTCAGCATGGCTAAAATTTGAGTGTTGCACACTGCTTTCTCAAGAAAAAAAAGTGGGTGATTTCCAGTGTTGACATAAACGACTTTTATAAAGCTTGCTAGTTGGATGTACACAAACATAAAATTGGGTGTACATCCCTTGTACGTTTTCTACAACTACAAAATCAAAATAAGTTCATGATTTGACAAATCAAATATAAAACCAATAAAACTCAAGTTAACATTAATTTAATGAGACAGATAGTGTGATTTTGTGGAGTCAAATTGCCCCCTTGCTTGGTAACTGAGGCACCAAGTTAGTTCTCCGAGCGGGGCATGCCTTACACCTGCATTGTCTCACGACTTAAATCTCATGTAGCATCGTCTCTTCAAACTCCTATGGAAACACTGGTTGTGGGCCTTCTGTGAGCTCACTTGGCAAATACATACTCTACTCACTAAGGCCACCTGTGTTTTCTTCTGATTGGCAATTAACAGTTGACAACTGGCAATTAAAATAGCGCATCTAGGTTGCATTGTGATTGTGAACACGGAGCAAGGCTGGCACTGTACACTCAAAGGTGGACATAGGGAGGACCCCAAATATGCTTATATTCTTTAGAGTCTTGTCCAAATGAAAAGAACTTTACATTTTAAAAATGGCAGAGTTCCAACAGAGAACTCCCAGTAATATGTTAAGAGACTCTCAGAGGAGCAGATCCAGTCTGGGCCTCTCTACAGATGAGAAACCAAGCCTAGAGAATTGCCTGGGGAGAGAGATGCAGAAGAGCAGAGCTGGCTGGGAAGCAGCCCTCGCCTGGGAGCCGGTGCTCCTTCCTCTCCTCTGGCTGTCCTTCCAGCACAACACTGCAGAATTCGGATGCACAGCCGTGCATAGATTTGGCTTGTTGTTTTAAATGTTCATTCAACTGAATTGAATACTTAAAGTTCACTTTTTAAAGGTACTAAATTGAATTAGGGAGTTTCTTTTTTTAGACTTTGATCTTTTAGTATTTAGTAGTATGACTAGAAAGCATCGTGCATGTGTATGTATGTGTGCGTGGAACATAACGTACATCCACAAACTATGGATATAAAGATCCAGTTCAGTGAATGGTGATGAAGTAAAAACCCATGAAACCACAGCCAGGTCAAGAAATAGAACACTTCCAGAGTGCGGAAGTCTCAGAGTAAGCTTGGTCACAATTCTTTTTCTCCTCTAAAAGTAACCACCATCCTCACTTTTATTATAACAGTTTCCTTACTTTTCTCTAGAGTTTTACTATCTCTATGTGCATCCCTAAACAATGTAGTTTAGCTTTGCCCATTTATAAGCTTTATATCAATGGACCCTGACTCTGAGTATTTGTGTCTTGCTTCTTTTCTTCAACATTATATTTATTAACTCCAACCATGCTGTTGTAAGTGGCTCTAATTCTTATGCTTTCTATGACAGGCCAGCATTTGGTTTGGTTCCAGCTTGGGGCTATTACAAACATTGCTTCTCTACACATTCTTGTATACATCCTGGTCCACCGCATCTGCACGTACACCTGCCTCAGTGGCATTTTCCCACATCAGAATTTCTCCACTTGTGAATAGTGCGTGTGAATCTTTAACCTTAGTAGAGAATGGCAACTATTTTCCAAAACTTTGCTTCAATTTAAACTCCCAAAAGCAGGCTGGGTGCGGTGACCACACCTGTAATCTCAGCACTTTGGGAGGCTGAGGTGGGAGGATTGATTGAGCCCAGGAATTCAAGGCCAGCTTGAACACTACAGTGGGACCCCATGTCTACAAAAAAAGAAAAAAAATAGCTGGGTGTGGTGGTACATGCCTGTAGTCCCAGCTACTTGGAAGGTGGAGGCTGCAGTGAGCCGTGATCGTGCCACCACACTCCAGCCTGGGTGACAGAGCAAGACCCTGACTCAAAAAATAAATAAAAACAAACTCCCAACAGCAGCAGTTCTCACTATATTCCATCCTCAATAGCACTTGTTATTGTCAAACTTTAAAACTTCAGCTGATCAGGTGGCTGGGTAGTGAGTAACATTTCACTGTGAGTTTAATTTGCATTTCCCTGATTACTAAACAAAACCAAGCATCTTTTACTATGTTAACTGGCCACATGAATTTCCTGTTATGTGCCTCTTTAAATCTTTTGACATCTTTCTATTGCCAAATTTAAATTTCCTTTGTAAATAAATTTCATATTCATTAAAATTACATTTGACAGAAAAGTATGTCAGTCTTCCAGGGTACCTCTGCACACCTGAGAACTGTATATAGCTAAAGGTAAAATGTCTAAGATCTGTAAGCTTATAAAAGCGATTTTTTTTTTTACTATAAGTCATTGAAAAGATTATAACAATAGTTCACAGAAAAACACGCATTTAGATCCTTTTTTCTTATCTCTATTTTCAAATCTAACATCCTTTTATTGAATTTGTCCCCTCGTTTCCCTATACTTTCATAGAGAACAAACATACTCCTATATATCACAGTCCTTTGTTAAAATCAAGTGCAACTAAGGTTATTTATTATTCTATTCTGTACTTCTCATGCTGTGTGCGACATGCATTGTTAGGAGTTAGCTAAATGTCAATAATAAAGTAGTGACACTATTGTATATATGACCTTTGCAGCTGAGATAATATTAAGTAAAATATAAACGGCTACAATAGTTATATATATCTAATAAAAATAAATAAACAGCTCACCCAAGCCTGACATTTAGCTTTTGCTCACCTTATCTCCTTTAGACATTTGGGTATGAGCTCACTGGCAAAGAGTGAAGCCCATATAATCTACCATTAAATAAATTATTCAGTAATCTGTGATGTCCTGGTAACATGAGAATCCCCTATTTAAAAAAAAATAGCTGCACTGCTTACAGAGGCACATGTCTGCTATTTATAGTCTTTATGGAAGTTGCTTTGCTAGCAAATCCAACTAGAACTCCCCGGAAATCTACAAGGATTGATGTTTATTGCAGGGTTATTACACTAAGCTATTTTGCACACGTGTAGGTGAGTGATGCACACACATGCAGAGGACCAGCGGAGAAAGCCCAAGCAGGTATGAGGTATTTGTTAGCTCTGCCTCATTTTCCTCTTAACACTCAGGAAACTCAAATAGGGACAAAGTAACTACAGGTCACCCACAGATCCAGTGATATGTATTCCTGACTGTATCCAGGCAACTGGGTTCCTACTTTTTTCTAAGAAGACATGTTAGTTTTCTGCTAACAATGTCAGATTTCTCTCACAGACAAAGCAGACCCAGGGACACTGAGTCCCCCTTTTTACTTCCCCTTTTCCCCCAGGTGCGAGCATGATGTCCTGAAGACAGGAGGGGACGTGGGTTGCAGGGAGTCAAGGAATCAGGAGGCAGGTTGCAGATCAGAGTGGGGCAGATGGCCTACATGAATTCTCATTCTGGGAGGGCTGGAAAAGAAACAGCCAGGTTAGCTGGGCACAGTGGCTCACACCTGTAATTCCAGCACTTTAGGAGGTCAAGATGGGCAGATCACTTGAGGCAGGAGTTTGAGACCAGCCTGGCCAACACAGTAAAACCCCATATCTACTAAAAATACAAAAATTAGCCGGGCATGATATTGTGCGCCTGTAATTCCAACTACTTGGGAGACTGAGACACAAGAATCGCCTGAACCCAGGAGGTGGAGGTGGAGGTTGCAGTGAGCCGAGATGGTGCCACTGCACTCCAGCCTGGGTGACTGAGACTGTGTCTCAACAACAAAAAAAGAAAGAAACAGCCAGGGGTCTATTTTTTCATAGTCTTAATTAATTTTTTGATTAGAAATATATTTTATAAATATAGAAACATAATTGGTATGTGGATGAAGCAATTCTCTTTATAACAGGCCTAGAATAGCCAATTAACTCCATTTTCATGAAGTATATGTTGTGTTAACTTTTGAGCTGACAATTATCAAAAAGGTTTCATCAAGTGAAACTTGACATCAAGTCATGCGTCAAAAGTACGCATAGACAGAATTCTTGGCATACTGAAAAAGTATGGACAGGCAAGTGAAATGAAATTATGTGAAATACTACTTGGATTTTTCTAACATGTTACACAGTTATTCAGTAATTAAAATGTTTCTGAAAAATAAAAATATAAAAGCTGCACAAATATTAACAAAAGTTGAAAAGTACAGATCATTTTTAAAATTAAATAACTTCAATGAAATTTTGCTACACACCTATCAGAAAGGTTAAAATTTAAAATAGTGACCATATCAATTGCTGATAAGGATGCAGAAAAACTGAATCACTCATACATTGCTGGTGGGTATAGCCACTCTAGAGAACATTTTGGAAGTTTCTTATAAAACTAAACATGCAATTACCATAAACCCCAGCAATTTCACTCTTGGGTACTTATCCCAGAAACATAAAAACATATTTTATGTTCACACAAAACCCTATATACAAATGTTCACAGCAGCATTATTTATAATAGGCCCTGGAAACAACCCAGATGTCTCAGTGGGCAAATGGTTAAACAAACTAGTGCATCTAGACGTTGGACTACTACCCAGCAATAAAAAGGGAGCAAACCATGGATACACACAAAAACCTGGATGGATTTCAAGTGAAAAAGCCAATCCCAAAGAATTATGTATGTTATGAATTTATTTGCATAACGTTCTTGAAACCACAAAATTAGTGTGAGAGAGTATAGCTTAGTGATTGGCAGGGGTTAGGGCCAGGGGGTGGAGGAGGAAAGGAAAGGGCAATAGATTATGTTACAAAAAGGCAACATGAGAGATGGTGATTGATATACAAACCTCCACATGTGATAAAATGGCATAGAATTAAATACACATGCACGTGCACACACACACACACACACAGGAGTACATGTAAGACAGGAGGGAAATCTGATCAAGATCTGTGGATTGTACCATCAATTTCCTGGTTGTAATACTGCACATACTAGAGTTTTGTAAGATGTTACCATTGGAAGGAAACTGGATAAAAGACACATTGTATCTCTCTGTATTATTTCTTACAACCCGATGTGAATCTATAATTACCTCTATTTAATTAAATTTTAAAAAGTTAAATGGAATCTAGTATTCTCGTGATATATCTGTTAACCTTGTACAGAAAAAGAACCCAGGTATGTAGTCAAAGAAAGAGCAGTGGGGAAGCCTGAAAAAAGTTCAAAGTGCAGGATAAAGGCAGAGCTGGAGCTGTTCCTGTACCTGTGGTGTGTATGGGGCGCCGGGGAGAGAAGGTATCAGCACAGGTCATTTTTTAGGGTGCCAGGCAGGGTTGAGGAGGGAGTTCTTAGCAGTAGAAACTCACTGTGTGCTAACAGCAGTGAGGAGAGTCCTAGCAGCAAGGGTGGAAACAGATAGGCGGCTTCCTATGGGTGCCCAAGGTCCAACCATGAGATTTTTTAACTCAGAAACCCAAACATACACCATTTGATAAAGCTAAAATTACTTTAGCTGCTGGAAGCAAATCTGTATTTTTTTGTGATCGACTCAAACCACAGACAGAGCAGTGGATTGTCTTTGGGTAGGTGTGAATGGGGCTGTATTAGTCGCCAGAGTTTCAATTGTGCTTCTGTTTAGTTATCAAACTGCAATTCCATTGATACCCCCTCTTGAGTGTCTCCTCTGTGAGCAACATGAAAAGAACCTCTACTTAAATAGAAAACTTGTCCTGAATTTGGAACTACAACATGCCCTTACTTATTCAGGACTCAATTAACTCAGCTTGAGGATAATCCATGGTGAAGAAAAATAAGAGCTGACAAAGAAAAGAAATGGGTGAGTCAAGACAGGCACTGGGGTCTCTTCCCACAGACCTTGGGTAGGTTCAGTGGAACCTTGAGGCCTGGGTTTAACTGGGCCTAACCCCACCCCAGGGATGTATGGGGGTAAAAGGGACTAACACTAACCTCCTGACTGGTTGGAAGGGCCTGGGAGTCTGGGAGATTAGTGGGAAAAACAAACAAAAGGTACTTACAGTCCCACTCAACACAGCAACTTTTTTTTTTTTTTTTTTTTTTTTTTTTTTTTTGAGACGGAGTCTCGCTCTGTCGCCCAGGCTGGAGTGCAGTGGCCGGATCTCAGCTCACTGCAAGCTCCGCCTCCCGGGTTCACACCATTCTCCTGCCTCAGCCTCCCGAGTAGCTGGGACTACAGGCGCCTGCCACCTCGCCCGGCTAGTTTTTTGTATTTTTTAGTAGAGACGGGGTTTCACCGTGTTAGCCAGGATGGTCTCGATCTTCTGACCTCGTGATCTGCCCGTCTCGGCCTCCCAAAGTGCTGGGATTACAGGCTTGAGCCACCGCGCCCGACCCACAGCAACTTTTAATACTGGTTTCTTAATGGCAATTCACAGCCTTGACCTAACTGGTTCCTTAATCCTGCTCCAGTATACAAGCAAGTTCTACAGTGTTTGTTCCTTAATAGCTCTCTTTCTGATTATCTAGCATTTTGGTTCATTTGCTGACCTTCAGACATTTATTGTTGTCCTGGTTGTTTAAAGGGCACTTTACTTAGGTATCTAAATTGGCTTCTTCTACATGTTTTCAGCTTAAACATTTAGGTCTATTTTTTGTCACTCCTCCTGGTGGCCCACCAGGGTAAGATAGATGGTTTGGGGCAACTAAGGGGGAAAGGATGAGCTCTGGGGCCAGACAGATCTGCACTAGCAGCTACATGACCTCAGAGTTCTTTACCTTCTCTGAACCTCAGTTTCCTGTTGTGCAAGGCAAAGGGATTTAGGGTCAGGTTTTATTTATTTATTTAGAGATAGAGTCTTGTCTGTCACCAGGCTGGAGTGCAGTGGCACAATCTCGGCTCACTGCAACCTCTGCCTCCCGGGTTCAAGTGATTCTCCTGCCTCAGCCTCCCGAGTAGCTGGGACTACAGGCACATGCTACCATGCCCAGTTAATTTTTTTGTATTTTTAGTAGAGACGGGGTTTCACCATGTTGGCCAGGATGGTCTCAATCTCCTGACCTCGTGATCCACCTGTCTTGGCCTCCCAAAGTGCTGGATTACAGGCGTGAGCCACCGCGCCCGGCCAGGCTGCCTGATTTTAATCCTAGCATCACTACCTATGGTGATTTATGCTCAGGTACAGGATTTAGGGTCAGGCTGCCTGATTTTAATCCTAGCACCACTACCTACTGCTTGGATGTCCTTGGGTAAATTACTGAACTTCTCTAAACCTCAGTTTCTTCACCTGTAAGATGAAGGCAGCAGAGACAGCTAGCTTCCCTCATTCCTTGGTTAAAAAAACCCTTCATTTTTAGTTGCACACATGGTCTCTAAATAAAGGCCACATTTTTCAATCTTTCTGAAAAGCAGAAAGACAACACCAAGGCAAAGTTGTCGACTACCTGGCTTCATGTTGAAGGCATGCCCCAACACTCACTCGGAGCCCTTGGCAAAGACTGGGAGACTTGCTGGCTCCAGTTGTTTAAGAAAAATCTCTGTTCATCATCAGCTGACCATTAAACTAACTGAGCAGGGACTTCAGTGGCCTCGCCTGACAAAGAAAACAGAGTTCAGAAGAGTAAATAAACAAACGAACAAAAACAACAGCACCATCAAAACAAACCTGGGGAGGGTGGAGAATCTGATTTCCAGAGTTGCCACATTATATTATTTAAAATGTCTAGTTTGGGCAGAGCATGGTGGCTTATGCCTATAACCCTAGCACTTTGGGAGGCAGAGGCTCACTGCAACCTCTGTGCTTTGGGTTCAAGCAATTCTTGTGCCTCAGCTTCCGAGCAGATGGGATTATAGGTGCCCGCCACCATGCCCAGCTAATTTCTGTATTTTTAGTAGAGACAGGGTTTCACCATATTGGCCAGACTGGTCTCAAACTCCTGACCTCAGGTGATCCTCCTGCCTTGGCCTCCCAAAGTGCTGGGGATTACAGGCATGAGCCACTGTGCCTGGCCCAGTTATTTTAAATATATTCAAATATATATTTGAAAACCATGTCTAAAAAACTGAAGGAAAACATCTCTAAAGAACCTGGCTAGGTGCAATGGCTCACGCCTGTAATCCCAGCACTTTTGAGAGGCTGAGGCAGGTGGACCACTTGAGGTCAGGAGTTCAAGAACAGCCTGGCCAACATGGTGAACCCTGTTTCTACTAAAAATACAAAAATTGGCTGAGCGCAGTGGCTCATGCCTGTAATCCCAGCACTTTGGGAGGCCGAGGTGGGGAGATCACAAGGTCAGGAGTTCAAGACCAGCCTGTCCAATATGGTGAAACCCCGTCTCTACCAAAAAATACAAAAATTAGCCAGTTGTGGTGGCACGCACCTATAATCCCAGCTACTCAGGAGGCTGAGGCAGGAGAATCACCTGAACCCAGGAGTTGGAGGTCGCAGTGAGCTGAGATCACACCACTGCACTCCAGCCTGGGTGACAGAGCGAGACTCCGTCTCAAAAAAAAAAAAAAAAAAAGATACATAATTTATTTTTAAAAATCAATTAGAAATCCTGGCATTAACATACAAAATTCGCAAGAGGAACATCAGGAAAGGTGTGAGCAGGAAGAAGAAAGAATTAGGAAACTTGAAGATAGGCCAACTGTGGTTATCCAATCTCAGAAACAGAAAGAAAAAGAATGAAGGAAAATGAACAGATCCTCAAAGACTTGTGTGGGACACCATCAAGTGTTAATATGCATAACTGAAGTACCAGAAAGAGGCAAGGAAGACAAAGGGGGGAAAAAAGTACTTGAAGACATAAGGACTCAATACTTAACAGATTTGATGAAAAACATGAATTTACACATCCACGAAGCTCAACAAACTCCAAGTGGAATAAATTTAAAATATCCACAACTAGACACTTCAAAATCAAACTGTCAAAAGCCATAGACAAAGAATCTTGAAAACAGCAAAAAAAAAAAGTAACTCATCACATACATAGGATCCTCAAGATTAACACTTAAACGCTCCAATTAAAAGACAGATATTGGCAGAATGAATTTTAAAAATCATAGAACTATATGTTCTTTGTAAGGGACAATGTAGATTCAAAGACAGAAACAGTCTGAAAGCAAAAGAAGGGAAAAAGATACACCATATAAACAATAACCAAAAGAGAACTGGAATAGAAATACTAACATCAGATAAAAAATACAAATAAATTATACTATATTATGCTAATATGTGACAAATTTTTTCCTAGAGAAAAAAAAGGAAATTTTATGATAAAAGAGTCAATCAAAAAAATTTCAAATATATATGCACTTCTCAACAGAGTTCCAAAATATATGAAGAAAAAAATGACAGAATTGAAAAGTTAAATAGGCCGGGCGCGGTGGCTCACGCCTGTGATCCCAGCACTTTGGGAGGCCGAGACGGGCGGATCACGAGGTCAGGAGATCGAGACCATCCTGGCTAACACAGTGAAACCCCGTCTCTACTAAAAAATACAAAAAACTAGCCGGGCGAGGTGGCGGGCGCCTGTAGTCCCAGCTACTCGGGAGGCTGAGGCAGGAGAATGGCGTAGACCCGGGAGGCGGAGATTGCAGTGAGCTGAGATCCGGCCACTGCACTCCAGCCTGGGCGACAGAGCGAGACTCCGTCTCAAAAAAAAAAAAAAGAAAGAAAAGTTAAATAAACAATTCAACAATAGTAGTTGAAGATTTCAATATCCCACTTTCAATGATAAATATAAAAACTAAGTAGAAGATCCACAAGGAAACAGAAGATTTGAATAACACTACAAGCCAATTAGATGTGACAGATATCCACAGAAAACTCCACACGACACCAGCAAAATACACATTCTTTTCTTTTTTTTTCTTTTTCTTTCTTTTTTTTGGCTAGGCTGGTCTCGAACTCCTGACCTCAGGATTCACCCACCTTGGCCTCCCAAAGTGCTGGGATTACAGGCGTGAGCCACCGTACCTGGTCTACATATTCTTTTCAAATGTGCATGAATCTTTCACAGGATGGACCCTGTATTAGGCCAGAAAACAACTCTCTAATTTTAAGAGGACTGAAATCATACAAAGTATGTCCTCTAACCACAGTGGAAGTAGAAATCAACAACAGAAGAAAATGTGGGAAATTCACAAATATGTAGAAATTAGACAACCGATAGGTCAAATAAGAAATAAGAGATATTAGCAAAGTCTTTGATATGAATGAAAACAAAACACATCATACCAAATCTTATGGGATGCAACAAAAACAGTGTTTACAGGGGAAAATTATAGCTGTAAATGCCTATATTAAAAGGGAAAAAAGATCTCAAATCAATGACCCAACCTTCCACTTTAAGAAATTAGAAAAGAAGAGCAAATTAAATCCAAAGCAAGCCAAAGGAAGAAAGTAATAAAGGTGAATAGAAATAAATGAAATGGGGGAGAAAAAAATAGAAAAAAAAAATCAACAAACCTAAAAGTTAGTTCTTCAAAAAAGTAAAAAAATTGACAAAACTTTAGCTACACTGTCCAAAAAAAAAAAAATCCAGAAAACTCAATTATTAAAATCAGAGATGAAAGAGGGGACATTGCACTGAACTTAGAGAAATAGAAAGGATTATAAGGGAATACTATGAACAATTGTATTCCAACAAATTAGATAACCTAGGCTGGGCACAGTGGCTCATGCCTATAATCCCAGCACTTTGGGAGCCTGAGGCAGGCAGATTACATGAGGTCAGGAGTTTGACACCAGCCTGGCCAATATGATGAAACCCTGTCTCTACTAAAAATACAAAAATTGGCTGGGCATGGTGGAGCATGCCTATAATCCCAGCTATTCGGGAGGCTGAGGCAGAATAATCACTTGAACCCGGGAGGTGGAGGTTGCAGTGAGCCAAGATCACGCTACTATATTCCAACCTGGGCCACAGAGCAAGACTCTGTCTCAAAAAATAAATAAATAAAATAAAAAATTAGATAACCTAAACAAACTGAACACATTTTTAGAAAGACACAGACTATCGGCCGGGCGCGGTGGCTCAAGCCTGTAATCCCAGCACTTTGGGAGGCTGAGGCGGGCGGATCACAAGGTCAGGAGATCGAGACCACAGTGAAACCCCGTCTCTACTAAAAAAAAATACAAAAATTAGCCGGGCGCGGTGGCGGGCGCCTGTAGTCCCAGCTACTCAGGAGGCTGAGGCAGGAGAATGGCGGGAACCCGGGAGGCGGAGCTTGCAGTGAGCCGAGATCGCGCCACTGCACTCCAGCCTGGGCAACAGCGTGAGACTCCGTCTCAAAAAAAAAAAAAAAAAAAAAAAAAGAAAGACACAGACTATCAAAGCTGACTCAAGAGGAAATAGAAAAAATCTAAGCCAGGCACAATGGTCTGTGCCAGTAATCTCAGCAATTTTGGAGGCTAAGGTGGGAGGAATGATTGAGCCCAGAAGTTCAAGACCAGCCTGAGAAACATAGCAAGACTCCGTCTCTAAAAAGAATTATTATTATTATTATTATTATTATTTTTTTTTTTTTTTTGCCAGGTACAGTGGCTTACGCCTATAATCCTAGTATTTTGAGAGGTGGAGGCAGGCAGATCACCTGAGGTCAGGAGTTCCAGACCAGCCTGTCCAACATGGTGAAACCCCATCTCTACTAAAAATACACAAATTTTCCAGGCATGGTGGTGTATGCCTGTAATCCCAGCTACCTGGGAGGCTGAGGCAGGAAAATTGCTGGAACCCAGTAGGTGGAGGGTGCAGTGAGCCAAGACCATGCCACTACACTCCAGCCTGGGTGACAGAGCGAGACTCTGTCCCAAACACAAAGAGAGAGAGAGAGAGAGAGAGAGAAAGGAAGGAAGGAAGGAAGGGAGGGAGGGAGGGAGGGAGGGAGGGAGGGTGGGAGGGAGGGAGGGAGGGTGGGAGGGAGGGAGGGAAGAGAAGAGAAAGAAAGAAAGGGAGAAAGAAAGAGAGAGAGAGAGACAGACAGAAAGAGAGACAGAAAGAAGGAAAGAAAGAAAAAGAAAGAAAGAGAAAGAAAGAAAGAAAGAAAGAAAGAAAGAAAGAAAGAAAGAAAGAAAGAAAGAAAGAAAGGAAGGAAGGAGCAAGGAAGGAAGAAAGGAGCAAGGAAGGAAGAAAGGAAGGAAGGAAGGCAAAGAAAGAAGAAAGAAAAGAAAGACTAATCAGACCTATAACAAGAGAGTGAATTATTAATCAAAAATCTTCCCACAAAGAAAAGCCCTGGATCAGATGGTTTTATTGGTAAATGCTACCAAACGTTTGTAGAAGAATTAGAAACAATCCTACACAAACTCTTTCAAAAATAAACAGAAGAGAAGGGAACACTCCTAATTCATTCTATGAGAACAGTAGTACCCTGATACCAAAGGCAGAAAAAGACATCACAAGAAAACCACATGACCAATATCCCCCATAAATATAAAAGCAAAAATTCTCAACAAAATACTAGTAAACTGAATCCAGCAACATATAAAAAAAGGTTATATTACTAACTACTCCATAGAGTTGCTGTGATAAGCGAGTTAGTAGATGCATAGGGGCTGCCCATAGGAAGTGCTCCATAAATGTTGATTTCTTCTTCCTGTTTTCTCATGAATGGATGTGCCAGGAAGTACTATGTTCACCAATATCTGGATTCCCTCTTTTATGTATAGTTGATCTCATTACTCATGGATCTGTATTTGTGAATTCACCTACTTGTTAAAATTTATTTGTAATTCTGAAATCAATACTCATGTTCCTTTCTTGGTCATTTATAGGCATGTGCAGAGTGATGGAAAAATCTGTGTTGCCTGACAAACAGCTGTCAGTGAAACAAGGCTATATTTTGCCTTATTTTTTTAGTTCTCATATTACAAACAAGTATCCTTTTTGGGGACCTATTCAGTGACAAACTTTTTACTTTTTTTTCTTTCTGCTGGTTATTTCAGTTTCCCAGATGTAATGCCATAATGCTGATGTTTGTAAGCACAAAAAGCCTATGATGTGCCTCATGGAGAAAATACAGGTATTAGATAAGCTTTGTTTAGGCATGAATTATAGTGCTTTTGGCCATGAGTTCAATGTTAAGGAATCAACAATATGTATTTAAAAAATAAGACGTCTTTAAATAGACACACATAAAACAAGGTTATATATTGATTAGGTGTGTCCAGGGGCTTATAGGAACCTAACCCTGTATTTCCCTTAGGAGCAATGGTTCAATATTCTCTAAGTCAGTGTTCATAACAACTTTGTAAAACATAACTACCACACATAATGAGAATTGGCTGTACATGTACCTGCTGTGATAGATTAAAACACGTGGTGACAACATTTGCAACCCCTCCATTAAAAGACTATTTCCCCATACCTTCAATCTGGGCCGGCCTGTGACTAGCCTTGACCAATAAAATATGGCAGAGTTTTGTGCAATTTTTGGAGTCTGGATCTCACAGCTTTTGCCTTTGTCCTCTTGGAACACTGTCCTGAGATCATGATGTAAGGAAGTGAGCTGAGACCGCCCACTGGAGGATGAGAAGCCACACGGGGAAGAACCAACACACCCCAGCCAACAGCCAGAAACAATCGCTACACATGTGAATGAGGACCATCTTGGACTTTCCAGCACAATCCTCCAACTACATACAGCTGTATGAATAAGCACAGTCCAAACCAGCAAAAGAGTTGCCCAGCTGACAGATCACTTGAGGTCAGGAGTTTGAGACTAGCCTGGCCAACAGGTTGAAACCCTGTCTCTACTAAAAATACAAAAAATTAGCCAGGCATGGTGGCAGGCACCTGTAATCCCAGCTACTTGGGAGGCGGAGGCAGGATAATTGCTTGAACCCTGGAGGCGGAGATTTCAGTGAGCCGAGATCGTGCCAGTGCACTCCAGACTGGGCAACAGAACCAGATCCTGTCTTGGACAAAAAAAAAAAAAAAACAGAGTTGCCCAGCTGAATCACAGAACCATGAGAAGTAATAAACTGTGTTGTTTTGGGGTGGTTTGTTTTACAGGAATCAATAACTGGTATACCTACCTGCTTGGAGTTCAGTATGGCTACGGGACTTGCTTTTGCAAATTAAATATTACACATGTTGCTTCCAGGTGGAAGCATGTAATTGCTCTTCCCCTACTGTGGCAATCAAGGAAGGGTATTTTGATAAAGAAAAGCTGTGAGATCGAATGGTGTGCTAAGTCATCATGCAAGAACAGTTGCCCTGGATAGCAGCCACCCAAACCCAAAAGCAGACCAGGGTGAGCTATGAATAAACTATCGTATAAATCCTAAGATTTGGGGGATGTTTGTTACTGTGGCATATCTAGCCCATTTTGACTACCAGAACTGGAGATTTTAATAGATATTTTTTCTTTTACTTTCTTTCCTTCTTTTTGTTTTTGCTTTTGTTTCTGTTTTTGTTTTTGTTTTGAGCCAGGGTCTTGCACTGTCACCCAGGCTGGAATGCAGTGGTGCGATCTTGGCTCACTGCAACCTCCACCTCCCAGATGCAAGCACTTCTCCCACGACAGCCTCCCAGGTAGCTGGTGCTACAGGTGCCACCATGCCTGGCTAATTTTTGTGTTTTTAGTAGAGACAGCGTTTCACCATGTTGACCAGGCTGGTCTGGAACTCCTGGCCTCAAATGATCTGCCCATCTCAGCCTCCTAGAGTGCTGGGATTACAGGCATGAACCACTGCGCCTGGCCTAATAGACATTTCCTATGCTAAGGTTTTTTCCTACTCACACAAGAATTTCTAGACCTATCTGGAAAAAGGAAAAAAATGCTTGAATGTAGACTGACAGGTCAATGCCAGGCTGGGTGTCTGGGATTAATTACAAATATTCATCTGCCCCTTTGCATCCATTCATTTCACATATATTTGTTAGTGTCCTTACCGGTTAATTGTACAGAAGATGCTCTTGGACCACCCTGGTGATAATCTGATAGCCCTTTGCAGAACAAAGAGGTGATCCTGAACCAGGTCAGTGGATATAGCGTGCAGAAAACAGAACACCAGTCAGCTGACCTTGCTGTCTTTGCTGAGCTGTGTCCCATTATCACAGTCAAGTTCACCTTACAGCTCAATTGGCATGCAACAATTTTCTCACATGTCAAATGAAATAAGAAAATGTGTCCTGAGATCTAAATGGTAGCTGATTAAAAAACAAACAAAAAGGACCTAGTTACTTTTACAGACAGGGCCCTGCAAGGGGGCAGACACTAGTTAGGTTTTACAAATTTTAATGCCTGAGATGTTTCTACACAGCATGCCCTTAGCTTAACAACACGAGACTGATTTAACACAAACAGGGAGATCTTTGCTGAGAAAATAGGCATGGACTTTGGTCTTGCTGTCAAAGATGGAAGTGCCCCTTGGCACATATAGAGACAGAAGGCAGATTTATATGTGCAACCGGACAGGGCTGAGGGGATTAAATTACACTTAGCAGCTTCGGTACCCATTTGGACTCACGGTGAATGGCATTTTTGTTCTACATTGCTGTCATTATTCTCAGCTGCTTCAGATTGGTGTCAATCAGCATTAGAAATTACACCACTGAAGACTCAGGTATTTCTGACTTTCCTTCTCATTCATTTTACCAAGTGGGAATTGTTCATGATCTTTTCTGCAGAACAATAGCTTCCTTCCTATGGCTGCAGTCCAAGCCTCTGTAACAGTGTAATTCATTTTCCAGAACTGCTTGGTCCACAGTTTCCATTGACTGTGGTCACAGACTTTTCCCTTCCCCAGCTACTCCTTTTTCTACAATTCGGGATTTTGTGGCTCAAACTTTGGGACACTGACAAGGACTCAACTGGAGCCAGACCAGAAGAAATGGATTTGAATCTGAATTAAAAGAGGAGTGATTTAAAAGATGTGAAGGACAACTTTTTTTTTTTTTTTTTGAGATGGAGTTTCATTCTGTCACCCGGGCTGGAGTACAGTGGTACACTTTTGGCTCACTGCAGCCTCTGCCTCCTGGGTTCAAGTAATTTTCCTGCCTCAGCCTCCCGAGTAGCTGGGATTTCAGGTGCTCACCACCACATCCGGCTAATTTTTGTATTTTTAGTAGAGATGGGGTTTTATCATGTTGGCCAGGCTGGTCTCAAACTCCTGACCTCAGGTGATCTGCCTGCCTTGGCCTCCCAAAGTGCTGGGATTATAGGCATGAGCCATGAAGGAGGACATCTTGATAAACATGTATCTTCAGATTAGGAGATTGGTGCCTCTTCCCCAGTGAAATCTGTGGTGTGTGACCTGCATATGACCAGGAGCACTCAGCTGCTCCCTACCTTCATCTCAAGCCCAACCAGTTACCTCCCACTGCTACCCCATCAGTGCCAAACGCACCCGTTAGTAACATTAATTTGACAGAGGCTTGCATGGGGAAACAGGGACGAGGAAAGGTGAATGAATGCATATCACATGGCCACCTTCCATCCTGTTCATCATCTCCTCCTCTGAAGTTCCTCTCCACAGTCTCCTTTTCTGCCTCTCCAGCCCCGGCTCACTCCACTCCCATCCCCCGGTTCCGCTCTCAAAATCTCATCAACTCATACGCCCCTCAGACAACCAGAAACCACTGAACAGCATTCACCAAACGAAAGCCCTGTGGGTGCTGAGTGCGACCCTTATGCCCCTGGGGATGCAGGTACCCCACCACAAGGGAACCTCCAAAATAGGAGGTCAAGTGAGGAGCTACCCTGGGCCTTTCTTCTGCTCTGAACTCTGGAGCAGGCCCTCAGCATCCCAAGGCCCCCTCAACCCCGCTTGGAAACATCGGGTTGGGCCTCCACTGGGCCTCGGGTTAGTCCCTGATGGCTGCGTGGTTCTGCGACTGACTTTCTCAGTGAGTTAAACAAATAGCGTTACTGAGAACACAAGCAGCTGTCAGAAGGCAGGACGCTTTCCCTGGAGAGAAAAGTGCTTATGAAAACCAAGAATAAAGGGAACAGTGACAAGCCAAAAAGAATGGCAACGGTGTTGAATAGAAAGTACTTGGAACTAGAAGACACAATTTCTTGTTGCAGATGGCTTCAGGGTGGCTGTCCTGGGCCCGGAGGAAATCATTCAGGTTTTGTGAACCTTTGCTTCCAATTTAAAAATGGAGATGCCTCTTTCTACCTCATGGGGTCACTGTGAGGCTAACATGAGGCGCTGCCTAGGAAAGGAGGATAAGGGGGATAAGGGGAAACAGGGCTTAGCAACATGAGGGAGCCGACATGTACTTCCGTTCAGCCTGAACCTAGAGCCTCTAGGATACAGTTAGACCAGCTTTTCCCCTGCAACAAGTGTTTACAGTTCCCGACATGTTGCTACTTGTGAGGAGCTTACTCATTGCTTCAAAAGAAAGCTCCTTTTATTGTGAAATTTTTGCCCTTGCAAATCATTATAGCTAAAAAAAATAGAGGCCAGGAGTGGTGGCTCACCCCTGTAATCCCAGCACTTTGGGAGGCTGAGGCCGGCAGATCACCTGAGGTCAGGAGTTCGAGACCAGCCTGGCCAACATGGTGAAACCCAGTCTCCACTAAAAATACAAAAATTAGCTGGGCGTGGTGGCGGGCACCTGTAATCCCAGCTACTCCAGAGGCTGAGGCAGGAGAATCGCTTAAACCTGGGAGGCAGAGGTTGCAGTGAGCCAAGATTGTGCCACTGCACTCCAGCCCTCCAGCCTGGGCAACAAAGCAAGACTCCATCTCAAAAAAAAAAAAAAAGAGAAGAATCCCTGATATGTCAAAATTCTCCCTAGTATAGTCCCAAGGCAAAATAGTTCAAGGGACAGATGAGCTTCAGGGAGCAAAAGGAACCAGAACTGGATTTGAATTTGGGGCCAGAAAACTGGTGGGAAACTTTCTGGAAACACAGCTGAGGGTCAGAGCCCAAGAGGGGCCAAGAAAGAAGCCAAGAGTATCTCAAGAAGGCTGGTGGGGGGCGGCGGCAGGAAGGAAGGGGGAAGCATAACAGCCTCTCACTTTGTAGAGCACAGCAGAGTTTTAAAGGTGCCTGTGCATTGGTTATTTCCTTGAACTCTCAGGTGAATCCCATGTTGTATTACTTTGACCCTCATGGAATTGCCATATTGGCTCAGAGAGTTAAGTGACTTGCACAAGGTCACACACAGTAAGTATTAAGAGCGTGGCAGAGAGATGAGGTCTGGTAGTTTGTAAAGTGAAGAAGTCTGAATTTTTTCCCCCACAACTTCTCAAAGACTTTTCTTTTTACTGTCATATGTTGCTGAGTACAGACGCCAGCCTAGAGAAAGAAGTTGTAAATGGCATTTGGAGGTCTGGTGGAGCTGGGGTTTCAGTGGGATGGCAAAAAGGTAACCACCTTTTTCACCCCTAACTCCCTGTTTATCACTGAACAAAACCCAGTTGATTAGCAAGTTTAGGAACAAGTTTGTCTCCTTGTGGGAGGCCTCTCTGAGCCAATATGGCAATTTCGTGAGGGTCAACATAATATGTACCAAACAGGATTCTTGTGAAAATTCAAGGAAATAACCAATGCACAGCATTTTTAACATTCTGGTGTGCTCTATGAGGTGAGAGGCTGTTATTATGATTCCCTCTCTCTTCCTGTCACCCCACCCACCATCCAGGCTCCTTGGTCCCACATGTCCTCCAGCCTTGGCCGCTGCTACCATCCCCCCTGCACTTCACTCCTGGGAGGACACCGGGCTTCTGTATGTTTCTATTGTGCCTGACGCCAGGCCAGCCCTGAATGAGTGCGACAGGCATGAGGTGTGTCTACTCGGGGAGACAAGGCAGCAGAACCTCAGGGGGATTAACGCCCCGCAGAGAGACCTGTGACCAGTGACAGACAGGAGACAGCAAACAGCCTTCAGACATTCCTTTTCTCTCCTCTCCCACTCCGAGGTGTGGGAGATGGGTCCATGTGGCCTGTCTGGAAGGCTGCAGGGTATATTTTCTCCCATCCCTCCCGTCCAAGTACTAACCAGACCTGATCCTGCTTAGCTTCTGAGATCAGACGAGATCAGGCATGTTCAGGGTGGTATTGCTGTGGACAGGGTGTATTTTCTTGTAAAGCTGTTCCCAGCTTGGTAATACCCCTTCCTTCCCTCTTGCGGCCTTGGTATTGCCCCTCCCAGTTAAGCCTTAACACAGAAACTTTGCCTCAGGGACTTTTTTTTTTCTAGAGAGTCTAGGTTAAGACAATCACTTTGACCCAAATTCTCATTTCCTACCCAGTCTGTGGAAAGATCTGTCATCTTCATGAACACGAAGTCTTTGGACTCAAAGCACAGGACCCCGTCCCTTGGTGAGGCCTGCAGCCACGGTGAGGACGGATGGATGACATTTGCAAGAATGCCATTCTGTGCAAAGCTACCAGACGCTTTGGCTGAAGATGGAGGCAGGAGAAGAAAAATTTCTCAGGTGAAGTTCACTGGGTAAAATGGTTTTCTCAGGCCCAGGGGTGCCACTCACGGTGATATGGACTTCTTTAATACAAAAGGGTCAACTTTGTAAGAAAATAGCAACTTAAATCAAAATCTCTAAAAGTAGGGAGCCATTTATATCCAGAAATTATTCACATCTATAAAAAGATTGGCCGGGCACAGTGGCTCATGCCTGTAATCCCAGCACTTTGGGAGGCCGAGGCGGGCGGATCACGATGTCAGGAGATCGAGACCTGGCTAACACAGTGAAACCCCATCTCTACTAAAAATGCAAAAAATTAGCCAGGTATGGTGGCGCATGCCTGTAGTCCCAGCTACTAGGGAGGCTGAGGCAGAAGAATGGCGTGAACCCGGGAGACGGAGCTTGCAGTGAGCTAAGATCATGCCACTGCACTCCGGCTTGGGTCACAGAACAAGACTCCATCTCAAAAAAAAAAAAAAAAAATTAATGCTACCCCTATTTAATAACAGATAAAAAAGAAAAATAACTTCTACATGGTACATGACAGTCCATTGTGTAAATCATTTTAAAAGAAGAAGAGGCCAGGTGCCTCTCTTCTACCCACCACATCTCACAGCAGGACAGGAAGGAAAAGGAATTTGTCTGCTGGCTCTTTGCTGTCTCCTGGGCAAAGTCTCCTAGCATTCCCAAAGTGCTAGGATTACAGGCGTGAGCATCGCTTGAGCCCAGGAGTTTAAGACCAGCCAGGACAACATGATGAAACCCCATCTCCACAAAAAATACAAAAATTAGCCAGGAGTGGTGTGTGTCCCTGTAGTCCCTCCACTTGAAGACCTCCACTTGAGCCTGGAAGGTTAAGGCTGCAGTGATCCATGATCACACCACTGCACTCCAGCCTGGGTGATGGAGTGAGAGTGAGACTCTGTATCCAAAACAGACAGACAGACAGACAGAAAAACCCACAAGAAGAAGAAGAAGAAAAATGTCCATGTGGAGTCCAGGCATTTACAAATTCCATAAAGGGGAGGGCTCTGGAAATGTCAGGTGTAGTTACCACTAAATGGGTTTGGGTTAAAAGGCAATCCTTTGGGATCAGCCACCATTTCCACTCTCTGTCCTCCTCCAGGAATCTGTCACACCTGACATTTGGTAACTTTATCAGCTGGGGCCATGGAGAAGTTGTGTTTGGGACTAGGGTGCATCTGTAACCTGAGCATTCCCAGGGAGTGGCCCTGGCTTGTCCCCAGGCTGAGAGCTGCTATCAGGAAAGCAGGGCCAGCTGGTGCCAGCTGGAGGAGAGGGAGCCCAGGACCTCTCCCCTACATGTGTGAAGAGCCGCAGATCCCGTGGACGCCAGCTCCCAGAAAAGCAGGTGCTGGTCAGGAGGTGCCCCCGCGGGCAGCCTCTTCCCTGCGCTCCTCCTTTTCTCCCCACCCAGCCAGGGCCCATCCTCATAAGCTCGCTCCCTGTTCTCTCCCTGGAATCCAGCTTCTCTTCCTCTCTATGGTGGTGGCTGCTTCAGCCAGGCCTTTGCCAACTCTCACCCACAATCCAAGTTCCATACTGATGTGGCCACCAGCTTAGCTTCTCTCTAGTCCAGTGTTTGATAAGGTCTGCCAACTGTCAGAATCATGAGGTGAGCGGGCAAGTACACAGGCTTAAAATGCAAATTCTCAGGCCCTGCCCTGGCCTAGCGAATGAGAATTTCCAGGCAGGGCACAGGAACCTTTACCTTCAACCAGCTGTCTAGGAGATTCTGCTGCAGGCTAATCATTCTTTCCTTGGCTGCCATCTACTTTTATGTAAACATAGATGGGCTCATATCACCCCCTTGCTTTAGGTAGCTGGGGTGGGGATGGGATGGGCTGCTTGTGTCCAGATGTGCCAGATGAACTGGTGGGGTTGAGCCACCCCGTCTCTTTACTAAGAGCCGGAGATGCTGCCTGACCTGAGAAATAATTCGTCTTAAGAGACAGGGCAGGCTGGACCTCGTGACGAGGATCAGCCCCAGGAAGGGCCAGTGCTTGGCACTAACTCGGCCCTTGGTTAGAGCCAAATAGATACCTGGCCCTAATTTACTACTCCTAAAGACAGAGGGAGTCATAAGTAAAATCTGGACGTACGATTGCACTAAACATTGCTTAATGCACTCACGTACGCACATGCAATCACGTGCAGCAGCACTTTTTAGAGGCCCCTTTAGGAAAGCATTTCTCCCACTTCCACACAGGGTGACTCTGGCCCCCCGAGGACTCTGTGTGTTGGGATGCCTGGCTGGAGAAGGTAAAGACCAGCGCTAAAGGGCAGCAATGCCTGCCAACCAGGACCTCACCACTTTAAAATGAAGGCTTTCTCCCCTCCCATAGCTAACCCCTACCTGTCAATTTAGCTTCATCAACCCCCTCCCCAAGCAGGCACCCTGATTTCCAGTCATTCCAAACCAAATGATTCCCCTGTATCCCCTGCATGGGATTAGGCTACAAACTTCAGTGGCAGAACAATTCGTGGTTAAGGAACTTAAACCCTTATGGAGAAAAACAGACAGTTGGGAGTTGAGACAAGAGATAAGCTAGAAAAACTTCTGTAAACACTCATATAACCAGGACACCACACAGAATAAAGACAACGTTTGTGATATTTGCTCATTTTATTAATTTCCATTAGAATTTGTAGACAGTGGAATCTTCCTTCCCTGTATTTTAAAGGAAATGCTTGTCAATGAATTTTGCTTTGCCCCTGTATTATAAACACGAAGGTACTGTCCTTGATTTTTAAACTCAGAATGGTTAGCTGTTGCCGTGTTCACAGGTCCCACAGCTGCAGTGTCACCTGGGGAAATGGTAACTTGGATGTTTGCACAGAAAACATGGAGTTGTCCTCTTGCCAGAGGCACAGAGTCCTTTTTGCTTCTGGTCTTTGGGCCAAAGCTTGCACCATCTCTGCCTCCGCCATCTCTGATCCCACCACAGTTAGTTCCAAGGCCAGAGGCAGCTCCCTGTAACTTCCGCAGAAGCATCTAATGGACAAGACTTCAGCCTGTACTCATCTCTGTGGAAGGAGGCGGATGCCACGACTGCTCACCCTTTTCACTCACCTTATTCTCATCTTCCTATAATCTGGTCCCCACAGAGTAGTCAGAGTAATAATTGGAAAGTATAAATCAGTCTTATCATGTCCCTACTTAAGATCTTCCAATGACTTCCCATTCTCCTTGGAAGAGAATCCAAGCATTTGGCCATGCCTAAACGGCCCACATGGCCTGACCTCTGTGACTTCTTCATCTTCCTCTCCTACTTTTCTTCCTCTTCTCTAGCTCAGTGATATTGGCACCCTCTTGCTCCTCTTCCAGCACATCAGGGTCCTTCCTGCCCCAGGGCCTTTGTACTTGCTCCGTCTGGAGTGTCCTCCCCACCTGGTGCTTCCCATCGCTGGCTCCTTCCCAGGTCAGATGTCCTGACCTCAGAGAGGCCTTCCCTAACCACCTCTTTAAACAGCCCCTTTTCTTCTCTCACACTTAATCTCTTTACCTTGCTTTATTTTCTCAGCACAAATCGCCATCTGCAACTCTTGCAATTGTTTATCTATGTGTTTACAGACTGTCTCCTCTGACTAGAATGTCAACTCCCAGAGGCCAGGAACCTGCTCTCCTTGTTCATGGGTGTGTCCCCAGGACCCAGCCCAGTGCCTGGCACACAATTAGCACTCAACAAGGGCATACTGTAAACAAATGTATCCAGACCTTGAGGTGAGGTGGCTTAGGAAGGCTGGGCCTTGGAAGTGGCACATGCACCTGGAGGCACTTGGATTGATGAGATTACCAGACCTTGTGGCTTGGACAGGTGAGCAACACTTCCTGGTGAAGGTGCAAGCATAGCCACCAATAGTGGGGGCTCTCCTCTGTCACCTTTCCAATCTCTTGTCTCCTTCTAATCCATATCTGATTCCCATTCTCCACCTTTCTCAGAATATTTTCTCATTCAAACCTATTTTCTTCACCTTTTTGGTTTTATGATGTCATGATGTCATTCATATAATTTAGAATATGCCATTACTTTACTTGCAGTTGGGAAAGCTACTAGATCCTAAACTGCCTTCTAATACAGAGAGAGAGTCACTTTCAATATTGCCAAAAGTTAGAGGCACTTTTCTTTTTGGCTATTTATGAGCCTTGTACAATGACTAGTTAGATGAGTTTACTGTAAAATATCTTTAAAAGGATAAAATATACTTATATGATTCCTTTATGAAACAGCTCACAAATCATGTAAAAATGAACTGTTTCAGGGAAAATAAGCTGGCACTTAGATCCTTAACCAATTTTCTTTTGTGTTTGCATACACGTCTGTCTGCGATATTATAAACTTCACTCAATTGCCCTCCCGCAACATCAGATTCTTAATTAAATGAACACCACTGCTACAATTCTCTGATAAATAAAATAGCATTTCCACATGAATTAAAAATGCCAACTTGTTAATAGCGTCCCCGAGGTTTTGTTACAAAATCATCACTCTTTTTTGTCATTGTTCAGGCATAAAAAGACCATGTTACAATCTGGAAATAAGAATGTTCTTCAGGCAATTGATTCTCAAGTGCAGACTTAATATTCCATAAGACAGCTCTCCCCCTCATTCCTATTATAATACATGACAACAGTTAATTGCTTAGAAACGTTTCTCTTATTGTTTCATTTTATTGAAACTCACCAAATTCAGATGAGCTGGAAGAGGAAGCTGGCCTGAACTGATTTGAGAAGTTACATTAAAAAATACTGGGTAGCAAACTTCTTAGAGGTGGACAGCCTGTTGTACCTGTCTTTGCTTTCCTAGCATTTAGCTAGGTAATTCGGGCAAGGCACTTGGAGGCCTTCATTTTCCTTCTCTATAAAATGGTCACAATCCTAGGCCTGTTGTGAAGACTAAATGCTTGGAACTGAGGAACTAGCATGTAATAAACATCTCACAAATGTTACCGGCTTAAAACGACTCAGTAATTATTATCTGCCACCCAGGCTGGAGGGCAGTGGCTGATCTCGGCTCACTAATCTCTGCCTCCCAGGTTCAAGCAGTTCTCCTGCCTCAGCCTCCCAAGTAGCTGGGATTACAGGCACATGCTACCACACCCAGCTAATTTTTGTATTTTTAGTAGAGACGGGGTTTCACCATGTTGGCCAGGCTGTCTCGAACTCCTGACCTCAGGTGATCCACCCACCTTGGCCTCCCAAGGTGCTGGGATTACAGGCGTGAGCCACCGTGCCTGGCTTTCAACAACTTAAAATGCTCCCCAAGACTTTCCAAGAAGAGATCCTTTTCCAAGAAGAGATCATCCTTCAAAGAATGGATGATTCATTTATAATTCACAGCCCCACTTGCATACCAACAATTATTCTGGTTAAGCCCTTTAAAGAGCTGATTTCTTAATTAAACCTAATATTCCCTTTGCACTTGTTTGTCCTTCGAATTTTCTTAGTAAATAGTTTCTTTTAAGCAGTGCAGACGAACGCTCCAATCTAGCCTAACCAAGTACATTTACTCATATATTAAATGAGTGGCATCTACAAGAATGATGCTATGCTGTTTTTTGTTGTTGTTGCTATTTTTGTTTGTTTGTTTGTTTTGAGATGGAGTCTCGCTCTGTCTCCAGGCTGGAGTGCAGTGGCACCATCTCAGCTCACTACAAACTCCACCTCTTGGGTTCAAGCGATTCTTCTGCCTCAGCCTCCCCAGTAGCTGGGACTACAGGCGCAGCTAATTTTTGTATTTATGCTGTTTTAAAGCAATAGAACAATACCAAGAATGGTCACCACAAATAATGCACACTTGTTTTTGAGGAGGAACCTAGGTATATTCAGTTCGATGTCAGCCGCCTTCCTCTCCTAATCACCCCCCTTTGCCTTATACTCCCTTGTTTAAATTAACGCATTCTTGGAATAGAGTCTTTTAATTCATTACAGGGACCTGCAGTTTGCACTTTGTTTTTCATAATTTATCCAGAAAGTCCTCATGGTTTTGTTTTTAAGCTTAGCTAGGCATTTCATTATTTTGGTGACTTGTTTCTTGGCACCACATAGGTGACAGCAAGATGATAATTAAACAGGGCTTTGAGGGATTGAGTGGGCCAAGACATACCCAGGCTGCCTGGAACATGTGTGGGGCCTGGAACAAGAGACCCAACAGAAGCCCACATTCCTTATGCTGGGAGGCATCTCCTCACCCCTGCCACTCCAGCCAGGTGACCTCTGCCCACCAGGGGCCTCCAGCACTGCCACCGTCTGCTGGCATTACCTTTTATATCCTGCAGAGGAACACGAGGCTGGGGAGTCCAGTTCAAATGCAGAATTTGTGGCCTCTCTGGAACTCCACACTAAATGTAGTGGCACAAGGTGATAGTCCCTGGTGCCCAGCCTATAGCCCAGCCCCCTTCTCTTCCCACCAGGCTCCGGTGCCATGAAAGCTCTTCCATACAGGCATGTGGACACCCCAGCTCCACAGCAGAGCTCTGTCAGAACCCTGCAAATAGCTGCGCCTTGACCATTCCAATGAAACAGGAGTGGGCACAATGCTGTGGTTTGAATGTCCAAAACTCATGCTGAAACTGACTCCCCAGTGCAACAGTATTAAGAGGTGGGGCCTTTAGGGAGTGATTAGCACCTTATAAAAGGGATTGAGGGAGTGAGTTTGGACACTTTCTGCCCTTCTGTCTTTTCTGTCATTCGAGAACATACATTCATCCCTTTTGGAAGATCCAGCACTGAGGCACCATTTTGGTTTTTTGTTTGTCTTTCGAGACAGTCTTGCTCTGTTGCCCAGGCTGGAGTGCAGTGGTGCAATCTTGGCTCACTGAAAACTCTGTCTCCCGGGTTCAAGCAATTCTCCTGCCTCAGCCTCCCAAGTAGCTGGAATTACAGGCATGCATCACCATGCTCGGCTTATTTTTTGTATTTTTAGTAGCGATGAGGTTTTGCCATGTTGGCCAGCCTGGTCTCAGGCTCCTGACTTCAGGTGATCTGCCCGCCTCAGCCTCCCAAAGTGCTGGGATTATAGGTATCAGCCACCATGCCCAGCCCCAAGGCACCATTTTGGAAGCAGAGAGCAGCCCTCGCCAGACACCAAACCAGCTGGTGCCTTGATCTTGGATTTCCCAGCCTCCAGAACTGTGAGAAATAAATGTCTATTGTTTATACATTTTCCAGTCTCAGGTATTCTGTTATAGCAGCAGGCTAAGACCATTCCATGGAAATACAGGTGTGCACACCGACAACACAGTCCACCCAGGGCGGACAAACCCAGCAAGCGACTCATGAAGCCCTAGCTATGCAGAGAATGTTCTAGAAGGATGGCCTATGGGCTTGGCCCTTGAAATTGCTGTCCCAAGGCTGGGATTCCTCTTACCTGGGTCTGAAGGCAATGCCTACTAGGTCTGTTCATTCTTCTCATTGAAAAAGCAGCTCCTGCCCCCAATCTGTGTGGTGAAGAAGGGAGTGCAGTCAAATGTAAGAGGGTGGGTTATTTAAAACACTATGGTATATTCTCTACATTAGAAAAACCTCAGATGGGCTGGGTGCAGTGGCTCACGCTTATAATCTCAGCACTTTGGGAGGCCGAGTTGGGTGGATCACTTGAGGTCAGGAATTCAAGACCAGCCTGGCCAATAGGGTAAAACCTGGTCTCTACTAAAAATACCAAAATTAGCCAGGCATGGTGGCATGCGCCTGTAGTCCCAGCTACTCGGGAGGCTCAGGCAGAATTGCTTGAACCAGGGAAGCAGAGGTTGCATTGAGCCGATATCACACCGTTAGACTTCAGCCTGGGTATCGCAGCAAGACTCCGTCGCCAAAAAAAAAAAAAAAAACCCGAAGAAGAAGAAAAACCTCAGATGACATCAGTGAACAGAGAAAGCTGAGATTCTAGTGTTGCTCGTGAGCTTACCTCGAGGAGGCCGGACCGAAACCAGGTCTCAAATGCAGTAGGGATATGCATCTGCTGTTTTTTAAAAATATTTTTTAAAGTATATTTTTAAAATACAGACAGGGTCTCACTTTGTTCCTCAGGCTGGTATCAAACTCCTGACCTCAAGCAATCCTCCTGCCTCCTCCTCCCAAACTGCTGTCATTACAGGGATGAGCCACTGTGCCCAGCCCATTGTAGTTTTTATTAGAATTTATGATAAACTTTTCATTTCATGGCATTGTCAATTATATCAGGTATTTTCTTGGTCATTTTTTCTTTAAGTTTTTGTCTGGAAACCTGCTCTGGGGAGACCTCAGTTTTCTGCCCCCCTGCTTTGTGTGTGGCCCTCCAACTAAAGACAAGCCCCTTAAAGATCACCACTCCCATGACTTGCCTCTACCACAGGTACTTGAACGGCTTCTAAAACTTTTAGATCATCTCTGCCATATTCAAGGGCCATGGAAGTTTCAGAAGTTTCCAAAGCAAAATGTTTTGTCTGAAACAAGTTGCTTTGGACTTTACACGATACAGGCACTTTCCTCTGGGCCCCATAATTGTCCCCTCAGTCATTTGCTTGGTGTTATGACATGTAACAAATCAGAGTGCGAAGGCCTTAGTTTTCTCTTTGTCAGCATTCTGGGATGCCCTGGGGGTAACAGGAAATGCACCCACAGGTCCATGCAGCTGTCTTGTAGGTACTTTTCTTACCTGTGGGCCAGATCCTGTCCTATGTAATGTTGATGTTTGTAACTGTAGAGTTTATTTTTTGGTTTAGGGCACGAAATAATTGGCTTAAGACCACCAGAATTGAAGCAGAGAAGGTGGGGACACATTTCTTGGCCCTTTGATGAACGAACTGAAGATCACTGTTCTGGCTTTCCAACTGCAGAAGCTGCGATGTGGCGGGAAGAGTTGGGACTGTGCAGCCGGGCTAGCTCTCCCATGTCCCTCGTCCACCCTTCATTGCCCACTCACTTGCCGAGAGCTGCTGAGGTTGAAGCACCCAGGATATCCAGGTGGGCCACATTCGGCGGGGCATTGTGACTTGGCACCAAGTCTTTCAGCCTCCCTCCATCTCACTTTCTTTACCTGCAAATAACAACACCGCAGACCCCTCACAAGCAGAACTGGTTCAGCTGGTGCTTGGTAGGTAGTCAAAATCAACCTTCAAGAGTCGGTGTCCTGGAGCTCAGCAGCTGTCCCGGGCCTGGAAGATGGGGCGTGCTCCTGCTCCGTCTCCTTGTGTGGTTCTGGAGTGGGGGATCTGCACAGCCTGTGGGGTCCCCAGAGAGCCTGGGGCTGCTGCAGAGCAAGTTCTCTGTTGTTGGCAAATAAAGCCACAGCAGAGATGACTCCAGTAAGTTGAGCACCCTCTGAACAAAGAAGGAAATGTATTCTCTTTCCCGAGGCCTATTAAATATCGGAAAAAACACTGCCAGATTTAACTTCAAAATATAATTTTTCCAGTATGGCTGGAGTGCACTCCCCGGCCATCCAGAGGCTTCTAAATGCACTGGGGGCTCAGTTACGACCCTCACCAAGTTGTCTCGTCTCGTCTCGCCTGGAACCCACTGGCCCTCACAGAGTTGAGAGAATATTCATTTTCTTGAACTCTTAAGGACAGTTTCTCGCTTGCCATGATTCCACGGAACTGGGCAGCCCGCATCTCAGAGATAGGAAGTCAGAGAAATTCTATACATAGGCTACATTTGCTGAGAAGACAAAGAGACTATTTTCCATTTCTCACTTCTCTCTCAAAGTGCAAAAACAACGGGCCAGTCTGGCCTAGTCACTGCTTTCTGTCTCTGAAGTGTTCCAGGCGCCAGCACCAGCCTTCCTCTTCATTAATGTTCCATGATGACTCCTTCCAGGTGCTGGGGATCCAGCCCACGGGGTTATTAGAGGGCAGACACCAACAGGGAAGGTGTTGTTGACTCACCCTCACAAATATCATTCCTTACATTGTCAGGGCAATTACAAAACACGACTTTAAAAAATGCAATAATAAAATATCCAACTGAAGACTTTCAGTATAATTAATCCGCCAACTTTATATTTTGAGAAGGTCGAGAGCCGTGAGGGAGAATAAACCTTAGAGAAATGCATTGTTTTTAAGTTCTTTCAATAAAGACATGTAGGCATTTTCTAATGTTTTTCCCAAAAAGAACATCTACCCCTCTAATTCCACAAGAGCTATAAAGAATTAAAGAAATTGTGATTAACAGCCCTGCATCTGGAGCTCATGAAGCTCAGAGGATTGGGAATGAAGTGGCAAGTTTAGGTTCGAATCAGAACTTCTGGATTTAAGAAAACAAACCAGGCCAGGCGCAGTGGCTCACAGCTGTAATCCCAGCACTTTGGGAGGCCGAGGCGGGAGGATCACCTGAGGTCAGGAGCTGGAGACCAGCCTGCCCAACATGAGAAACCCTGTCTCTACTAAGAATAAAAAAATTAGCCAGGCATGGTGGTGCACGCCTGTTAATCCCCACTACTTGGGAGTTTGAGGAAGGAGAATCGTTTGAACCTGGGAAGCAGAGGTTGCAGTGAGCCGAGATGGAGCCACTGCACCTCCAGCCTGGGCCACAGAGCAAGACTCTGTCTCAAACAAACAAACAAACAACAACAAAATGCAAATTCTGGCCGGGCATGGCGGCTCATATCTGTAATGCCAGCACCTTGGGAGGCCAAGGTAGCGTATCACTTGAGGTCAGGAGTTCAAGACCAGCCTGGCCAACATGGTGAAACCCCGTCTCTACTAAAAATACAAAAATTAGCCAGGTGTGGTGTTGTGCACCTGTAGTCCCAGCTACTCGGAAGGCTGAGGCAGGAGAATCGCCTGAACCTGGGTGACAGAGGTTGCGGTGAGCACAGATTGTGCCACTGCACCCCAACCTGAGTGACAGAGTGACTCCATTAAAAAACACACACACACACACACACACACACGCAGATTGCAGATTCCTGGGCCCCATCCTCGCCTTTCTGAATTGGAGCCTTTCACCCTTTAAGAATGAGAGGGTGAAATCTGCATGTCATACAGATAGCCCAGGGTCTATTAATCTGATGTTGCTCCCCAGCTCCCTCCAACACCATCAGAGGGTGCACGGATTAGGCCACTGCCGAGTGCAGAGAAGGATCCTAGGTGCCGCGTGGCTGTGCCAAAGCAGCAGAAACAGGTGGTGTGCCTTAAGATGCATGCTCCAAAGCTGTCCGCAAGGCCTCTGGTACAAGCTTCCAGGTCTGCGTCTCGGTTTCCCCGACAGTGTCCATGCGACACTGTCACCAGTTTCTCCTCTCACAGGCAGAAAATTAAATTCGGATTGAGCAAATGATTCCCTGCCCGGGTGTGGAAGAAGGGTCAAGTCCTAAGTATGGAGAGAGCGCCGGCTCCTGCCAGGATCCGCGAAGCTCGGGAGGAGAGGCCAAGCCACCAGGCACCCGGAGGGATAGGAGGCGGCGGGAGGGCGGAGCCCAGTGCCTGCAGGCCGGGCGCTCCACGCCTCCCCTCCCCCTGCACACCCTATTCCCCTCCGGTTGCCCCGCCCGGGGAAGCCCCCTCCCACACCCGCCCGTCAGCATCTGCACGAGAGCCGCGAGCCCTGGCCGCAGAGCTCGGGGTGGGCCGCTCACCCCATACGGCGGCCGCAGCCCGGCCCTGACCACGGGCCGCCTGAGCCCTCCGTTCGCTCGGCGCGAGCGCCGCCACCCGCCCTTACCCCCATCCAGTCCGAGGCCAGCCCCGTAAGCTCCGAGCCTGCTCCGTGAGAAGCCTTTTCCCCAGGAGGAGAGTTACTGGAAAGCAAGAGGAAGCCGAGGAGAGGCGGCGGCTGCAGCGCGCGGGGCCGGGCGGGGGCGCGGGGGCGTCCGGCCACGGACTGGGCAGCGCGGTGTCCCCTCAGCCCGGGACACGGCGCGGCGCCAGCGCCACCCAGCGGACACAGCGGGAATTGCGCTCCCTCCCTACCCGGGGCTCCGGACACAGACCAAGAACGATGACTGCAGCTGAATAAACGCTCGGGACGAGGCCGCTATCGTCCTTCTGCCGGGAGTGAGTCAAATCTCAGCAAAAGAAGAAACAGCCTTGGCCGTAATTCCAAGAGTGCTGATGAAGACGGTGACATCTGACATTTCAATGGCACTTACCATTTCCCCCGGTGTGCGCTTTCCGGGCCAGTGGAGCGCTGCGCCGCTGGTGCAGGACCTGGAGGTCTGCAGGACTGTGACCAGTCGGAGTCTCGGAGTCCTGGGTTAAACATCAGTCGGGAGCATTAGTTCATTCCCTGAGCTCCCCTTGCCCTTCACCCTTCGGTCCCTGCCCCGCCCCTTGCCTGCAGCCCGGGTGGCTCTCCCGGGGCCCTCGTGGCCCCTCTCTCCCAGCCCTCCAAATGGTGAAGGGTTGTTTCCGCTGGTGACTTCCACCTGTGGGAGCAGAGAAAGGAAGCGGGGCAGGGGAGAAGGGGAAGGCCAGGCGATTCCCCTCCTTGCGCTGCAAGCCGGGTGGCAATAGAACACCTGCAGCCCTCCCCGGCGCCCTGCGAATAGGTGGGAGTGGGAATGCCACCAGGGCAGAGCCCCTCCAGCTGGCTGGGGTCTGCACCTCCTCGCCAGCCCGGCCACCGCAAAACGGTGCTCACCTCCCTGCTGAAGTGTAGGAGCCTCTTGGAGCACCACTTGTAGAAAATCAAGTCCCTGGAAAGAAGCAAAATTAATCCGTTTGTTTCTCTATTTATTTTTGCTTCCCCACACCCAGTATTCACTTCATCCAAGGCTGCCCAGTGTCACCTCCCACCCAGAGGAATCTCCCCTCTCCACCCCAGGCCAACACCTCTGCCTTCAGCCGTGGCCTCCACTCTGGCATTACTCTGGGCAGAGGGCTCAGGAGGGCTCAAGGAGGACCAATGACATTCAGAGTGGCCAGAGTAAAGGGAGGGAGGGGAAGTGGTGGACGAGGCATGCAGAGGGCACGGGGTGGGGGCTCTCAGCATAGCAAGGGCTGTGATGGGCTTGAGTCTGACAGGGGAGCAATGACCTGACCTAGGGTTTTGAAAGATCACTTTGACTGCCACCTGGACAGCTGGTGTGGGGAGGAGGGCCATGGTAGATGCAGGGGGAGCAGTTAGGAGACCACCACAAGTGACCATGCGGCTCAGGCGAGTCTGGCGGCAATAGAGATGGGGAGAGGAGGTCAGATTTGGGATCTGTATCTGAAGGTGGAATGGACAGGAATTGCTGGTGGGCTTGGGTGTGGTGCATGAGGGAAAGAGAAATAAGCATCATTCTTAGGATTTGTCCTGAGCAACTGGAAGAATAAGAACAACAGTGGCTAATACGGTTAGCCAGGCGCTCCTCTAAACACTTCACATAAACTGTTTAGATGTCAACACTCCTATGAACTAGGCGTTAGTACTTCCCACATTTTACAGAAGAGGCAATTGAGGCCCAGAGAGTTCAATCAGTTTGCATAAAGTCCCACCGTTAGCAAATGGAAAAGCTGGGATTTGGACCCAGCGCTTCACCACTGCACACTTCCCCAGCTTTACAGAAAGAAGAATGCTGTGAACTGAGCTAGATGAGCCCCGGGGGAGGAATGGGGTTTTTCCGTGGGGGTGTGAATCAAGAGTTCTAGTTGGAATGAATTCAGGCTGAGGTGCCTTTTAAACATCCAAGTAGAGATATTTAGCTCAGCAGATGGATGTATGACTCAGGCCCTGGTGGCAAGGGGGAGCATTTGGGGCTGGCGTGTTTAGCATGGAGAGGAGACAGGAGAATAGGACAGAAGGCTAGGAAGTGGGATTAAGTGCCGTGCATGAATGGATGAGGACAGAAATGGATATTTTAGAGCATCCTGACAAGCCCTGGAGTGTCGGGTGAGGAGAGTGTTTAGGAGATATTGTTCTAGAGCAGTGCTTGCTTTTGTTTGAGGATTCAATAAAGTCTCTCACCTTGTTCCAGAAAAAGTACCTGTGCACACATGCAACATTTTGCATACAATTTCAGGGTGTCTGTGAGTCCCCAGAGGATATGCATGGGCCATTCTATTTCTATCAAATCTCACTTCACCCACCAGCCACAATCAAATTTCACTGCATCTCACAAGTCCTGACCAGACCTCTGATGTATCACCCCACCCTCTCTGTCCGCATGAGATAGGAGCTGCACTCCTCTGGAGGGTCTGAATCCAGACGGTTTTGAATTGAGACAGTTTTGAATGTCTATGTAGAACACAGCTCGCCCCGCAGGTATTGCCTGTGTACATGTCTCATTTGGATATGGTTCTCCTGAGGAATAAGAGGATGAACCCACAAAGTCTTTTGCTCTCTTATTCACCTGGGAGGTGATGTTATTCATCTATTTCCTAGGTTTATTTGTTTGTTTGTTTTCGTTGTTTTTTTTTTTTTTTTTTTTTTGGCGTTTTTTGTTTTTATGTTTTGAGACGAAGTCTTGCTCTGTTGCCCAGGCTGGAGTGCAAGTGGCATGATCTCAGCTCACTGCAACCCCTGCCTCCCGGGTTCAAGCAATTCTCCTGCCTCAGCCTCCCAAGTAACCGGGATTACAGGTGTGCACCACCACACCTGGCTAATTTTTGTATTTTTAGTGGAGACCGGGTTTCACCATGTCGGCCAGGCTGGTCTCGAACTCCTGACCTCAAGTGATCCACCTTCCTCAGCTCCCCATAGTGCTGGGATTATAGGCATGAGCCACTGTGCCTGGCCTTATTTCCTAGGTTTAAAGACAAAACTAGCTCATTCCATTGTTTCCATCAACATAATTTCTTCCCCAGTATATAATGGGCATTTGTTGCTATTGTTTTGTTTGTTTTGGCTGTCCACCTTCCAGCACCCATTCTATTTGGGAGGATTCCCCAGTGACTCTTGGCCGGAATCCATCAGCCTCTCTGGAAATGGAAGGAATGGAAGGAACCAGGTGTCCCTCTTGTCCCCGACCCCTGCAGAGCTCGCAGCCTTTCTATCCTGCCCAGCCTAGTGGGCAGCCTAGGTTTGAAGGCTCAGGTGCAGGGACAGAAGAGAACTTATTTTTGGCCATGGCAGCTAGGCCAGGAGTTCATCTGTGAGAGTAGCATCCCGTGTCCTGTGGCAGCAGTCCTGGCCATGGTATCCTAACCACAGTGTGTCCACGGCTTGGCCTCGCCTGCATCTCCTGCTGCCAGCCTACCTTGATACCTACCCATTTTCCCCATGCGGTTCTCCAGCCTTCCGACTGATTAGTTCTGCACGTGTCCCCATGTTCATTGCCTGCACGAGTCAGCCAGGTCAGCTCTGTCGCTTCCACCAAGACCTCTCGCTGCAGTGGCTGTGCTGAGCTTGCAGCTGACGCCTTGCTCTGCTCTACAGTGTCAGTGCTTGGGATTCTTCTTCTGTTTGGGTTCCCTGAAGGTGGGATTCCTGGCCTATAGAAGCATTGCTGTGTGCCACATGCCAGATCCTTGCAGTTGCCTGTGAAGCTCAGAGCCCTCCATATTGAGGGAGGAAAGCTTCCCTTCCAGCAAAGTCTCCTGACTTCCAGCAAAGTCTCGTGACTTCCAGCAAAGTCTCGTGACTTCCAGCGAAAGCGACTATGCGGCAGCCAGACCAATTACAGAGGTCACAACAACCACCCCTGTCCCAGTGACAATCCTGTGATTTTCTTGGCTCAAAATGAAGTTTGACAAGTCTTGTTTTATACTCTTGTCATCACTGGGATTTCTTCTGACTTTACAAGACCAACAGGAATTGGAGTCAGACTCACGGGAGCCTGAGAGCCTCCCCATCCCACACCGCTGTGGAAGCCATGCCTGGGTGGGGCCAGGGCCGCAGAGGGGGAAGCTGGGAGTGGCTGGGCAAGGATAGAGGCAGCTCAGCTTCCCCTAAGACTGGGGTGGCCTGAGGGGCCCCCTGCACTATGCTGGAACATACCATCCTTTCCAAGAAAGGAAAACGGCAGCTTCTGACTCGTGACTGTGTCCTCCTGCAGACAAGTACACAGCTTATCCCCTCAGAGTGTCTGAGTGCTGAGCTCACATCTCGTGGTGGGATGTGCAGCCATGTCGCTGCTCCATCCCATGGGCATGGCGGTGATTCTGTTAGTGCATACTCTTTAGGGTCCTTTATGGTTAATAAAACATTGAACCACTTCCATACTGGTTGGTAAACAGCCGCTGCCCTGAGCCACCCCCACCCCCAACTCAGTGGCCACCTGCCCATCATTTTCCTGGTCCTTTCCCAGGACTGTACCCACAACCCAGCAGCTAAGGGTCGTACCTGGCACAGGTTCTGGTGGGTCAGGGCCCGTGGTTAAGTATTGGGGGGTATCACCCTACCCACGAGTGTTCTCAGCACGCACTCAATCCTGCCTCTTCTCTGGTCCCCACACACTCAGCCACCCTGTAGCACCTCTTCCCACCACCAAATTAATATCATGCTCATCCTTCTCACCTCATCCTAGCCACACCTCCTTCAGGAAACAGTCCTGAGTTCATAGCCCCTGCACCTCCCCCTCACCCCCAGAGCACTCCGCCTCCTACAGATTGTACTTCCCAAATATGTCTCTCTCAAAGCTCTTTATGAGTCTTCAATATCTCCTTGGCTGGCTGGCCAACTGATTGGTTACAGAGCCTTGCCTTCTCATTGCCTGGTAGCAGATAAGTGAGGCCGGGACTCTGGGGCCAGAGGCAGAGAGGCAGAGGTCCCAGGACACACCTGAGAAGGCCGCCTGAGAAGGGAAGTTTCTGAAAGAGGCCAAGGAAGAGGGACCCCAATGCTGGGGCGCTGTGAGCAGTGCTGGGCTGGTCAGTGGTCAGAACAGATAAAGCTGGTGGGGCTCAGGCAAAGAGGTCAAAGTGCGGGTCACACCTGGAGCAGAAGGAGGGCATGACGCAAGGCCAGCTCAGCCACAAACCCCGTGTTGGGTGCAGGTGCCTTCCCTCTGGGCCAAGATGGCCTGGAAGTGACCGGCCCCTGCTGGACAGGCAAAAGGTTAAGCAACACTCATCCCAGCTTCGAGCTGTCCCTCCCACCCACCTGAGTGTCAAGGAAGTTGCAGGGAGGGAGGCCTTGCTCTGTGCCACAGCTAATACCTGAGAATAGAATTTGGGAAACTTGAATCACAGCTTCCCATAATGTGTTGCGATTGCTTAGAAACTGCGTGTCTCCCTTCCCCCAGTTGCCAGGGATCAGTGGCTCCTGACGCGTTTGCTTTAAATCTCTCTGTTCCCTGCCAATTAGCCAGTTTGACTTTCTGCTGTGGCAGGGATGAAAGTCACTATTCAGCGCTAGACACGGATCCTGGGGGAGGAATCTCATTGCCGTGGAGATGGAATCTGGGCTTGGCACTGCCTGTTTAGCTGCTGGGTGTTATTTTGGGTTGACTCACAGCCCAGCATGAAGCAGGAGGCCAATCTTCGTGCACCCCACAACTTTTCCCTCCCCAGCTTTATCCAGACTGTCTTCTGCTGACCAGCTGTTTATCCTTGTACTTGATATGCGCTTGCCAAAGCCTGCAGCAAAGGAGCCCACAGCTCAGTCCAAAGCAGCCAACCTTCAGCCTACTAGGATCTTAGCCACACCCCAGACTCCCAGAGAGAAGTGACTCACGTTGGACACAGTGGCTTCAAATGACCTCAGGTGACTCACAGCAAACAGACTAAAGGTGACACCCAGTGTCTCACCTATCAACTCAATTTGTCATTTACCCAGCCATGGCTACCACCCTTTCCCAGCTCATTCACCCAGCTGTTTTTAAATATGGGCACACCAGCTTAAATCCCAACCTTGCCTGTCCTAACACCACAAGTCTCAACTCTGGCTGCAGGTTAGACTCACCTGGGGAACATTCGAAACCACTGAAACCCCAGGACTCCCTCCTGCAGAGATCTCATGTAATTGGTCCAGGGTGGGCCTGGGCATCCGTATGTTTTCAGAGCTCCCCAGGTGGGATTTTTATTTGTTTGTTTTGTAGAGATGGTGTTTCCCCATCTTGACCAGCCTGGTCTCAAACTCCTGAGTTTAAGCAATCCACCCACCTCAGCCTCCCAAAGTGCTGGGATCACAGGCGTGCGCCACCGTGCCCAGCCCCCAGGTGGTTTTAATGTTCAATGATCCCGAGAACCAGGGCTCTGCCATCCAATTCTGTGAGGGAGGAGGATGCTGGACAGATATGCTATTTTCATATCCAATTCAGTCACCAGCACATCTGCAGCCTGGCTCATCCCTTCAGTAGAGGACCTTCTGGTATGAACACTTGCTCATTTCTGACCCAAAATCTTCCATAAATTTTTCTGTATCCAACTCTTTATCCTTGGGTTTTAGTGATCTGTAAGTTGCTGCTTAATTTTCTGGACTAGGAATTGAGAGTCTTAGCTGGTGAAACACACATTACCAAAAAACCTAGTTATGGAAAAACTGGCTGAGATGAGAAAGATCTTGTTCTTACATAATTATGGATTCTCAATCTGTTTCATTTTGTTTGTATTTGTTTCTCTGGAGAAATACTTTGTTATACATCACATATATTTTTTGATCTATATATATCTTTGTTTTAGCTTTATTAACTTTGGAGACTTGAATATACACAAAAGTAGACAGGACAGTATCATGAACTACTACAAACCTACCCGCTCCCCTGCACCAACAATGGCTAAACCAGCCCCTTCCCCACACCCATCAGTTTACTCCATCTTCTATTATTTTCAAACAGCGATCATACTATTTCATCTGTGAATGTTTTAGCAGATCACTTGAAAAGAACTTCCTGTGTATCCTAACCACCGTTCTACTACACAGCAAAACTAATTAGCAATTAATTCCTAGAATTTAAATTTCCCAGTTGTCTCAGAACTGTGCTATGTGAATTATTAAAAAGAATTTGAGCCAGGCACAGTGGCTCATGCCTGTAATCCCAGCACTTTGGGAGGCCAAGGCAGGTGGATCACCTGAGGTCAGGAGTTCGAGACCAGCCTGGCCAACAGGGTGAAACCCCGTCTCTACTAAAAATACAAAAATTAGCTGGGCGTGGTGGTAAGTGCCTGTAATCGCAGTTACCTGGGAGGCTGAGGCAGGAGAATCACTTGAATGCGGAAGGCAGAGGTTGCCGTGAGCCGAGATGGCACCATTGCACTCCAGCCTGGGCAACAAGAGTAAAACTCTGTCTCAAAAAAAAAAAAAAAAAAAAAGAATTTGAATCAGGGTACAGATAAGATGCAGATGTTAAAACTGGCTGACATAGGTTACCCCTCCAATTTTTTTTTTTTTTTTTTTTTTTTGAGATAGAGTCTTGCACTGTTGCCTAGGCTAGAGTGTAATGACTTGATCTCGGCTCACTGCAGCCACCACCTCCCGGGTTCCAGTGATTCTCCTGCCTCAGCTTCCCAGGTAACTGGGATTACAGGTGCTCACCACCACGCCTGGCTAATTTTTGTATTTTTAGTAGAGACGGGGTTTCACCCTGTTGGCCAGGCTGGTCTCGAACTCCTGACCTCAGGTGATCCACCCACTTTGGCCTCCCAGTGTTCTAGGATTACAGGTGTGAGCCACCGTGCCTGGCCTCCATGTTCCATTTTTGAGGAACTGCCAAACTGTTTTCCAAAGCAGTGTCACCATTTGACATATTCAGTTTGGTGAGTTTTTACACATAGTACACACCCATATCCCCGTCATGAGATCAGGAATAGGGCATCGGCACTCTAGAATCCTCCCTGTCATCCTTGCACTCTAAAGGTAACCCTATTTTGACTTCTCTCACTCTGGATTAATTCTGATGGGCGGCATTAAGAGGTGATCCGAGGAATGCTTCCACTGGAGAATGCAGCATTAGCAAAGGCACAATGGCTGAGGCAGGGCAACCCCAGCTTTACATTCTGCAGGACAGAGACCCAGATTCTCCTGTGGTCCCACAGAGGCCTGGTGAGCAGGCAGTTCTCCTCTTCCCCTGCCCCGCTTCCTGCACAGCCAGCAGAACTTTTCAAAGGAACAGCAAGCAGGTGGGCTTCTTAATTGGGATCCCCTGGGAGGCAGAGGAGGGGAACCACGTGCACGATGACTAAGTTTCTTCCTAGTGGAGGACTTTAGCATGCAGTGCCATGGGGAAACCTGGCTTGCGGTGAGAAAGGAATCTGTCCTTGCATGGCCCTAGCACAGCTGTCCTCCCCGGGTATGTTAGGCTCTGCTCACCTCCTACCGCAGGCTCTTTAGGAAAGACCCAGGCCCCCGGAGCCCAGCCCACAGCCGCTGAGGCAGGACTTTCTGAGCAAGGCTCCTGACCGCAGGGAACTGCTGTGTGGGCAATTTGGCAGCACAGCCATCTGTTCTGTGGGGCAAAATGCTGGAGAACCAGCTGGAGAACCGTGCTACCCAGGGAGGGCTCTCAGGTGGTGGCCCCTGGAGAGTCAGGCCTGCCGCGCCCATTACCTGGAGGCCTTTCTCCCAGCTCAGCAGTTCTCTGGCTTCCAGCCTTTTCCCTGAACTGACCTTCTCTCTCTGGCCTCACCCAAGCACATATGCAGAATGACACTGAAATCACTCAAACTGCTAGAGATATTTACCCGATCTGAAAACCCCCTACCTTTCCATCCCAGCCCCTAACTCTCAGAAGTTGCTCCTGCCAGCTCCTTTAAGAGATTGTGAGAGCACCACCCCCTACCCACCCCTGCTGGTACTCAGGCCTTGCTTCCAAATACCATCCTCAGCACAGCCTGAAATTGTCAATCCCCTCCAGCCCACTGCCTGGGAACTTACCAATTAGAGGTTAATTTGGGTACTCATTAAAAGATGCAAACAGGCTGCGTATAATGGCTCACTTGAGCTCAAAAGGGAGGATCACTTGAGCTCAAAAGGGATTGGAGACTGGCCAGGGCAACATAGTGAGATCTCCGTCTCTACAATAAAAAATATTTTTAAATTAGCTGGGCTTGTGCTTGTAGCCCCAGCTACTCAGGAGGCTGAGGCAGGAGGATCACTTGAACCCAGGAGGTTGAGGCAGCAGTGAGCCATGATTGTGTCACTGCATTCTCGCCAGGGCAACAGAGCAAGACCCTGTTTCTACAAAAACATTTGTTTCAGTCAAAAAAAAAAAAAAAAAAAGATGTGCAAACGTCCCTGAGAGGGCTGGTCTGTCACATATCAGGGTGCTTTCTTTTAACAGACTGAGCTCTACTAACACCGAGCTGGGAAGAGCAGCAGCTGCAGACACACGGGGGCTTTGGGGCACGTCACACAATGCTGTGCTCTGCAGAGATAAGTCCTGGATCCGGGTCTAGAAAGGGAAACAGGATGATGCCAAAACCAAACCTTTTATGGTTCGGTATTTTGCATACACCAGGGCCGGGTGCAGTGGCTTCGCCTGCAATCCTGCGCTTTGGCTGAGGCTTGAGGCAGGAGGATCACTTGAGGCCAGGAGTTTGAGACCAACCTGGACAACATAGTGAGACCCTGTTTCTACAAAAACATTAAAAATTAGCCAGGTAGGTTGGCATGCACCTGTAGTCTCAACTACTCAGTACTATTTTTTTACTTAGGAGGAAAAATAATGAAATAATCATAAATATATATACAACAATGGGATTGAAACCCAGCTTCTCTTCCTCTCCAGTCCTCTCGCTCCTACTTGTCTTCCTTTCTCTCTCTTCTTCTCCACACTGTCCTTCCCCTATTCCTTTTGTCTGACCCTAGAACAGAAAATAGTCTCATTCCATTTTCTCTCAAGATGTAAAAAGGTGTTTTTTGTTTTGTTTTGTTTTTGTTTTTGCGGGGGAGGGGGGTGCCGCCAGCCTTGGAATCTAACCATTGTCACAGCATGATTTTAGGGAAAAACATTTCTTCCAGCGCTGTACCTGGCTCATTGCAAACAAATGCTAGTTAAGAAAATAAATGAATGAAGTCCCTTTATTGTGAGTTCCAAATACCGGATTTGGGGTGTCCTTCTGGAACTGATCCCTCTGTGAGGGGCCACTGGCTTTCCTGTAGGCACAGATCAGCAGTGCCAGTCTTCCTGAGTTCCCTGAAAATTCCAAACACGAAGCCATGGTGGGACCGCGTGGGACGCAGGGTCTAGACTTCCAGTCTGGTCTCATTTTCTTGTTTGCATCCTTGCCGCTTTTCCTTCTGGAGAGTTCAGTGGGCAGGGACCGATGGGGCCACAGCGCCCTCTGCTGGCGAGTTCTCACAGTCGACTTTTGCCTGCCCGAGTTTATACATACAGCGCCGTTGGATTTGGAGGGTTTGGGGCAGGCTGGGAACGGGGATTTCTGGTTTTATTCCAGGTCCACTCCTTAGTGAATGTCAAGACCAAAGGTGGCTCCTGGTAATAAAATGAGTGTCAGGGTGGCTCCCAGGCATTAATAACCTACAGGAGAGTAGGTTTTGCTTTTGTTTTAACAGCCTTCCTGGTCCAAGTGCCTGAGAAGTGTCGAGTGGAAATGGCTTCTCGCCCAGGCTCAGCGCTGTACCTCTGATGTCAAACTGACTGTCTGCCTGCTGCTCCCTACGTGAACGGGGAGCGTTTTCTCCAACAGCCCTGTCCACGACAGGCCTGGCTGCCACAGAGGCAGGGGCTGAGCCTTCCTTATGTACACGAAATGTGGCCCTTCCACAGAGGCCCGCGGGCAGCTGAAGAGGAAGCCTAAAGCCTCACTACCTGCAGCAGGCCCTTTTCAGCCTTTCAGGATTGCAACAGCAGATAGGGGAGCGCGCCCAGGTGGGGCAGGGAGCGGTAATGGCAGGGGAATAATCCCCAGGCTGTGGGCAGCCCCTTGTTCAGAGCGAGGCCCCCTGTTTTCTATACAGCAGACCCCATTGCTTATAGTGGTGACTTCAGTGCGTCCTGGGCTCACCCAGGAAGTATTGTGAAAATGCAGATTCTGATTCAGTAGGTCTGGGATGGAGCCTGAGATGCTGCATCTCCCACAGGCTCCCAGGCAGTGCTGATGCTGCCGGGCCGGGGACCACATCGAGAGGAGCCAGAGTGTCGAGGAAACAGGTTCTGAAGTCAGAATGCTAGGATTCGAATTTCAGCTCTGTCACTTATCCTGTGACCTTGGACAGATTATGTTCATTACCTTCTCACTGAGTCTGTTTCATCCTGTATAAAATGGCAAGAATGACAGTTTCAGTGGCTTCATAGAATGACAGAGGGACTTCACAGGTTATCATAAGTATAAAATGAAATAAATAGCCAGGCATGGTGGCTCACGCCTGTAATCCCAGCACTTTGGGAGGCCGAGGCAGACGGATCACAAGGTCAGGAGTTCAAGACCAACCTGGCCAACATGGTGAAACCCTGTCTCTACTAAAAATACAAAAATTAGCTGGGTGTGGTGGTGGGCACCTGTAATCCCAGCTACTCGGGAGGCTGAGGCAGGAGAACTGCTTGAACCCAGGAGGTGGAGGTTGCAGTGAGCAGAGATCACACCACTGTACTCCAGCCTGGGTGACAGAGCAAGACTCTGTCTTGAAAGAAAAAAAAAATGAAATAAATAATATTGGAAAAGCTCTTAGCCCAGAACCCTCAGTGCCCAGTAGGTGGTAAGTCTCTTGACATCCATGTGGCCTTTCGACCAGCTGCTTATCGATCTCCTGCTATGTGCCTGGCACTGTTCTGGGACCTGGGATATAGCAGTGACAGAAACAAAATCTCCACGCTCAAAAAGCTTACATTCTCGTAGAAAAACACAGACAATAAACAAGTACGTAAACTGTATAGTATGTGAGTTGGTGATGAGTGTGCTGGAGAGGAAAATAAAGCAGAGTAAGAAAGATAAGGAATGCTGGGTCTGGGGGCCACTGAGAAGGTAACTTGGAGGCGAGGGAGCTGGCCGGCTGGAAGGCTGAGAATTCTAGTGGTGGTGGTGGCAGGGTGGTGAGACGGAGGCAGTATTTGTAAGTGCAGAGGCCCTGAGGCAAGAGGGTATGTGCTGTGTTTGAAGAAAAACAAAGAAACCAGCATGACTAGAAAGTGCAAGTGAAATATTGTACAGGGTTAGGGATGGGGAAGGCAGCAGGGCAGATCCTGTAGGGCTTTGTGAACCACTGATTTTGCATTTTGCTCTGTGAGAGGTGGGAAAACACTGGAAAGTTCTGAGCTGAAGAGTGACGTGTTCTAACTTACGTTTTCAAAGGACAGCTTCAGCTTGCTGAGACTAGACTGTGGCAAGTTAGGGTAGCACCCCTTGGGAAGGTGGGTGGGCAGCCCGTTGCCATGGAATTGGGGGATCCTCAGAGCTGCTGAGTTTAAGAGAGATGGATCTGGGTTCCAGTCAGAAGGGTTGGATGCCTGAGCCCATCCTCAGCCACCTTCTGGACTGGCCTGTGGCCTGTGACCCGGGAGAAGGAATGCTGTATAAGTGGGCACTGGGCCAGGGCCATGGCAGCGATGGGATGGATGACACAGTCTGGCCTCCACCTGGGCCTCCCCTCTTCATTGCTTCCAGATGATTCACCCTCATGTTTCTCTGATGACCGCATGAGTCAGGGCCTGGGGCTGTGCACCTGTTACCTGTGGGAGGGCTGGGGTGAGCCAACTGCACCTCACTCTGTTGTCATTGGTCACCAGGTTGACAGGAGTGAGATGCTGTGTTACAAGGGACCCACCCCGTCCTCTAGAATAGCCAGTCCTGATCCCCACACCACTCACATTTTCCTATTGTTTGATTTCCTGCCTCCTCTCAAAATAGCTGTAGGTCATTTGTTTATTTTTTAAGGTAGATCAAAATTCATTTCATTGCAGGCCTGGCCATGATGAGTGTTAATCAATGTGTCAGGAAACTGGGTCTGTGAACTGAAGGCCTTTCATCCAGGAAAGGCAACTCTGACCTCATGGTTACTGTTGACACAGCAGTCTTTTAAAAATCTAATTCCTCCATAGATACTCATTGAATTCTCACAACACTCCTATTTAGATGTTATCACCCCCACATTCTGGAGGAAAAGGCTGAGTCTCAGAGAGGCTAAGTGACTCATCTGCAGCATCCACCAATTTGTATCTGGATCTGGCTGGCTGCGACCTCTGAGCTCCTCCTATCTCACCTGCTGTCTCTGAAAGAGCTGCTGGCCCCGGAGGGCCACAGGGCAAAGGGAGCAAAGTGCTGGGCCGGGAGCCAGAAAACCTGGGCTGTGGTCCTGGCCTGGCCACAGCGGAGGGTGCCTCGCCACACGCCTCTGGACCTCAAACCCCTCACCTGTAAATGGAAGAGATTGATCGGACCATCTCCAAGATTTCTTCTGTGTGGCCTTAGTTAAGGCTTGTTTGGTGATAACAGAAGCCCACTCTGCCTAAACAGGAATGGGTGATACAGTCCAGAGGCCAGGGAGTCCCTCAGAGCTAAGGTGGGAGCTACAACTGGACCAAGAGGGCCTGGGACCCAGAGAGTTTTGGCTCTTGCAGACCCCTCTCCGGACTGCAGGGCCTTTCTCTCCACTCCTCCACCTGATTCTTCTCTTTCTGCGAACTGGTTTTCTCTTCCAAGAGATCAGCTTTTTCTGCATCTTCAGCTAATGGTGGCAGACGGCAACCCAGCTCCCAGTTACACATCTTCAGCTCTGGGGCCAACTGAGCTCTCCCCAGATTCCACTTCCAAACCCCCAGGGAAAGGAATCCAGCTGGGCGAGCTGGGTTGGGCGTCCACCCCGGTCCAGTCAACCGGCTCCTGATTCTGTCCAGGAGGGCAGGGTCCCAGAGCACAGAAGTAGGGGCCTGGGTCAGGGAGATGCCCCCCATGGCTCTGTACACAGGACAGGAATCGTATTTTTAGGAAAAGAGACAAAGTTAAGTATCATTCTGTTCCAGAGGAGGTGACATTGAGACCTACGAAGAAAGCACAAGCTTGCCAGTAAAGCTGGCCTGCGCGCAGTGTCCGCAGGAACGTCTGGTGGTGGCTCCCTGCAGGTCTCTCCCCAGGGGCACAGGAAACAGCTTTTTGACAGCCAGGCAACCCTGTCCCTGAAACTCACACAGCTGTCCTGTCACCTGTGAGTTGGGTGATGTGGGAGTGGGGCATGAGGGAGCTTGGGAAAGGTCAAGGGATGGGGACAGCAGAGACCACTGCCACCAGTCCTCAGCACTGAACTAGAGCTGCATCATCATTTCCATAAAGGAGATAGTGCCTCAGCAGATCGTGGCAGCTCGGTTTCCCTGATGACCTTGCTTCTGTTCTTAAAACTGGCACCTCCGTAGGCTGGGAGGCAGCCTTGCTCATCCCATCCGCCAGCCTGGCACAGACACGGTGACGTATGTATATTTCCAGACATGATCTGGGATGGACCCTGGATAGTATGGAGAATTTTCTTGGGATCTCCCCCAAACCTGCACAGTCCCGGAGGGCTCCATGTGACAGGAGACCCCTGTTGGCTCCCAGGGACCCTCGGGGATGTCCACAGTCCCAAGGCCACAGAGCCAAGAGGGCAGGAGTGGGTCAGGAGAGCCAACACGTGAATACCTCAGGCTAGGCAACAAGAGTTCAACCAAAAAATACTTCCTCAGCCCCTGCCAAGTGCAGGGCTCTGACTTCCATGCTAAGGATGAAGGTGAAGACAGCATAAGCTCTGCCTCTAGAAACTGACAATCTGCACGGAGAGGAAAGGCATACATGGGCTGGAACAGTAAGGTGGGAAACGCCTCTACCCGGCTGAGTGACCTAGTCCTTGGGTCCCTGAGGAGATGTTAGAGCAGAGGGCAGTGCAGCGGGGATGATGGGAGATTCCTGGAGCTCAGAGAAGAAGGAGAGTGAAGGTATGGACATGGGAATGTGAAGGGCACATTTGGGACCCTAGAGTATAGGGTTTACAGATAGGAACAGGGGGAGAAAAGGCGAAAAATAATATAAGAAATGCAAGGCCTTGAACGGCAGGTTAAAGAGTGTGTCTGTTATCCCATCAGTAATCAGCCCTGGGGGTGGTTTTTGAGCAAGAGGGTGAGTTGCAGAGTAAAGCAGTAGTTCGGGAGGAAATCTCTGGAAGTGGCGTGGACAATGGATTCCAGGCTGTGACAAGAAACTCCTGGAGTCGAGGGCACTGGGTCAGAAGCTACTGGACATAGCTCAGGACCCAGACACTAAGATTAGAGTGTGTATGGGAGAGGGGGAATTCAGGAATAAACACGGGAAATGGTTAAAGGCTCCATGGGACCTGGTTGCTCATTTGCTGTGGACGATGGAGAAGATGTAAAGCTCTAATGACTAACGTGGGACCAAGGGCAGAAGAAGGGCATGCTCTCCACAGCCACGCAGCCATCAGGTGGCAGGGGCAGGGCGCAATCGATGGATTCTGCACAGTCTCTGCCCTTAAGGAACTCACATTCTCTTTTTTCATCCTCAGCTCTTCAGGAAAGGCCCTAAGAAGCCATCAAAGATACGTCATGGAGGAAGCCATCGAGGAAACTTTGTAACCGGCACTTTACCTATATTCTCAGAAATCCTCAAAATAACCAAAGGAGCTCTGGGACCAGCTGCTCAGGGCAGGGGACTCTGAGCTCCACAGCACTCCAGGTTTCCTCCAGGGATATCTAGTCCAGGGCACCAAGTGGACAGGCAAACAGACAGGCTGGTGAAAGCCCTGTGGGGGGTGAGGTCCAGCCTTTGGCCAGAAATCAGCCGGTGCTCTAGCTATCAGAGAACTGAGCAAGGACAAGGACTCCCGTCAGCAAATCAGGCAGAGAAGGGTTTGGGGACACGGGGGAGTTTGGTTTTGGCTGTGTTGAAGTTGACAGGATGATGAGGCCCTGAAACAACAGGTAGATCCAAGCTTGGGTGACAGGTCAGGGCTTGAGTCCAAGGCTTGGGGTCGCCTGCCAGGGACCGTGATTTGAGGCCACTGTTCAAGTTCATGCTTTTTTTTTTTTTTTAAAGACAGAGTCTCACTCTGTCACCCAGGCTGCAGTGCAGTGGTGCAATCTCGGCTGACCGCAACCTCCGCTTTCCGGGTTCAAGTGATTCTCCTGCCTCAGCCTCCCGAGTAGCTGGGATTACAGGCGCCCACCACCAGGCCCAGCTAATTTTTGTATTTTTAGTAGAGATGGGGTTTCTCCATGTTGGTCAGGCTGGTCTCAAACTCCTGACCTCAAGTGATCCGCCTGCCTCGGCCTCCCAAAGTGCTGGGATTACAGGCATGAGACACTGCAGTCAGCCAAGTTCATGGTGCTTTAGAGCAAAGTTGACATTTGTACCTCTTAAACAAATTTACATTGCCTTCTCAACCAGTTTATCTGGGAGGAATAACAAGCTGCCATGTGAATACTGATGAGAAAGGAGGTGGGAGAGGCATTTGATCATCAGTCAAGTTATGATTATGGACACCCAATCAAGAAAGAAACGTGAAGTCAGTGTTCCTGAACATGAAGAACAAGACCAGGGCTTGGGTTTTGGAGTCACATGGACTTTTTTTTGTTCCAGCTCATTTGTCTTTTTGCCCATTAATAAATTAATCTAGACTCTAGATTCCAGAGCCAGTTTGATCTCTTTCAGGAGGGCCTGTGTCAGTTTGGCTCTGACCTTCTGATCCTGAGGGTTGGTACTAAGTGCTACATACTCATTCACTGAGCAGTGTGTTAATTCTAGGGTTGCTGTGTTGAGCGAGACAGACTCGATTTCTACCTTCCAACTCTAAGAAGCAAGTGAAGTAGGTCCCTAGAAAAATGTCAAGTAATTCAGGGAAAACCCTAGGGGTCATCCATATTGAGAATGGAGGCAGATGCTGTTGTCTGAAAGTTTATGTCCCTCAGAACTTGTATGCTGAACCCTAACCTCCAAGGGGATGGATGGTATTAGAGGTGGGGGATTGGGTCATGATGGCAGCGCCCTCATGAATGGAATTAGTGCTCCTTATAAAAGAGAGATCTCTTCCCCTTCTACCATGTGAAGACACAGTGAGCCAGGAAATGCCTGCATTAGAAAGCAAATCTGTCAGTGCCTTGAGCTTGAACTTTACAGCCTGCAGGACTGTGAGAAATAAATGTCTGTAGTTTTTAAGCCACTCCGTTTATGATATTTTGATTTAGCAACCCAAACTACTAAGACAATGGAGGAATAGTAGCCAAGAGAGATACAAAAGAAGTTAGGGGTAGAAGAACAGGAGTCAAGGAAGCTGGGGAATTCAAGGAAGATGGATTACTCACCAGGGTCAAAAGCAGGAACTCAATCAGAAGAACAAGAGCTGCAGAAGAGTCAATAGAATTGGCTGTCAGGAGGTGACCAGCTTCCTTTAGGGGAGCAGCTTCAAGAGAAAAGCAGGCAGAGGACAGATGTTCAGGGCTAAGCAGAGTGGGCATGGGGAGGCAGGCAGGCCTTTCGTACACTCCTCAGTGAAGAGGAAGCAGCGTAACCCACCGGGTGCTGTGGACTAAGGTAAGTGTTTAAATATAGGGAAGCATGGACAGAGGGCAACTGGGAAAATGGCTTTTACTTAGATTATTTTAAAGAACAATCTGGACTACCAACAGGAGAATAGAAAAATAGATTATGAGGTAGACACAAGATAGAAACTTCATGGCAGTTAAAAAATAATGAATTACTGCTATATACAAACAATATGCATGAGTTGTACAACTTTGAGCAAAATAATACATAACATATGATTCCATTTATGTCAGCTTTAAGAACAGGCAAAATAACACATAATGGTAGAGATTAGAATAATAGTAACCTGGACATGGGGCAGATGTGAGCTGGGAAGAGGGGCTGGAAGTGTTCTAGAACAATTCCAGTCATGTATCTGTATATAAAAATTCACCAAGTTGCACATTTGTGCGCATAACCATATAAATCTCAATGTTTCAAGTCTTTAAAACAATGAACAGGAGATAGACACATTCTTATCTCTTGCGGAGTAACAAATTACCTCAAGACTTAGCAACTTAAAAACAACAAGCATTTATTATTTCATGGCTGCTGCAGGCCAGGTGTCTAGGAGAAGCTTCACTGAGCGGTTCTGGCTCAGGATCTTCTCAGGCAGTTGCAGGCAAGAGGTCAGCCAGGGTTGCCATCATCTGAAGGCTCTACTGGGGCTGGAGGATTCACTTCCAAGTCAAATGGCTCACTCAAATGGCTAATGGCAGGAGGCCTCAATTTCTTGCCATGTAGCCTTCTTCACAGGATTGCTTGGGCATCCTTACAACATGGCAGCCAGCTTCACCCAGAATGAGTGTCCAAAAGAGAGCAAGATGGAAACCACCATGTCTTCTATGACTTAATCTCAGAAGTAATACACATCACTTCTGCCACGTTCCATTCGTTAGAAGCAAGTCACTCTGTCTAGCCCACAGTTAAGAGGAGAGGAATTGGGTTCCTCTTGAAGGAAAGAGTATAAAAGGAGTATTAAATAATTTGTGGGCCTAGTTTAAAACCACCACAGCACAGAACTGAATAGTGTAGTGTTCCCAAGTGTTTGGAGGCTTGATAGTCAAGGGACAGGGTCTGGGAAGTCCCCTTTGATGGGCAGAATAACATCCTGCAAAGATGTCCATGTTGTAAGTCCCTGAACCTGTGAATATGTTATGTTCCATGGCCAAGGGGAATTAGGGTTGCTAATTGGTTAACCTTAAAATAAAAAGATTAGTTCAGATTATCCAGGTGGGCTCAGTGTAATCACAAGGGTCCTTAAACGTGGAAGCAAGAGGCAGAAGAGTCAGTGTCAGAGTGATGAGGCACGAGAAAGATCCCACGGCCATTGTTGGCCTTGAAGATGGGAGGGATCATCAGCCAAGGAAGGCAGGTGGCCTCCAGAAGGCAGGAAAGGCCAGGAGCAGATTTTCCCCTAGAGCTTCCAGAAGGAATGCCGTTGTGCTGTCACCTTGATTTGAGCCTAATAAGATCCACGTTAGGCCCATTTCTTGTTGTCTTAAGCCATTAAATTTGTGGTGATCTGTGACAGCAGCAATAGGGAACTAATACAGAGCTCTGCCCACCCTTCTCCTTTTCCCCATTTCTGATCCATTTCTGCTTTCATCACATGCTTATGATTATTGTACTTATTTCTACACTGTCCATATTGTTATTCTGCATGTTTGCTGTCTCACCTTTAAAGCTATAAGCTCCTTGTAAACAAGGCCTACATGTGTTTTGAGTTTTGTTTTTTAGATGTTTATCTGAAGCACCAAATACATTGCTCATCAATTTGCAGCTATTAAGAACCTGACCTGGAGAAAAGGGAATATTTGTCCACTGTTGGTGGGAATGTACAGCCACTATGGAGAACAGTTTGGGGGTTGTTCCTCAAGAAACTAAAAATTGAGCTACCATAGATCCAGCAGTCCCACTGCTGTGGATATACCTACAAGAAAGAAAATCAGCATATTGAAGAGATAGCTGCACTCCCACGTTTGTTGCATCACCTTTCACAATAGCCAAGATTCGGAAGCAACCTAAGTGTCCATCAACAGATGAATGAGGAAAATATCATACACACACAGAATGGAGGACTATTCAGCCATAAAAAGAATGAACTCCTGTCATTTGCAACGATGTGGATGGAACTGGAGATCATTATGTTTAGTGAAATAAGCCAGGCACAGAAAGACAAACATCACATGTTCTCACTTATTTGTGGGATCTGAAAATGAAAACAATGAAACTCCTGGATACAAAGAGTAGAAGGATGGCTACCAGAGGCTGAGAAGGGTAGTGGGGGGCTTGGGGGCAAGGTAGGGATGGTTAAGGGGAAAAAAAGATAGAATAAGACCTACTATTTAACAGCACTACAGGGTGACTACAGTCAATAACTGTACATTTCAAATAACTTACAGAGTAATTGGATTGTTTGTAACTCAAAGGATAAATGCTTGAAGGGATGGATACCCCATTCTCCATGGCATGCTTGTTTCACCTTGCATGCCTTTGTCAAAATATTTCATGTACCCCATAAATATATACACTTACTATGAACCCACAAAATTAACTATAATAATAAAATTCCAAAAAAAAAAGAACTTGGCCAGTTATTTATTAGATGGTAGAAGCAGCCAGCTTAGCGAAGAGATGAAACAAGGAGGAACTGGTGTGAAATAAAATATGAAATCCCATAATTCCTCCTCCTTCAAATTGAAGCCAAAGAATCACACCGAGGGCAGGATAGTTTCTGAAACACTGTTTGCTCTGTATCTTCTTTACTCTCATTTCAAGCTGGCAGTTAAGCTTCACCTTCCCTCAGTCTGGGACTTTGGGGCAGGCGCAGCGTGGCCCACAGAAGGTTGGGTGGTCACTGGCTCCTCTCCACCTTTGTAAAGGCCTGAGGCCTCTGAAGGAAGGTTCCCTTTGGGGGTGGAGGGAGGGAGAGGAAACCTTCAAGGGGGTGAGAAGGGTGGATCTCCAGAACCCAAGAAAGCCACCCAGTTCCTATGAGCAGCAGGGACCTGAGTCCTGCTTGGTGACAAGACCTCAGAGGGGTGTGGTGCAGGCAGAACTCAAGGCCGAGGGGTTCCCTGCATCACCCAAGACACCCAGGCCCCATGCACAGGTGGAAGCTGATTACGTGGAGGGAGCGAGTGGGCGGGCCAGGCAGCAGGGTCTCTCCTGAGACCACACAGACTGATGTCTGCTATCATCAGGGGCCCTCCCCATGCTCTGACCTGGGACCTTTGCAGACCCAGGTAGAATGGAGGGAGCTGGTGGTTGGGAGGACCCTAAGATGACTAAGATGGAATTTCCCACCAATCCATCAGGAAGCAGGGGGAAGTGTTGGAGTCTGAAATACCCTGATACAGAACCAAAAAGAATCGACCTCCACATACTCGAGTTTTGGACTGGAACTCAAAACCATGACATCCCCTTTGGCTTTGAATGAAGGCTTTTAATCTCCAATGGAGGCCTGGGGTTGGGGTGGTATTTAAGAGGACAAGAAGCCCTGACTGTGCAGCTTAAGGAGCGGGGAGGTGATGAACCGGACCTGCTGGTAGGTTCTGCGGCTGCGCTAGGTTGGAAACATATTCGATGTCACTGGGGTTGAGGTACAGATAAATCACAAGGCAGCTCCAGAAGCCAAGGGTGAAAAGGGTGCCCAGACTTGGTGTGAATATTTCCCGCTGGATGGGGAGAAAGGGCAGGACCTGAGGCAAGGTCAGTTCCGCCGCTGGTGGTGCACCCTCCCCACCGTGGGAGCCCCGGGCAGCAGCCTCTAGGCTGGGCGACCCAAGTCCTCCTTCCTGGTGCCACATCCTCTACGACTGAGTGTGCTGGGTGGCAGCGTCTGCTAACAGTCCCTACTCCCTGCGTAACCTCAGGAGGGGTGTGATGTGAATGCGGCTGGGAGCACATGGCCTTGGGCAAAACAAGGCACCCAACTGAGACAAGGCACATCTCGTATGGCTCTACCTACCCCTGATTGTAGTTGTTCTTTAGAGCACACAACAAACATTTCTCCTGCAGAGGACAGAAGCGGTACAAGAAAGATCAGTTTCCCCTGGTCCAAGGAAGGCAGCCTGCGAGGAACCTCATCTGCCCTTGCTAAAGGGAAGGACAGAGTAAGAGGGTGGAGCCGGCGGGCAGGCGCATCCAGGGGCAAGTGCTGCACGGTCACAGCTAAGGAGGCGCCACCGGCATAGAAGGCAAGGCAGGTCAGGGAGGGCGCAGGCTCGGGCGCACCCAGAAGTCCCTTCACTATGATACAGCACAAGCTCGGGGAAGTCACCAGGGAGCAGGAGCCAGGGGCCTGGCGCCAGTGCTGGGCTCGGGCAGGGCTTCACTTACACAGCAGGGCCCGCACTCATGAAGGGGATCCAGTGAGCCCTGTTTTTTTTGTGGTGCCATCGTCTTCTTGTGAAGAGCACAGGGTGCTCCATTGGCTCCACCCGCTCCATCCATTTTCTTGGGCCTGAGCTGTGGTTCTCTGTGAGTCTTTCCCATCAGCCTGAGTTCCTGCTGTTCCTTTGGTGCTCTTCTAAGGGGGCTGGGGGAGGAGGGCCAGGGAGGGGCGGAGAGTTGGGGAGACATTTTCCAACATGACAAGGAGATAACCAGTACACAGGTGGCCGTGGAAGGCCTTGACTCCAAGTCACAGGGGCAGTAGGAGCCAAGACAATTCCTCCAAGAGTCTGGGTGTCCTCTGAACCCAAAAGGGATTCAACAAAGGGAAGGGAGGAGACCCTTTAGGGATGAGGAGAGACGAGTGCAGGTTACACTTACAGCTTATAGTTCTTCTGTGTATTTATTAAAATGTCCATCTTCTCATCCATATCTTTCTGCATTTCCTTCAAGAGAGAATTCAGAACTAGCATCTGCGTTTTGAAGGGCTTTGGAAATACCTTCCTCCCGCCTCTCTGCAAACCATTCTGCGTCTTACTTCCTCAAGAATCCTCGCTAGACTTGGGTGAGGTGGCTTTTGGAGTGTTCATGACATATACAGCTTCTCCCCTTCCTCATCCCCATTCCCCAATGAGACAAAAGCACAGGCAGAGACATTAGGGGACTTTCCGAAGTCTTTAGGTGAGCCAGAGGCCAGCTACTGTTTTACCTGATCTCACACTTTCGATAAAACCAATGCTTGTCTTGGTTTGATGCCTATAAAATGATGGAACCAAGAAGACCAATCTTGTGACCCCAAAGACACTTTGCAATGTTTTGACCCTTGCCATGCACCCAGATCCTACGTATTTGTGTTTGCTTCATCTTTTACCTAATTCCTGGCAAAGATGGTCAACAACAAGTAAAACTGACAGCAGCTAAAGGGATACATCACATGTATTATTCACTCAGAACAGAAAGAATAATACAATTTTGACAAAGTTTTGATCTATAAAATTCGACCTGGGTAAATCGAATGGAAATAGTGGACATTCTAAGATGGTAGAAGCCATAATTGACAATATTTGTTACAGACAAAAACAGGTTTGAGTTGTCATAAAATAGAAATAAAAGGAATTTATTCCAATAAAATAATTTTCATTAAAAATGAAAGATTTGGTAACAGTTTAATTGATGTACGATAGAAAATTGATCAAGAAATCACACTGTCTGCATAGAGATGATTTTATAAAATACCTTCTTGAAAAGCATTTTTAAATGTTAATACAAATTTGAATAAAATATTTGTATTCATAGAGTCAAAATATCCTTGAAGTCAATGTCCCCTAGGTCCAAAACATCAGAGTCAAAATGTCCCATATTCTTACATGTTTCACCAACATGTACCCCTTCAAAATCATCATGTTCCAAACCGATTTCATTTTCCCAAGCTAGCTCTATCTCCCCACTGGCATTGTCATTGTCACCACTTTCTTCTAATCATCCAGATTAAAATTTGGTGTCATCACAGATGCTTGCCTCTCGAGACTTCAGTCTCCGTACTGAATCGGTCACCAGGAACTGTTATTTTTCCTTCAGTGCATCTTTCAGATTTATCTTTTCCTTCTTTCCCTACACCTGGTCCAGCTCTGGTGTTGCTACTGCCAGGCATCTCCACCTGCTCCCCGGGCCCCGCCCAGGCAGCCTTGCGAACAAACACCTGCTGGGCTAAGCTTTTTGAAGTGCTGCTCCCAGCATGTTCTTTGATTAAGAATCTCCAGAGGCCTCTTGCTGCTCACAGAACCAAGTCCTAGCTTGTCTGCGTGTCTTTCAAAAGCCATCATTACCTACAGCCTTTGTGCCCATTCATTTTTTTCCCCTCAGTTTCCCCCAGTGGTCCCACTTCATGACTGATCCCGTGCTGACCACCATATACAATAGCTCCTCCTGCCTCCTGCCCTGCTCAAGCTGTTCCCCTGCCTGAAATCGCCTCCTTTATGCCTTTCCATACCCAGCCTCCCCACCAACAAAACACTTACTTTGTTTGGATTTTAACAGAGAAATAATTAATGCATGTCCTTTGTAGAAAATTTGGACAACACAGAGGGATATAAAAGTATGAATATTCTCATCCAGAAATAACTGCTATGAACCCCTTTGGTATATTTTTTTCCAGTCTTTTTTCCGTATATTTACTTACTTTTTTTTTTTTTTTTAACCTAGCTGAGATCAGCCTATGTATATTACTTGCATCTTGTTTTTTTAGTTCTCATTATAAATATTCTTTCTAAACATTTTCTTTAATAGTTCCTAACTTTTATTATATAAATATTTCATAATTTATTTGGCTATTCCCCTACTGTTGAAAATTGAGGTTGTTTCCAAATTTTTATTATTACAAATAATCCTGTGATGAACGTCTTTTTATGTATACCCATGATGGCATTTCTGATTATTCTCTTTTTTTTTTTTTTTTTTGAGACGGAGTCTCGCTGTGTCGCCCAGGCTGAAGTGCAGTGGCGCGATCTCGGCTCACTGCAAGCTCCGCCTCCCGGGTTCACGCCATTCTCCTGCCTCAGCCTCCCGAGTAGCTGGGACTAGAGGCGCCCACAACCGCGCCCGGCTAATTTTTTGTATTTTTAGTAGAGACGGGGTTTCACCGTGGTCTCGATCTCCTGACCTTGTGATCCGCCCGCCTCAGCCTCCCAAAGTGCTGGGATTACAGGCGTGAGCCACCGCGCCCGGCCCTGATTATTCTCATAGGTTAAATTCTGAGAAGTGAAATTGATAAATCAAGAGGTTGATTTTTTTATGTCTAGTATCTAACAATGTTCCAGTTTTGTACAAATTTGCACTCTAATTAACAGCATAAGAGCATTTATGTCTTGTACTATAATTGTCATAAATTAAAAATTTGCTTATTTGAGTGTAACAATAATTGTTCATTTGCATGTATTTAATTATGAGGTCAGGCCTTCGTTAATATGTTTATTGCTTTTTAGTTATATTCTCTTCTGTGGATTGTCTGTTCACACTCTTGTCTATTTTCCTACTTAGTTCTTATTGATTTGTGTGAACTTTACATGTTATGGATAAAAACCTTTTTTCTGTGCTTACATTTGTGGAAATATGTTCCCCCCAAACTGTTTTTTTAATTCTGTAAATATAAATGATTTTTGTGTCATAATTCTTTTAAAAAATCTTACATAGCTAAATATATCAATATTTCCTTTGTAATTGCTTCCATTGTATTTATATTTAGAACTTCCATTTACATATTTACTTAAAATTTCTTCTTATTGGTTTTTATTATTTAAAATCACTTCATAGACTATTTAACTTTACAGTGTTACGTGGCTTAAGGTTTTCCTTCATATAGTCAAACAATGTTTCTAATATTAATACCTAATCCTTTCCTTCTCACTAACATCAAAAAATCACCTTTATCATATTGTAAATTCTATAGAGCTGTGGTTCTCAACCTTGAGTATACACTGGAATCACCTGGGCAACTAAAAACCACTGGTGCCTGGACCTCATTCTAAGAGCTTTGACTTAATTGTTATGAGGTGTAGCCTGGACATGGGGAGGGTGTAGGTGAAAGCCTTTCCAGGTGATTCTAATGTGTAGCCAAGGTTAGTAACTGCTGCTAAAGTGTTTAGGACCTGGGTCTCATCCACGGGCAAGCATCTGAATCAAAACGGAGTTTTAAGCAACTCCGGCCCACCCTGGAGATGTTTATTCAGTTCCTCCGGGAAAGGGTGTCAGTAAATAGAGTTTTAAAATTCTCACAACTGATTCTCATTACATCCCAGGCAGAGAGGCTGTTGAGGCGTTATCTATCCCATTTCATTCATGTGTTTGGTTATCCTTGGACTGATTTAATAACTTTGTTTTTATAGTGAATTTTGATATCTGGTAAGGCTAGTGTCCCCTTACAGCTCTTGAAAAATGGGTACCTATTTGCTTTTGCCAGTTCATGCTTCTACATCAGTGCCTCTCAATCTTTCCCCTGGGAACTTGTCTAAAATACAAGGGCCCAGCACCATCTGAACATGAGCCCAGGCTCTGTTTTATTAGTGTTCCAGGCGATTCTGAAACACACCACATGTTGTGAATCACTGCTCTAGAATCTAGTTCATCCTAGTAATTTTTTGAGTTAAAAAAGAATCTTATTGGGCTCTTGATGAGATTTGCATTAAGCTTCCGATGCAGTCTTCAAGGCTTGAGACTTACTTTCTCTGTAAGGACTTCGCTGCTTACTCCAACTCTCATTCAGTTCTCACGCCTCTAAGCCCCTAACTAGCAAACAACCAATTAAGTATTTGGCTTGCAATTCTGTCTTGCAATGGAATTTGGGACTACTAGCAGATAATAAGCTCCTGGACGGCAGGGTCTGCTGGTATCTCTTCCACAGTTTCCAGTATGACTGGTCCATGGAAGGCACTCAAGTAATGCTTACCTTCATAATTTCCACAAATTCGTGAAGTTTATCAAAATCCTTGTCCATTAGATCCTTTATCTAACAAGGAAGAAAGGCATGGCTTGACAAAGCACAGAGCGTGTTATTGAGGTTAGTTGTGGCGTCTTTGGGGCATTTTAAGCAAAGGGCAGCAGCTGCTCCTCTGGCATGGACTAATAACGGCCTGTTAGAGTCACTTTCTTCTCAAGGAGTCTGTGAAGGGACTAGGGTGCAAGCACCATCAAGTCAGCACCGCCACCAGCCTTGGCACCGCTTAGATCTGGCTACTGCAAGGCTGCATGTGGAGCTCAGACCACAGCTTCAATTACACTTTCTTGCTTGATTATTCCCTTTTTTCCTAAGGATGCTACAGGTGTTGGTTGTATCATAGAAATGAGAGGGTTCCTGCTTTGCAACTTGCTCGGGGGAGGCGCATAAGGAAGACGGGGTTGGTCCCTGACTACCCCTAAATTCACTTTCCAAATCAGCCCCTCTCACTCAACTTCATCACTAAGGTGACGTCACCCACCCTTATCAAAGGGACACTTTAGGGAGTCCTCAGTCACTCAAAAATTGGGTTTAGGCATCAAACAAGTAAGAAGTGAATAACCTAACACTGAAGCTCTCTGGGTATTAGGACTGAGTTACATTTTTCCATGCAATTCCTGCTTTCCTTCACTATTCAAAGTTAAGGATTGCATTTTTCCTGAAGCTACACTTTTCCTCCATGATATGGAAGGCCTCATCTCGTTACCTGTTTTATCTCCTCCATTTTCTCCTTGAGCTCTTCTCTCACTTCCCTGAGTTCATTCTGAGGAAATAAAATGGAGAAGAGAAGGAGGAAAGAAAGACCTAGGATGGAGGGGAAACTGTCAACAGGAGGAAAGAAAAGATCCCGGGGCATTGTCAGAGAAAAGCTTCCAACAGGGAGGAAACAAAGGATGTTGTTGAGACAATAGGATAGACCAGGTGCACTGGCTCACACCTGTAATCCCACCACTTTGGGAGGCCAAGGCTGGGGGATCCCTCGAAACAAGGAGTTTGAGACCAGCCTGGGCAACATTGCGAGACCCCCCCATCTCAAAATTAATTAATTAATTAATGTTTTAAAAAGACTATAAGTGGGACCTACAGGCATCATGTCTCTGCCAAAAAATGCACAGCCTGAATCTCATCATGAGGAATCCAACAGACAAAGCCAAATTGAGTGTTATCCCACAATGTAAGTGATCTGTAATCTGTAAAAATGTCAATGTCCCTAGACCAGGTGTGGTGGCTCAAACCTGTAATCCCAGCACTTCAGGAGGCCAAGGCCGACAGATCAGCTGAGGTCAGGAGTTCGAAACCAACATGGTGAAACCCCATGTCTACTAAAAATACAAAAATCAGCCAGGCGTGGGGGCAGGTGCCTATAGTCCCAGAAAGTTGGGAGGCTGAGGCAGGAGAACTGCTTGAACCTGGGAGGCAGAGGCTGCAGTGAGCCGAGATCGCACCACTGCACTCCAGCCTGGGTGACAGAGGGAGACCCTGTCTCAAAAAATAAAATAAAAATAAATAAATGTCAGTGTCCCCAAAGACAAAGAACTGTTCTGTTCCAGATTATCGAAAAGACACCTGGTAACTAGAGGCAATGTGTGATCCTGGATCAGACCCTGGACCAGAAAACGTCTCCTTTCTGTTGTCAGGAAATACACGTGTGGGACAACTGGTGAAATTAGAACAAAGGCTATAGATGAGTCTTGTCTCTGAGTTAACTTCCAGATTTCGGTAATTGCACTGTGCCTACATAAGAGGATATTCTTGTATTTAGGAAATAGGCACTGAGGACTTGGAGAAAACTTACTCTCAAGTGGTTCGGAGTATAGACATGCCTCCGAGTTCACGCACTCACCTTTAGGTCCTGTGTCACTCCTGCTTTGGTAAACCGCCCTTCTTGTTTGACTGCTTTGTAATCAAATGTCTGCGGATTGAAACAGGAACACAGACTGTTGGGAATTGCAGAGGGGGTGGAAGTGCAGAGGCAGAAGAGATCCCCCGTGTTTCTGTTCCTCCCTTATGGTTAGGGCAAGGGGAAAGCTGGGGGCCCCACCTGTGCAGAAGGTTCCTCTCTCCTCTTCCCTCTTTCAGCTCATCTGGTTCCACTCCCCTGCTGGCCCACAGGGCCTCGGCTCCTTTTGTCCCAGGCTCATTCCTACCTTGGGCCTCAGTGCATGCTGCCTCCTCTGCCTAGAAGGCTCTTACTCTGCCTTTGCAAGGCCAGCGTCTTGTCCTTCAGCTCTCAGCTCAAAGGAAGGCCTTTCCCTACCACCCACTTTACGGCAGCCACTAGCCACACCTCCTGTCTTAATTCCCAGAAGAGCAGGTGACACTGCTGAATGAGTCCTGGTTCATTTATGCATCTGATTGGTTACAGTGTGAAGTTCTATGAGAGCAAGAACTCTCAGTGCATCCCCCAGCACCTGGCACAGGTCTTGGCCACTAGGATCAGCAAATGACCCCTGACTCCAGGTCACTTCCCCATGGATCTCAGGCCTGGCTGCTGGCATGGCCTCAAAAGAGCTTCTTACTTTGGTCGGCTCTGGCTTCAATTCCAGGCAAACTGCCTTGTAGTTCTTGCTCTGCCAAAAGAGGAGACTGGGATTCAGCCTGGCAGGCATCAGGACTGGGGAGGAGAACATCTGGCCCTTGCACGGGAACGCTGCAGCCCCGCCCCCCTCCCCGGCACCCCCACCCCACCATGCAACCCTGCCTGCCCAACTGGCTTGAGCTCAGGCTCACAGACCCCGCAGCACCCGGATCCGATTCCTGACAACTCACATCTTGTGGTGCTGTCCTCTTCCTATGGGCGTGTGTCTGCCTGTTTCGCAGGCAGCCCTGTCCCTGCTGGAGGGGCCAGCGTGGAGACAGCACTTTAGGACAACTAGAAGCAAGCCCCAGAGTGTTGTTTCCAGAGCAAGGGCTTCGGCCACGGGCAGATTTGCGCTCTAATCTCAGCTGACCTCTCTACCAGCTCTGTCATTTTGGGTGAGTTGCTTAGCCTCTCTGAGCCCCCATTTCCTCATCTATAAAATCGAGGTGATGATCATACTTATCTAATAAGGTTATTGTGAGCCTTAGCCTTGCTGGTTAGATGCGGGCCTGGCAGGCCTGGCCTGGGCCATGGTACCATGAGTGCTCCCTCGGCAGTGCTCCTCGTCCCCAGAGGGAGGCAGCAGAGGCCTCTGTCCTTCCCACCCCAGGGCCAGGGATTAATCTCACACCCTGTCCAGACAGAGAGGCTGCTTTATGCTCAGAACAGAGAAAAAAAACAAAAAAAACAAAAACCAGAGATTCATGGGAGTGTTCTCTGTATCCCCTGCCCTGCCACCATCTCCATTCAGTAGGAGCTCAGAGAGGACCCACACTGTCCAGCCATGTCTCTTTTACCAGATGTGTTTTCTTCAGTTCTGCCCTCTTGGCCGACATGATGGAGGAGGCCAGGGTGTTCTTCAACTCCCCACAATAGCCCCCGGGACCAGGCCACTGTCCTAAGCAACATACAGGTCAAGGTGAGGGCAGGGTGACCACCCCTTTGTGTACGGAACAGCTGAGGTCACAATGCCCAGGACCCACATGGTGGTCCAGAGTGTCACCACAGCTTCAGGCCTGGGGGGTTTTGGCCACTGAGATGAGGGGCTCAGGCCAGGTTTCAGAGTCCCACCAGGCCTCCCTCTTGCAACAGGAAGAAAGTCCACACTGAGGGGGACCATAGCCTGCTACGGCTGAAGTGCAAGGCACATGTCAGAAGCAGAGGCTCCTTCTGCAGCAGGACTCACCTACTTACTCAGAGGGACATCCTCCAGGGACAGCCACCTCCTCCTCTGAGCGCACAGCCATGTCCTCTGCTGTGCACTCCTCATGCGAATGGACCCCACCTCGGACTGGAAGCCACCTTGGGTTGGCGGATGCCCTGAAGTCGCTCTGGTTCAACGTGCATGCACTGTTTGACTTAACCTGGGATACTCTGTATGAGGTGGGGTAGCCAATCTCAGCAGGACGGTTTCTGATGCCTCTGCCCTCACACTGCCCCTGTCCCACAACCACCCCCCGAGCCCTGCCCACCTAAAAAGTCTATTTTCCTTGTTCTTCTATCATCCTGGAAGAGAGCTGGGACAGAAGCTAAAGATAAGAAGCTTTTGGGGCAAATAAAGAAGAATACTAAAGAAAAGGCCATTCTGAGGGTAGCCATAGTTTGTGCTAAAGTAGACAGTCAGGGGAACATGTCACCCCATGGGATAAAAAATCACTGGGGATCTGGATTGGTGAAATTGATTTCTCTTTCCTCTTATCACTGGGCATTCACTTCCTTCTTCCCTCTCATTTCAGCTGCTAGTTGCACAGAAAAGGCCAGCATGGACATCTGAGGACAGACAGCACAGGAGTACAGGAACTAATGCAAATTGCATGTGAATGACATCTCCACACAGGCCGCTACTGATCACACTCACCCTCCCGTTTCACGTGCCTGCTTGGGCCTATCCTTCCTGGAGGCTGCTGGCACCTCTGGAGCCACTGCAGCGCTTCTGATGCATTTCCTCGGTGGTGATTTCCCAGCCCCGACACTGGTGACAGCTGTGGGTCTTACTCCACCGCAGCCAGAGGAGAATGTGTCTGCCACTGCATCAGGGGAAGGAGAGGGAGTTGGGGGTGGTCACCAGCTTCCCAGGCCTCACTTTCCCCACTTATAAATGAGGGGCTGGAACTTTTCAGTTTCCTTGGACCGTTTAATTCAGCCCTCCCAGATCTGATGGCTTTGTGGTAGGAATGCCCTTTCTCCAAGGGAATTACAGCGAAAACAACTGACTCCACCTCAACATCCACCAGCCCCGTGAAAATGGGCACCACCTCCTTCTGCTAGTTTTGGCTTGGGGGCCTCCTGGACCTGCAGCAGAGCTTCCCTTGCATGGCTGAGCAGTTGTTAAATGAGCTGCCTTCTAGCCAAGCATAGGATATGAGCCCACTGGCCTATCTATTAGGAAAGAAGGTCTAAGAGAAATCAGTGTCTCAATGCAAAACCACTTTATAAAGCAAAAAATTATCTATGTATGTACACACGGTATTATCACTTGGGCAGAATTTTAACTACAGACCCACAGCTCTGGGCTTGTGCCTTCTCACAGCGTTTACTATTTATGTTTTCAAACATTGTACACCATTGTTTTATCAATATGTTCTGGAGGGACTGGGGAAATCCATGCGGCGATCCTGAATAATGATTATTTACTTATCAAGAGACAGGATCTTGCTCTTCCTCCCAGCCTGGAATGCAGTGGTATGATCATGGCTTATTGCCGTCTTGAACTCCTGGGCTCAAGAAATTCTCCTGCCTCAGCATCCTGTGTAGCTGGGACCACAGGCATGCATCACCCCACTCCCAGCTAATTTTTAAAAATTTTGGGGGATACAAGGTCTCACTATGTTGCCCAGGCTGGTCTCGAACTCCTGAGCTCAAGGGATCTTCCCACTTCGGCCTCCCAGAGCCACCATGCCCAGTCTGAATAATGATTCTCATATTCTTGCAAGAAGCTTTTGCACCTGCAAGAGAAACTAGGTTGAAGCAGTGTTGCAGTGTTGGTATTGCTGTGGTGTAACTTTGTTCTAGGTAAGCCATAGGACGTTCTTACTTGAAGAATGCCAGACACGCTTTTCCTAATCTCCCTTCAGAGCAAAACCCATCTGTACCAGGGCAAGCAGCGTAGAGCCCACTGCTGTTCCATCAGAGTTTGGGGGAAAAGGAATATTCACAACAGACAGAAAGAAGAAGCCACCTGTCTCTGTTCTCCAAGTTGATATCATTTGGGTTTCATTTTCTTTACCAGGGTCCTGCTTTGTTTTCAGTTTTATGGATACAGTGTTGTGTGGGGAGGGTGCGGTCGGGGGGAATTTTAAAATGGTCTTAGGCCTCTGAGTTTGGCCTCCTGTGATTCTGGGTCTGGCCCATGATGAGGTCCTGGCTCAGCCACTCCCCACGTCAAGGCCCAGAGAACATGAAGAGAACGTCACGTGTGCCGAAGGGCCTATTTGACCACCAGGGGACCAATGTTCTAAAGCCCTTTGATTAGGGTGGAACATTTCATAAAGACCCAGAATCCCACAGGCTTTGCTGTCCAGCCAAACTCAAACAGACACGGCTCAATACATGTGACCTAGACGACTCACACTTAGAATGCCCTGGCTCTTCACATCCCAACGGACTGCAGTATCTGGGTGGCTGCCCTCAGCCAGAGAGGATCTCTGGCTCGCAGCCCCGAGAGAACCTCTTACATACCATTTTTAGAGATCTCACATGATTGATTCCTGTGTTGTCCTACTTGACTGATTTGTAGACACCTTGGAAAGCTTTACTCTGTGCAGGGTAGAGATAGCTTTTATCATTGGCACACTGATTACTACGCAATTTCTGATCATTTTTATCATAGTGTATCAGACCTTGGCTAGAATCATAATCCTATTATGTTGTTTCTTTGGAAAACTTATATCCAGTTTTTATCATATGAACTTCCCGGTACCTCCATTTCAGGAACAAAACAACATAACAGTCTGAACAGATCATTGTAAATCTCCGGCTATTTCAATACAGCCAATGACAAGTGAAAATTCTGAGCAAATGTATTGTGGAAGGATCTTATCTTCTGTAAGTTCACCATGAACTTACAGAAGATAAGCATGGCACATGCTTGCCAGGGCCTCCCAAGACCCAGGGGAACCTGTTACTCTTCCCACAACCAACCATCACAGGGCACCTGCCGTGTGAGATAAAGCCAACACCGCCAGCCAGCAGAGGCTCTCCCTGCTCCTGCCAAACAGGGCTCCTGAGGCCTCCTTACTTAGCCGGTTCCCTTTACCCTCTTTGGATGGAACCCAAAGAGAGTATGGCGATGATTTCACGCCTGTCTCTCTCAGCTTCCCTGCTGGAAGGTGCTCTGCAGTTGCAATTCCCTCCCCTAATAGCCTCCTCTCCATCTCTGACAGCTTCAAATTCCCATCCATCACCGAAACAATCAAACTGAGTGGCACAGTAGCCTCTTGGGACTTGCCTTGTTGGGGGACTGTACTTCACACGGGGTCCATGGAGAGTGGAACGTCTCAGATGGGAGGGCTCCTTGGGTTAGTCCTGGGAATAGACCTCATCTCTCCCACTCACATTCCTTTGGCTGGAACATAATCGCAAGGCCGTATCTCACTGCAAAAAGGCTGGGAAATATGGCCAGTTTCTCCCAAGAATAAGAGGAGACAGGCTGATGGGGCAGGTAGCTAATCTCGGCCATGCTTTCCTGACACATTGCGTCTTCCTTATTCTACTCTAACATGTCTCCTCATAAAACAACTTGATTTAGAGTTCTTCCACTCTTAGGGTAAAAGGGAGGTAGCTTACAAGGTCCAAAAGGGAAGCCAGTAGCTGCATGTGGTGGTGCATGCCTGTGGTCCCAGCTACTTCAGAGGCTTAGGTGGAAGGATCACTTGAGCCCAGGAGGTCAAGGCTGCAGTGAGCTAGGATCACACCACTGCACTCCAGCCTGGGCAACAGAATGAGACCCTGTCTAACTAAAAAAAAAAAAACAGGAAACTTACATTGGACACTCAAACAGAATGAAATCTCCCAGCAAATGTGAACTGGAAGAGTTAGGATTAGGGTTAGGGACTTGCTTCTGTGTCACCCGAATGACCAGTGGGCTGGAGCATTGAGACAGAGACTGGAATAATGATCCTGTTTGTCCAGGGCTTTCCCGTGCAATAGTTCCAGTATATCTCAGTCTCAGTCTAAGCCAGTCTCATTTTGTGGAAGGCCCTGCAAACCTCCCTCCCCACCACAGGCTTCTCCCCTCCTGCGGCACGGAATGTGGGTCTGGTCTACACTTCCCTTGCTGTTCTAAGCCCTCTGAGTAGCACTGAGGCCCAACCAAGTTGCCTCAGCTTTGCCGGCCCCTTCCTGGGGGTTGTGCCCTGCTGCTGTCCTCTTGGCTGAGAATCCATAATCTGCTTCAGCTGAACCTTTGTGTCCAGCCCCGTGAAGCCATCTGAACTTGATTCCTGCCCGGAGATGCCAAATGCTGGGCCCCACCCACCAAACATGGCAATGACTCAGATTGAGCCAAGTCTTTCAGAACCTGGAGATACTGACTGCTGATTGGCATCCGGTGGGGTCAGCCTGGCCATTGACTCTTTTACATCTGGTTTACATCTGGTTTCCCTCCTTCCCTTGAACGTTCTGCCCCAGAGGTCATTAGGACCTCAGAGCTGAGCCTATGTGAAGATTGGCCCAAGAAGTTTGAATCTTCTTCTCTTGGTAGGGGTTTGGGCCTGGGCTGGAGACAGAGCATCTTTTTTTTTTTTTTTTTTATTTGAGACAGAGTTTCACTCTTTTTACCCAGGCTGGAGTGCAGTGGCGTGATCTCAACTCACTGCAACTTCCACCTGCCAGGTTCAAGCTATTCTCCTGCTTCAGCCTCCCAAGTAGCTAGGATTACAGGAGCCCACCACTACGCCTGGCTAATTTTTTTGTATTTTTAGTACAGACAGAGTTTTACCATGTTGGCCAAACTGGTCACAAACTCCTGACCTCAGGTGATTCGCCCACATTGGCCTCCCAAAGTACTGAGATTATAAGCATGAGCCACCGCACCTGGCCTAGAGCATCTCTTACCTGGGGCTGTGGGGTGGTAAAAGTGAGGAAACTTGTAAAGCCAAGAGTCACGTAGAGAGCTGAGGTCAATGTACTAAAGAAAACTGGTTAAATGTGTCTCCAGAGGGGCCAAAGGCAGACCCTGAGAGCGCTGGTGAAGAGACTCAGGGGAGACGAGAGAAGTGAGGGAACTGATGCTGGCATAGACATGGCCAGCCTGGGAGGTTCTCATCGGTGACTGAGGGGTGAGTAGGGAGAATCCAGGTACATTTAAAGACGAAGAATTAAGCAGCTTCCGAGGGGATTTGATCCTTTCTTCTTGTTGCATCACTGAGCCCCATGTAGGGCTGTGGAAGAGGCGTAAGTGACATTACTCTTCTGGGTGGCAGCATGTATGAAAATTGCCCTCTAGGGAAAGACAACTTGAATTGAATCGAACACTAGAGTAAGCTGCACTCATTTGCCAAATCCCCTAAACACACATGTGAATTTATTTTTATCTAATTATTGATTAAACCCCATTGATCCCCTTCTTGATCTCCTTCTTCGAGGGATCCCCCATCCCTCGAAAGACCATGATGATCATCCAGAGAAACCCAGCCAGAGAAACACGGATCCTGGCGCCTGCCTGGCTCTCAGCCCCACAGCTCGCCGGCAGGCCCAGGCTCCGGGCCAGGCTGGTCTCAGCAAGCAGCTCTAGTTCAACATGCAGGTGACGCCACACCCATTCCCCTGTTCATTCAGCACAGGCTTCCTGAGCATTTACCTTGCACCGAGCACTCTGCAAGGCACCAGAGGCACACGGGTAATTAAGACACGGTGCTGGCTTCTGGGAACTCACCATCCATGAGGCTCACAGAGGCATCATTGGACCATTTTTAGCACAAGATGGTGTGATGCTTGTGGTAGGCCCAGGGAACTGAGGGAGCCCAGAGGAGGGCACAGCCCAGCTATTGGGGCTGGGTCTCTGCCATGTTCATCTGGACCTCATTCCTGGCCTGGTGAGCTTCCCAATACCCTAGCTCCCTTAAATCCTAGCTCCTCTAAATCCTAGCTCCCCTAAATCCTAGCTCCCCTAAATCCCAGCTCCTCTAAATCCCAGCTCCTCTGAATCCTAGCTCCTCTAAATCCTAGCTCCCCTAAATCCTAACTCCTCTAAATCCTAATTCTTCTAAATCCTAACTCCTCTAAATCCTAATTCTTCTAAATCCTAGCTCCTCTAAATCCTAGCTCCTCTAAATCCTAGCTCCCCTAAATCCTAGCTCCCCTGAATCCTAGCTCCCCTAAATCCTAACTACCCTAAATCCCAGCTCCTCTAAATTCTAGCTCCCCTAAATCCCAGCTCCCCTAAATCCCAGCTCCTCTAAATCCCAGCTCCCCTAAATCCCAGCTCCTCTAAATCCCAGCTCCCCCAAATCCTAGATCCCCTCAATCCTAGCTCCTGTGAATTCTAGTTCCCCTAAATCCTAACTCCCCTAAATCCTAGCTCCTCTAAATCCTAGCTCCCCTAAATCCCAGATCCCCTAAATCCTAGCTCCCCTGAATCCTAGCTCCCCTAAATCCTAACTGCCCTAAATCCCAGCTCCTCTAAATCCTAGCTCCCCTAAATCCCAGCTCCCCTAAATCCTAGCTCCCCTAAATCCTAGCTCCTCTGAATCCTAGCTCCCTTAAATCCTAACTCCTCTAAATCCTAGTTCCCCTAGATCCTAACTCCTCTAAATCCCAGCTTCCCTAAATCCTAACTCCTCTAAATCCCAGCTCCTCTAAATCCTAGCTCCCCTAGATCCTGACTCCTCTAAATCCTAGCTCCCCTAGATCCTAGCTTCTCTGAATCCCAGCTTCTCTGAATCCATTGCAGGAGCCAGGCTGGGCCACTGAATGCCAGGCTTTGCCAGTGCCAGCCCCTGCCTGAGCCTCTGAAGATGGCACACCCCCTCCGCTCATTACGGGGAGCTCCTGTCCACGCTGAGCCCTGGGGGGCAGTGTGCACTTGTCGTATCAAATGGCTCTTCCTTCCGGCAGAGACTGCTCACCTGTCCCAGCAGGCATGCTGCATACCAAATCAGGCCTCTGTCTGCTCCACTGGCCCAAGCGCACCTTTGCCTGGCCTTGTCACTGCACACAGCAGTTTGGATGGGACGGAAATCTACACATCCTCTAAGATTGTTGAACAAGAAGGTGTTCGCTGAGCTGTGTGTGTGTCAGACTGCTGTTTCACCACATGGGGGTCTGGGCAGCTAACATATTTTTGTTTTTGGAGGTCTTATCGTTCCTGCCTCAGGAAATGATGGGCTTTCATAAACACAGCAGCCCTTGGATTCCGAGTATTGTCTCCTTCAGCTCTCAGTGCTCAGAGAATAAGAAAAATGGGAGCCGGCTGGGCACAGTGGGTCACACCTATAATCCCAGCACTTTGGGAGGCCAAGGTGGGTCACCTGAGGACAGGAGTTTGAGACCAGCCTGGCCAACATGGTGAAACCCCATCTCTCCTAAAAATACAAAAATTAGCTGGGCATGGTGGCATGCACCTGTAAACCAGCTACTCAGGAGGCTGAGGCAGGAGAATGGCTTGAACCCAGCAGGCGGAGGTTGCAGTGGGCCGCGATTGTACCACTACACTCCAGCCTGGGCAACAGAGCGAAACTCTGTCTAAAAAAAGAAAGAAACAAAAAAAGAGAAATGGGGGCCACAGAAGTCCACATGAAGGACACTGTGCAGTGCCGGCCTGGCCTCCGTGAGACTCCTCTCACTGACGCAGTGACCTTACCTGGCCTTCCTCCTGCTGCTCCTCCGGACATCCCACTGTGCCTCCCACTTGACCCGTCGCTTCATCTCCTGAGCAGAGCGCATCTCCTCCCTCAGCTGTGGCACTCACGGCCCGGCCTCAGGGTAGCTGACCACCGGGTGGACTACAGGACCCTCCTCTGCTGACCCTCCTTCCTGGGCAGTCCGAGCAGCAGCTCCGGGGCTCCCAGGCACCTCCACTCAGACCCTGTCCCCTGGCTGTTGGGATGCCAGCTCCTCTCTTCCTCCCTTTGTCCTTGCAGTTCCCCCAGCCCCATGGCTCCTGATACCAAGGCAAAGTCTCCCAGAAGGACATTTCTCTCTCCGGGCTCAGCGATAGGAATGGGCGCATTCAAAAGGCCCCACCTCCTCCTGCTTTCATTCATGGTGCTTCCTCCCCTGGCACCTGGCTCATATGAGGGTATTTGTCCAAACCTCACCCCCCACACTTTTTTCCAGGATGAAATATCCCGTTTTTCAGATTCCCTTGAGCAGCCCTCAGCCATAGCTGCGCCCACCATGGTCCCTCCTGAGCTCACTCTCAGACGTTCTCTCGAGTGCAAACCCCAGCTCCAGGTACGGCCCCTCCCGGGGAAGCCCCCAGCCCCGCCTCTGCAGCCTCCTACCGCCCCTCAGTGCGTTTCCATAGCTTGGCTCACGCCAAATGAGAGAGCAGCTTAGGGGCCAGGGACACATGACACCATTTCCTTGTGGAAGGGCGGATGGCTCAGGCTTAAAGAGATGCTGATCTGTGCCGTTGCTTGATGAGGAGCTTGGGCTTGCATCCTCTGGTTCAGTGTGTTTCGGTGGCCCTGCCAGTCTTCTTGCTTGTGGCTCCCTAGAGTCAATGGTTTGTCTGCTGGGATACAGGGAACCACTGTCATAAACCACGTAGTGGCTTGAGCAAGCATTGTGTGTGTGTGTGTGTGTGTGTGTGTGTGTGTGTTTCTTGGAGACAGAGTCTCGCTCTGTCGCCCAGGCTGGAGTGTGGTGACATGATTTCAGCTCACTGCAGCCTCCGCCTCCCGGGTTCAAGAAATTCTCCTGCCCCAGCCTCCCAACTAGCTGGGACTACAGATGCACACCACCACACCTGGCAGTTTTTTGTATTTTAGTAGGGATGGGGTTTCACCGTGTTGCCCAGGCTGGTCTCGAACTTCTAATCTCAGGCAATCTGCCTGCCTCCGCCTCCCAAAGTGCTGAGATTACAGGCATGAGTCACCACACCTGGCCTTGTGTGTGTTTATTTAACCCACATGACTACCCTAAGAAGTAAACACTGCTGCTCTTCCCATTTTGCAGGTGAGGAAACTGTTTAACTCAGAGGCTAACTTTTCTGAAGTCACAGCTCAATGGGGGAGGCATGGCTACACAGCCAGCACGTTTGCCCTGCACCCCAGACTCTCCCCGGAGGGGCACATACCCTCTGCCTTCCTTGCCTGGGGAGTAGAGGAGTGGACTGTGTTGACCGCTGCACCCTGTGACAGCATTTCCCACTTGACATTTGTAAAATTGTGGCTTAAAAAAATGAGTAAGTAGACACGATCCCTGCTTTCCCAGGCCATGCCCCGCTGCAGGAGGGTCGCCTGCACAGTGCAGACGGAGGGACTCCATTCTTTCCCCCTGATGACTCAGCTGCCCTGAGGTGGGGCCTGGAATAGCAGCCTTGAGAAATGAGCCTGGGCTGTAACATCACACAGCCCTGCTCTAAACTCCAGGTCCTTGCCATACCAGTTACATGGCCTTGGGCAGGTTTCTTAACCTCTCTGAACTTGTGTCCTCACTTGTAAAATGGGATATTATACAGTACCTACCTCATAGGGTTTTAACATTTTATTTATTAGAATTAAAAAAGGCAAAGTATGTAAAGGGTGTGGCACACGCACCTTGTGAACCGTAACTGCCCCCACAGGCCCCTAGCTCTTGAGGATGATAGCGTCCAGTCCTCACTCCTGTGCCAGGATCTCTCAGGGTAGGAAGTCCACTTAGCAGAGACACCAGTGATTCCCTTTTTGAATGGCTCCACTCCCACACCCAGGGCTCTGGGCCCAGTTCAGAAGTATGTTGGGGTGGGAGTTGGGGGGTGGAGGAGGCTTCAGGGACAGGTGTTCATGTGGCAGTCCCTGCATTGTCCCTGAAGCCAGCTTTTTCAGAGGCACCCATCACATGTGGCATGTACCCAACCCATCCCCTCCTTCCCCCTTCATGACTACTTGAAATAAATAAAACATTGAGAGGAAAGTAATCATGTATCTACAAAGCTATTGGATGAAATACTTGCTGAAGAAAATTACATGAAGCAGAACAGAAAAGACCAAAACAGTTATATAAAACAAAAGGAATTTAGCAATTTGAAAGGCAGGAGGATCAGAATCAGAGATAATATACATATTAAGTTAATGGGAAGAAAAATAGTCAAATGAGGTAAGTAATATTAACTCAATATTTGGTTGTAAAGGAATCAAGTAGAATTGTTTGCATTTAAGACTAGTTATTAAAACAGCACTTAAACCAGGGGAAGGGAGTGGAATAAATGAAAGATACAAGCAGCAGTAGCTCAGAAGGCAAGAGTGCACCCTTCCTCTCCCTCCCCAACCGGCAAAAAGGGCTCTTCAGGTTGAAGGAAGCAGGGCTGGCTGCCCAGTACCGAGTGCTTGCCCCTAGGGAGCGCCCAAGAACAGAGGCTCTTGCCAAGGAATCCAAGTGTCCCAGAAATACCCCAGTGACCTGCCCCAGCTGCTCCCCCTGCTTTCCCTGCCAGCATAGGGATTTAGAGAAGAACTTTTCCCTCGGGCAGAAATGGCCCCACGAGGCACAGGTGACTTCACGGGTCATGTCCAAATCCACACAATCATCAGCAGTAAATCATTTTTATCCAACCATTCATTCAGTCAACATATACCGACTGCCCCTCCTTGCCAGGCACTGCAACCCACACTTACAACAGAGGATGTGGAAATAGATTTGGGTTATAAGCCGAATAAACAGTTCAGAGCAGGGAGCAGGAATAAAGGGAATGAGCTCCCCACCGCAGACACCCTACCTTTCAGGGTGGGCAGGAGCTCCTAAGAGCTGCCCCTCCATCCAACGGGACATGGCCTGTGGCTCTGCAGTGTCCACAAAATGAACAAAGTGCAGACGAGCTTGGGGTCCAGCGGTCCTTGAGGATGATCGCAGCCCACGCAGCTGACAGAGGCTTCTGAGGACACAGGTGCTGTCCCTGTACTGCCCTCAGAGCACAGTCCTGGTCTCCAGTTCACAGTGCCTCCCACAGGGAGAGGAGAAAACCTTCCTTTCTCTGAAGAAGTGGAAGGAAGGCTAGCTGAGCCTCTTCTATGGGTCTGGGATGAGGTTGAGTGCTTTATAGACATGAGGCAGGATAAGCTTGTTAGCTAGTGATTTGTGTTTTTCCCCAGAGCCCTAGGCAGGAGTAGGACCTCAGAAAGGAGCAGCCGTGTAGGGGTCCCAGATTCTCAGAACATCCTCCGTCACTGGGGTGGCTCATCCGTGGCAGAGCTGGCTGACCTGAAGTGACCCTAAGGACTGGAAATGGGTGTCTCAGTGGTGAGCAGTGCAGACAGGCCCAAGGCAAGACCCAGGCTCTTGTTCTTTCTCTACAGTCTGTGAGTGTGTGTGTAAGACAGTGTGTGTCAGGGGAACAGTCCTGAAAAAAGAGGGGCTCTAATTTCTTCCTTGCTTGGCAGGGTGAGCGCTCAGAATGAAAGCTAAGTTGCTTTACTTGTTACCAAGGTAGCAGAATAACTGGGATTCTCATACACTGGGGTAGGAGTAGAAAATGAGACAGCCACTCTAGAAAAGAAAGTGTTTCCTGCCCACTGGAGTTTGTAAAGTGCATCATAATCATAGCAAAGAATCCTCACGATACCATAACGCCATTGTCAAATAGCTATGATGACTCTCATCTTGTAGACGAAGAATCGAGGCTCAGAGAAAATCACTGACGCTGGCCACAGGGCTGTTTCTACTGTGCCTGCTCCAATGGTTGGCAGCGGTACTGCGGCCACGGCACACAACTTTAGCAAGAGCACTGTGGGAAACACAGCTCCCACGTTGGGAATGCAGATCTGGTGGTTCTGGGAGAAATGTGTGGACTGTAGGAAAGTGAAAGTTGTCTGTCTATAAAGAAGGGTTCCTTGAGCCTGGGTAAAAATGGCATTCCCATGTTAGGGGATAGGAAAAGAGCTGCTGGGAGTTTCCCTGAACCGTTTGGCTTCCTGTAGCTCATGCAAACCAAGTGTTTGTTCCTGGGCCGCTTAGGAAGCCTGCTCCTCCCTCACTCTTGGTTCCTTTGACCCTTGCCTAGATTTCCTGGCACAGCCACCAGTGAAACTCACATCCCGGGAGCCAGGGCTGCCCTCCCCCGCCCTCACCATTGGCCCTCTGTGTCTCATCCAAGCCATCGCCTTCATTCGTGTATTTAAGGTCTCTATGTACCAGGCAGAACACTGCGTAGGAGCTGCGATCCAAAGAGAATAATCATAGCAAATGCTACTGTAGTAGTCAGGGTTCCCTAGAGGGACAGGACTAATAGGATAGATGTATACATAAAGGGGAGTTTATTAAGGAGTATTGACTCACACGGTCACAAGGTGAGGTCCCACAATAGGTCGTCTGCAAGCTGAGGAAAAAGGAGGCCAGTCCAAATCCTAAAGCTGAAGAACTTGGAGTCCAGTGTTCGAGGGCAGGAGGCACCCAGCACGGGAGAACGACGCGGGTTGAGGCTAAGCCAGTCTAGTTTTCCACGTTCTTCTGCCTGCTTTTATTCTGGCCGTGCTGGCAGCTGATTAGATTGTGCCTACCCAGATTGAGGGTGGCTCTGCCTTTCCCAGTTCCACTGACTCAAATGTCAGTCTCCTCTGGCAGCACCCTCACAGACACAGCCAGGATCAATACTTTGTATCCTTCAATACAGTCAAGTTGACACTAATGATAACCATAACGCTTGTCATTTACTGAAAGGTTTTGTTGGGCTTGTGAGGGGCGAGTGCTTTGTGACTTTGGCACAGTCCCTGCTCTCAAGGAGCTCACAGTCAGGAAGGAAAGAAACGCAGGTGGAATTTCAGCCTGGAGTTCCTGTGCTGCCCTCAGGGAGTGCTGGGCCTGAGCTGGCGTGAGGCTGCAGGGCCCTTCCTGGAGAGACTTGAGGGAGACGCCTGGGGGAGTGGCTCAATGGAAAGGTCGCTGGCAGGGCGGCATCTTCCACGTCAGGATTGTCAGGTTCTCTTCTGTCCCCAGAGAGTGGTCCTGGGAGGCCCTGGCCCAAGCAGGACCTGCTTCTGGGAGGAAGTCATTCAAGGCCACTGCTGCACAAGGGAAACTGTGGCAGGACATTTTTGTGGCTGCATGAACAATTTCTCCCCTCTTTCCCTTTTGCCCATTCAGAGGGGCCGTTTGCCCTTCCATCAGGGAAGGGTGAGAAGGGGTGGAGTGCAGGAAAAAAGAGCCTTCCAGACTGTGTTTCCGAAAGCTTTGCCCTTAGGGCAACAGAGAGGGTCTTGCCCTGTCTCCCGGGCTGGAGGGCAGTGGTACAATCACAACTCACTGCAGCCTCAACCTCCCAGGCTCAAGCGATCCTCCTACCTCAGCCTCCTGACTAGCTGAGACTACAGACGTGTGCCACCATGCCCAGCTAATTTTTAATTTTTGTACAGATGGAGTCTCACTATGTTGCCCAGGCTGGTCTCAAATTCCTGGGCACAAGCGATCCTTCTGCCTTGGTTTCTCAAAGTGCTGGGACTATAGGTGCCTGCCACTGTGCCGGCCCAGTCCTGTGCTTAATTTTGGAGCCAGAGCCTCGATGGGGCGTGGGGGTCTCTGACCGTGCAGAAGCAGAATTGTTGGGGCCATCACCTCCCAACCTCATGCTTTTCAGTGTCCTAAGCTTGAATTGCTGTCTCACCACTGCCTGCGGGGTAGTCCTGAGCAGGCTGTTTCACTTCTCCGAGCCACAGTCTCTCCCCTGGGAACCAGGGAAAATGGCAGCCTCTCCCTCATGTGGTTGCTGTGAGGAGGGGTAGGAGGTGAGTCTAGCAAAGCGTGGTCCACAATTTCCAGCTCCTTCTCCCTCCTCACCTCCTTCTTCCCCTTCCTTCCTTTCTGCCCCTTGCTTCTCTGACCCTGAGGACGCAGGGGTCAAGCCTCACCCTGCCCTCTGCTTCCCTACTCCCTTTCTCCCCCAGCAGCCAGCCCCAAGGATGCGTTCCTTCCGTCCCCGATCTGCTTATTAATTACCAGATCCATGTTGCCTTCCATCTAAGTTGCAGGAGGACCTCTGAAGATGCTCTGAAAAATCAACTGGCAAAAGGCAGATTAATTGGAGGAAAATCATACAAATTTATTTAACATGTGTCCCCAGGAGCCTTCAGAAGGCAGACCCAAAGATAGAGGGAGAAATTGTTCATTTTTGTGCTTAGGTTCATCAAAGTGTGGGCAGCTGTGTAGAAACATGATTGGACAAAGGGTCTGATCTAATGTGAATAGACTGAGTGGGGAAACCCGGCCAGGCCTGTCTGTCTAGTTTCTTCTCGGTCTCTCTGAGCATGAAGTCCTTCCTTCTGGGCGTGGAGCAGGGTCCTCTCTGGAATGGGGGTTTCATGACCTACAGTCAAACGATGATCCCTTCAGATCATTTCTTTACAGCCAGTTTCTGCACAGCAAGGCAAGGGTAAGTTAGAGTAATGTTTTTAGGTTTTATGGCTGACTTGGGGAAAAGGGGTTCTAGTTCCTATGACTGGCTTTGGGGAGAGTGGGGCTGAGAGACAGGAAAGCAGGAGAAGGTCAGAGAAAAACTTTTGCTTCTGAGGCCTTCATTTTCGGACACCGTTTTCTGAGTCCCCACACAGGCCTCTCTTCCGCATCCTCCAGGCTGCAGCTCCAGCACCTCACACCCTGCTGGCAGCAACAGACACTGGATAAGTATTTGTTTAGTAAAATCCAGCAGTTTGGGTTGCAAAGAGGAACAGAGTAAAGAGCAAGGAATAAAAGGCCAGAAGGTCAGACGCAGCCTCTGCCACAGTCCCCGCCAGCTCCGGGGCTTGTCCCGTGCCCAGCCAACACCCAGTCATCGCCCAGCCAGTGCCCAGCCATGCTGCCCCAGGCGCTGCTGCTCTCCTTCTGTGCAGCAGGTGAGGCCCCCGGCCTGGAGGAGGGTGCCTGGCTCCATGCTCCCCAGGGCTGGAGGCTGAGGGAAGGCGGCACTCCCCTGAAGTTCCCAGATTTCCAGGTTGGAGGGGAGGCAAGGTAGAAAGAAATGAATACTTTTCAACCCTCAGAACAGGGGTGGGAAGGGAGCTTCGCCCTCATCACCCCTGACCAGACAGTACTCAGTCAGCACCCAGAAGGCAGCAGTCAGAAACAATGCGGCTCCAGCAGCTTCCATTCTAGCGGGGCTAAGACATTCCTCAAGGAGACGGCCTCGCAGGCCACTTCAGAAGCGTGTGTGATGCAGGGAAGAACATCACCAGGGTGTGGACAGGGACGGGCATTGTGGGGGTCTGTGGACCAGGGGGCGGCAAGGGTTCTCGGAGGAAGGGAGCCATGGGTGAGTCTGAGGGAGAGAAGGAGCCGCCAAGACAGCCAGGAAAAGCCCTGGCTGGGAGGGTGGCGGCTGCTGATGCGGGTGGGAGGGGAGGGCGAAGGGCCCCATGGCTGCGGCCCAGGTGGCAGTGGGCGGTCAGGTCTTAGGCCCTCTGGCTGCAGAGCGGGGGTGTGTGGGGACTGCCGAGGGCAGAGGGGCCTCGGGCCAGGTGTCGGCGGCACGCAGAGAAGGGCGAAGTTCAAGGCAATGGAACTGACTAGAGGCCACAGAGAGACAGAGGTTGCCACCAGGGCTCCCGGGTGGGGCTGGAGAGGCCGGTGGGAGGGGCACCCTGCATGGCGCTGGGGGGCGGGGGTGGACACCGCCCTCAAATCAATTATGTGGGCCACAGCCAGTCATTAAACAAAAAAATAAGCAGAATGCTTTTCTCAGCGACAGGAAGCATCCTCCGCTGTGGTGGGTGTGAGGAGCTGGTTCTCCTTGGCAAGTGCCTCCTCAGCTCTGGCCCCTGGCTTTGCTGCCACGGCCTGTGCCCAGCTCCTCATTCTCATTCTCCTCTCCTGGGGCATCTAGCTTGAAGGGTTCCTTGTGTCCCGGACCTCCAAGGTCCTAGCACCAAGCCTTTCATTCCTCTCTGCCTCCCTCCACAGGCAGACCCAGGGCAGAGCAGAGCAGCCTGGACCAACCACATTTACTGGGACCATGGAGTCAAGGAAGGAAGGAACACAGATCTTGGGGCTTAGGGTGGCTTCCTGGGAGACGTTTGATTTGCTCATTAGTTCCTCCCTCCCCTTCCTTCCTTCTTTCCTTCCTTCCTTCCTTCCTCCCTCCCTCCCTCCCCACCTCCCTTCCTTCCTTCCTTTCTTTCTTCCTTCCTTCCTGTCTTCCTCTCTCCCTTCTGTCTTCCTTCCTTTCTTCCTCTCTCCCTTCTCCCTTCCTTCCTTCCTGTCTTCCTCTCTCCCTTCTCCCTTCCTTCCTTCCTGTCTTCCTCTCTCCCTTCTCCCTTCCTTCCTTCCTTCCTTCCTGTCTTCCTCTCTCCCTTCTCCCTTCCTTCCTTCCTTCCTGTCTTCCTCTCTCCCTTCTGTCTTCCTTCCTTCCTTTCTTCCTCTTTCCCTTTCTTCCTTCCTTCTTTGCTTCCTTCCTTCCTTCCTGTCTTCCTCTCTCCCTTCTGTCTTCTTTCTTCCTTTCTTCCTCTCTCCCTTCTCCCTTCCTTCTTTCTTTCCTTCCTTCCTTCCTTCGTCTTCGTCTCTCCCTCCTCCCTCCCTCCCTTCCTCCCTCCCTTCTTTCCTTCCTTCCTTCCTTCCTTCCTTCCTTCCTTCCTTCCTTCCTTCCTTCCTTCCTTCCTTCCTTCCTTCCCTCTTTTTCAATACATTGAGCCCTTGTGGTCAGCATTGTGCTTGGCCCTAGGAATATAATGATGAATACGGCTCGTTCTTTGCTCCTAAATTGCCTATACCAGGTGGTACAGATAGACAAACAAAAAGGTCTCTTCCCTGAAAGCTTTTAAAAAATTCTGATGCTAGTCCCAGCGGCAGATCTTTGCTCTAGGGTGGGTCTGGAAATTGGTGTATTTGAAAAGCTCCCTAGGTGATTCCAGGGTGCAGCTCTGGTTATGGGTCCCCGATGGAGGGGCAGTGCCCTGCCATGGATATGGGCCTGGAGCTGGGAGCCTGCCCAGGGTTCTTGAGTCTGGGCTGTATTCCTTCCCACTGGGTGGCCTTGGCTATGCCTCTTTAACTCTCTGTGACTTGGTTCCTTCATTTGTAAAACAGGCAGAGTGATGCCTTAGGCAGCTGGAAGAATCCCGTGAGCTGATGGCATATGGCGGGTACTCAGCAAGCTTTGTCTGTCGTTATCAAGCACTGACAAAGGTGCACTGCAGCATATAGGAAAGGCATCTCACCTTTTCTGTAGAAAGGATGGGGCAGAAGGGTGAGGAGTTAGCTGGGCAAAGGGACTGGGGAGATGAGGGAATGGGAGAATAGGAATTGTGGGTTGAGGGAGCTGGAGGAGGTGGCTGGCTCTTCAAGAACAAGAGAACAGCTCATGCCAAGGCTGGGAGGTAGAGCTGGATATGACTGATGGGCCAGCGACAAAGCACAGAGTGGGCAGGAAGAGGCTGGGAAGTCCCACCAGGGTGTGGCTGAAAGCTCTTTGAGGGCTAGGGGCTGGGCTGGGGACAGCCGTGCTGTGACAGCCTCTCCTGCTCCAGCCCTGCAGCTGGTGAGCAGTAAGAGGGACTTGGTTCTGGTGAAGGAGGCACTGAGCTGGTACGACGCCCAGCAGCACTGCCGGCTGCACTACACAGACCTTGCTGACCTGCGGCCAAGTGACCTGTTGAATCTCTACTCCCTCATGACCAGCACCCAGGCTTGGATTGGCCTCTTCTTCGACGCAAGTACTTCTGGCCTGAGATGGTCCAGCGGCTCCACCTACACAGCCCTGGAGTGGGTTCAGACGCTGCCCGAATTCGGGGTGGGCATCTGTGCCACGCTGTACACTCGGCTGAAATTCCCCTCCATAGGGGCCAACTCCTGCACAGCCCAGAATCCCTTCTTCTGCTACTATGGTGTGTTCACATTCATATTTCAGGCTTGGTCTTCCCCCTAGGGGCCTCGCTCTGTTGCCCAGGCTGGAGAGCAGTGGCGGGATCATAGCTCACTGTAACCTCCAACCCCCGGACTCAAGTGATTCTCCTGCCCCAGGCTCCTGAGCAGCTGGGACTACAGGTGCCTGCCACCACACCTGGCTAATTAAAAAACAAACAAACAAACAAACAAACAAACTTAATAGAGACAGGGTCTCACTATGTTGTCCAGGCTGGTCTCAAATTCTTGCCTTCAAGTGATCCTCCTGCCTCAAGTCTCCCAAAGTGCTGGGATTATAGGCATGAGCCATTGGGCCTGGCCCAGGGTTGCTTTTCAATAGCAAGTGATGGGGCAGGGAGAGAGAGAGAGAGAAGCACCCTTTCAGAGGATAACTGGTCATGACTTTACTGTTTTTGCAACATCACTTTCTCTCTGTGGCCTCTGTTTCTATTTCCTCTGCATACCTACTCTGAACACCCCATTAGAAAAAATGGGTGTAAGTCAGGATAGAATAAAAATAAAATCTGGAAAATTCCTTTCTTGCCAGTTAAGGATTTGGAGGAAGGAGAAAAAGAAAGGGAGCCAAGAGGGAAAGACAGGCTGGGGTTCGGGGGATGCATGTGTACCTATGCAGAAGCAAGAGCAGAATTCAGTGTCTCCTTCTCAGAAAGCACAGGTGGATGGTTAGGGTCTCAGAGCTGGGCAGGAGGGGAGCAGCCGTCCTCTGGGAGATCCCCTGCTTCCCGCTAAGTGGGGAGTGGGAGCCAACTCCTCGGGCATCGTTGCGGGAAATCCACCATCGGTACGCCATGCGCAAGGCTCCAGCTGTTGGAGAACAGCAGCCGCCTCCTTGTGTTCCACCGGGCCCCTCTCTGTCCCGGCTACCAGTGCCTCTGACTCCTGTCTTGTTGCTGTTGGGCAGATCATACGTGGGCTGGTTGTGGCATGCACAGCACTTGCCCGGTAAGAGTGTCACTTCCTGCTTTTCCCTCTGTCGGCCACGGCTCAATCCAACTCTGTGCCATCCTCACCTCTCAAATAGGGTTATGGAGGACCAACCTCACATATGCCCAACACAGCCACATGGCGCCTGCCCCGGGACCTTGAGAAGTAGCAAGTGGTGGCTGCCTAGATTTAAATGCTGGGTTCCCAAGGGAGCAAAGAGATTCCCACGGGTGGTAAGTGTGCCTCGGACCAGGAGGCCTGCAAAGGGAGGGGTGTGCCTATGGAGTTGTCCCCTGCTCCCCACACTGTCCCCACACTCCACCAAGATGGGTCCTGACCCCTCACCTCTCTCCAGTTCTGCACCTCTGCTGCTAGCACATGGGGTCAAGTCAGCGCTGTCTCTCCTCTGGGTCTGCCCTTGCCCCCTAAAGTCTGTTCTCTACACAGAGTGAGCTTTTAAAAAGGTTAATCAGATCACTTCCCTGTAAACAAAAGAATCAGTAGGCCCTGACAGCACTTAGAATCCTGTCCTTCTTTAGCCATCGGGCCTCGCCTCCCCTCTTTGGCCTCATCTCCTACTCCTGCCCCAGCCACATGACTTCCTTCGGCTCCTTCTCACTGCAGAAGCTTTGCTGTGCTCTGCTTGGGCAGCTCCTCCCACCTCTCTGCAAGATTTGCTCCCTCTCATATTCTCTTCAAGAGCAAGGACTCTGCTTGTCTTATTTCTGTCATTTTTCCCAGGGCGTAGAATAGCGTCTGCGACCCAGTAGGTGCCTAGTATGTATTGAATGGATTGAATCAATGTAGAAAGGGATGGACGAGCCTGTCTGCCCCCGAGCTAGGTTTTCCCAGCGGTAACTGGGCAGCTCCTGCCTGCAGAGGATCCTGGGCCTCCCCGTAACTCATGGTCTGTTTCTGTTTTACAGACCCTGACGTCGGGCACCTCATCTCCACGAAGCCCTCTGTCGGCCTGACCACCTCTCCAAAGCCAGGTACACACCTGCTCCCCATTCCCTTTTCTGGGAATTTGGCTTGTTTTGCCTTGGACCTCTCCATCAGGACCAACCAGCAGGATCCCCACCCCCAGGGCCCCTCTGTTCCCCTGACTCCTGCCTGGCTGTCCAGGAGGGATTTCCAGGCTTTGCTGTCCCCTGACTGAACCCCACGGAGACAGTCATTGTCTTTATTTTTATTTTTTATTTTTTTAAGACATGGATGGTCTTACTCTGTCTCCCAGCCTGGTGTGCAGTGGCACACTCACAGCTCACTCAACATTCCTGGAGGGTGATCCTCCTGCCTCAGCCTCCTGAATAGCTGGGACTACAGGCACATGCCACCATGCCCAGCTAAGTTTTTGTATTTTTAGTAGAGATGGGGTTTTGTCATATTGCTCAGGCTGGTCTCGAACTCCTGGGCTCTAGCGATCCACCTGCCTTGGCCTCCCAAAATGCTGAGATTACAGGTATGAACCACACAGCTGGCCATTGTCTTTATTATTCTGATGGGCCCAGAGGGGAGGGTGACTGGCTCAAAGTCTCCAATCAGAGACTGAAATCAGAGAGTGGATGAGCCCTTGGTTGCAGCCCAGCTGTCACTCTGGGGTTGGGGACTGGGTGGTTTCTCTTCACAGCCCAAGTACTTGCTCATCCATCTGGGGGTGGGGGCGGCTTCTCTGAAATAGTCCCCTCCGGTATTACTGCCTTGGTATCTTTTAAAAAGTTTCGTCCTATCTGATACGGATAAGTTCTATGACAGAGGCGATATACTCACTCACTCTGCTCTGAGGAGTGGCTTTTCTGCATGGTATGGAGTACAGAGTTGTAGAGTGAAGATGGCGTGGGCTTCCCATGTTCGAATCTCTAGTATGGCCCGAGTTCGGGCAGGTTGTCGCCTCCCTCAGCCTCCTTCTCATCTGTGAACTGAGGTTAATGACACCAACTTCTCAGGATAGTAGTGGGGTTTTCAAAGATGACACAGGCCACATGCATAGCTCAGGGCTGGCACATACAAGGGGTTTAATCAAGAGTAACTTTAAAACATCAGTTGAGATAGGGAAAGTGTTAGGGAAATTGGAGGCAAATCTTGATGGGCTTAGGTGAAAGGCCCATGTCCAAGTTTGGGAGGCTCCATTTGAATCTGAGGATGTGACTCCCGTCTCGGCAAACAGGAGTGTTTCCTCTTCTGGGCCCCCAGAATCAATGCCTCAGGCCGAGTCCCAGTCACTCATATCGTTTCCAATCTTCCATTGTCTGGAATCTCAGATGTGTGGGCTCATGTGCTGCAAGATGGGACAGGCCCGGCGAGGAGCTGGGTAGGCTGGGCTTGTCCTACCTCAGGACCTGGCCCAGTCCAGCCTCGGGCAGGGACTGGCAGAGGTGGCTGTGGGAGGCCGGCATCTCAGTCTGTCCGGCTCCCCTGGAAGGCAAGGCCACTGAACCTGCTCCGCCTCCTGTCTACCGGGCCCGTGCCTCCAGGCTGGCCTCTTCTCCCTGGCTCTCCAGGCACGGTGAGCCTAGGAAGATCACACTCTTCCTCTAGTCTGCTCAGTCCTGAATTCGCCTGAGAGCCAGTGGGGGCAGGCACAACCCCTAGAAATCATACTCGAGGGTGACCCCAAACCAAGATTATTCTGTCTTCCTCATAATCTCCCCCGAAATGGTCACTACCATCTTGCCAAGTGCTTACTATTAATATATCACTGTGCTAAACCATTTGTATATGTGATTTCATGTAATCCTGACCTTAGGTACTATTATTACCCCATTGTATAGATGAAGAAATTAAGACTTAAACTGAACTTGTGAGGCCATATAACTACACGAACTCTTAAGCCCTGCTTTCCCTAATGTCTTCCTCACCTGCCGCTATATCTCATCCATTCTTCCTACTTGGTATTTAGTCTACCTATAAAATTGTTGTTGTTTTGATCAAACCTAACACTCAAGGACGAGGGACAAGGGCCCATGTCAGACCAGAATTCTATCCCTAAGGATGATGAGGGCTGGGCTGTCAGAGACCCAGACCCTCAGGCCTGTGAGCTCCACATTCTCTGACCCCAGCTGTGGTCCAGATTGGTGGTCAGACCTTCACGCGATTTGACCAAGTGATGACATGGTCCTCGGCCCTGCTGTACTGCCGCAGCCACCACACGGACCTGGCCGACCTGCAGATGGTGACAGACAAGACAGGCAAGGAGGCTTTGAGATCCATCATGAGTGAGACTGAAGCCTGGATTGGCCTCTACCTCAATGCGAACTCTGGATCTCTGAGCTGGTCCAGTGACCTGGGGGCCAGCATCCCCTCCTGGCTGCAGGTGCCGATGATGGTGAGAGGACTGTGCGCAGCTCTCGGCATCTATATGACCTACTCCCCAAGAGTGTACTCAGTGAACTGCTCTTCCCCGCTGCCCTTCATCTGCTTCTATGGTGAGTGAGAGTCTGCTCTTGCTGGCCCTCGGCCCACTGAGGGTAAAACGAGGTGGGAAATGGGTTTATTTGGCAGCAGGTGATATTGAGGATAGTTCCAAGGAAGCACTTCTAGACTCTGAGGGAAACTGAGTTCTGGAGCAGGCTCCTGAGAACCTTGCATTATAAACTTGTGAGGAAGTTGTATTATTTTAATTCTGGGGATCTTTAAATAATGGAACAGACTTCATCCAGGCTGAGGGCACTGGCAATTAGCAAGAACAATTCATTATTGGACAATGAAGTTAAAAGTCTGAGCTTTGGAATCAGACAGTTTACCACTTGCTAGAAATAAGGTGGGCAGCATCTTGGAGCTTCCTTCTCCTTATCTGGGAAACCTATTGAACAAAATGAATTGATGGCACCCACCTTATAGGATGGCTTTGAGGGCTGAGTGAGAAAGTGAATGTAAGGCGTAGAGTAGAAACCCTGGCACAGAGTGGGCCCCTGGTGGATGGGAGCCACTGTCATTGTTCTGTCCCTGTGAATGCATGGGAGCCCAAGCCTGCCTGGCACCCGCATCCTGTGTGATGGGCGTCCTTCTGCCTTGCTCTTTCCTTCTCTCCTTTCCCCTTCCCCCACCTCTCTTTTTTTGTAAGTTTTATTGAGCTATAGTTCCCATCTTAAAATTTACTTTTAATTTTTAAATTAATTAATTAATTAATTAATTTTTGAGACAGAGTCTCACTCTGTCTCCCTGGTTGGAGTGCAGTGGCATGATCTCAGCTCACTGCAACCTCCACCTCCTGGGTTCAGGCAATTATCATGCCTCAGCGTCCTGAGTAGCTGGGATTACAGGTGCCGGCCACCACGCCTGGCTAATTTTTATATTTTTAGTAGAGATGGGGTTTCACCGTGTTGGCCAGGCTGGTCTTGAACTCCTGACCTCAGGTGATCCACCCGCCTTGGACTCCCAAGGTGTTGGGATTGCAGGCTCACGTGAGCCACTGCATCTGGCCAAAATTTACCTTTTTAAAGGGTACAATGCAGTGGCTTTTAATACATTCATCACTAATCTAATTGTAGGACATTTTCATCACCCCCCACCCCAAAGAAACCCCTTACCTGGTAGCAGTCACCCCCTCCCCTCCCCGGCAATCACAGACCTACTTTCTGTTTCTGTGGATTTGCTTGTTCTTGGCTGTTTCTTTTTGTGTTTTGGATTTGATGAGACACATGATCCTTATCCATAAAGACACTCTTCCTCTCTGAGGGGCTGCTTGCTGTGAGGATTGGAGATGTGTCTCCTGCAGGGATTGGCACATGGCAGGTGTGCAACAACTGTGCCCTCCTGAGTTTGGCTACCATGATGGGTAACCAAATGCGGGGCCATCAGAGCCTGGGGTGGCTGCTCACCTGCTGGGTGTTGCAGACTCTGCCCTCACACTCACTCTGTTTTCTTGCAGACCCCTCCACTGGACACCGGGCATCAGCAGAGTTGCCTCCACTCTTCCGCACTTCCCCAACTTCCCCAACAGAAGTGACAGAGGAAACAACTTCCAGGCCAGGCAGAGGTGTTTTGAGCCTGTCCTTGGCTGGATCTGGGTCTTCAGGGTCTGGGGAAGTGGCAAGGGTGGCTTGCAGGCTGCATAGGCCCCTCCTAGAAGGGCCAGTGAATGCCTAGAAAAGGGGTGAGCTAAGGGGGCAGCAGTCAAGGGCCACTTATACAGACGGGAGTTTCCCTCTGCTTCCCACCCTGCTGGTCCAGCCAGGGATGGGGGAAGGAGGACTGGGCCACATCAAACTCCCTTTTCTTGGAATTGGGCCACTGAATTTGCAGCTCCAGGGCCAAGAGACCCAGGAGAGGCTGTACAGTCTCTCAGGTGAGAGGATGAGATCCTGGCTTGGGAGACCGAGGGGAAGACACCCGAGCAGTACTCCTGAGGAGGAATCCTCAGAGAGGTCCTGAGGCTCAGCATCAGAGGGAGGCACTGCAAAGTCCCTCCGAATTGCAGGCTCCTCTGCAGGGAGAGGATGAGGGATGAGCTGTTGTCATTATGTGTGGGGAGGTGGCTGGGAAGGACAGTGACCGCATTCCTATAGCACTTTAAAATTCCTGAAACATCTTCACAGCTATTACCTCATTTTACTTCCCAAGAGTTCTGAGGCTAACTAGAATAATTGAGGGCAAAATCACCGTTTTCCTGGCCTTCTTACAGATTCCTGTGTCACACAAAGGGATTATTGCCTTTTTTGAGCACACAGAGAAGTGAGGGCACTTGATCAAGGTCGAGCAGAGCCTCGTTCATTCACTCGTTAAAAAGTGTGGATGGAATCTTGTGCTAGCTCAGGCACAGCCACCAGGCAAGATTTTGGGGAGGGAAGGCTTGTTCTGAAGCTTCTCACCGCCAGCTGGGAAGAGGCTGGTGCTTGGTATAGTCACAGGTGTGGTGGGGACACTGAGAAGGGGAGCATCCCGCCCCTATAATTGTCCAGAGGATTTCCCGGAGGAGGTGACTTTATAACCATCGGAAGGATGAGGAGGATTTAACTTGCAGTGTTGTGGGGTGCGGGGCTGGGTGAGGACTGCAGGTGGAAGGAGCTGCAGGTGGGGTGGGGACAGTCAGCACTGGAGAGTGTGGGAGCCCAGATCCTGCCGGCCGGGCCCTCTGTGAGTCGCCAGGGACCTCACCCTGAAAGCGATAGAGCCCAGGCCGGCCGTGGTCAGATTTGGGTCAGAAGCTGGGTGACAGCCTGTCTTCTTCTCATCTAAGTCTATCCTGGCACCTGCCTGGCTGCCCCAGGCTCACCGGCCACCTGGGCCGCGCTATGGGGTTCAGGAAGCCCTCCCTGCTCGCCCCTGTCTGCACTGGGTTGGGCAAGGCCAGGCACGGAAGAGGCACAGGCCCGGGGAGACACCGCGCGACGCCACTCGTCACTCGTCGGCGCCCTCGGCTTTGGGAGGGGTCCTGGGCGCAGCGGACCCCACAGAAGTCTTCTCTCCGGCCCTAGGGACCAGCACCGGCCTCGTGGGCGCCTCGCGGGGCCCGGCTTCAGCCGCGCGGCTCACGCAGAGGGGCAGCCTGGAGCCCCGCGAGCCCGGCCCCCGCACCCCCTACCCGCGCACTTCCGCCTCCGCGGGCTCCGCGGCCCTCCAGCCCCAGGGGGCGGTGACATCCGGCCCTCCAGACAATCTCGCGGCCCCGGGGAGCACCTTGGTTCCCGGGGAAAGACCCAGGAAGCCGGCGGTCACTGTCCAGAATGGGTCTTCGCACCCCGCACCCTCGGCGACCCAGCCCCCCAGCCCTGCTGCGGCCTCTTGGGGGAGCCTCTCTGTCCCCCAGGAAGTAGCTGCGACTCTTCTGGCCTCTGCTTCGAGCCCCACGCTCGACTCCACCCGCGATGCCCCAGCTACTCCCAGGATAGCAGCACCCCCTGGGTCTGCCACATCCAGCCGGACCAAAGAAAGCATTTCGGACTCATTTGGCTCAGGCAGCCCAGCTGTGCCCCAAAGGACAACTGCACCCCCTGACTCTGCAGCCCTGAGTCAAAACACCCGCCCGGAGGCAGCTGGGAGCTCGCCAGAGACCCAAACAGGTGCCTGTACGCGTTGCTGTAAATTAGGACCTCCATCCCAGGCAGGCCCAAGCACCTCGGCGAGTTCCTCTTTTGGGGCAACCAGGCCTGCTTCCATGCATAGGGTGCAGGCCAGGGAGTTGAGGATGAGAGGTGGAGTGTGGTGTGGGGGCGTTGTGTGCTGGGACACAGTCTCCCACTCCGGCTGCATTCCGGCGCATTCTACAGGGGTCCTGTCTGGCCAGAGCCAGCTCACTGTCTCGTCCTCCCTGGGTAATTTAGGATGGAGATGGAGGTGAAGTGGGGTGATCTGGGGGAGAAATAATCCATTTTGGTTCTAAAAGCGAGTCTGACAGTCAAGAGTGGGAATATATTGGCTCCAGTACCTACTGTGTGGTCTTACGCAATTTTCCTAACTTCTCTGAACCTTATTTTTCTCATCTCTCAGTGCCTGGCATCTGGCAGACACTCAATAAATGGTAGTTATTACCATTTTAATCTCAGTTCTCTAGTGAAATGTTTAGTGAATCATTCCTTCTCCCACCTCTCTCCTTACCTTAATATATGGGGCTGGCCTCATTCTCATTTTATTAATTATAAATGATTACAATTATGAATTATTGAGATTGCAGAATCTCACAGGGCAGGGGCTGTTCTGTATTTCTTTGTATCTCTCTGGGGACTAGGATAGTGCACATTGGTAGATAATTTAATTTGACAATAATTTCCTGAGTACTTGTTTTGAAGAAGGCATTGAACTGTGGATACCAAGATGAGCAGGGCTGTTTCCTGTTTTTAGAAGCACATGGTCTCCTAGGAACTAATGGAGACCGTCAGGACAGTTTGGAAAGTGCTGCACCAGAAGTGTGAACCAAGAGCTGTGGCAGGAAAACAATTCATTTCATTCTGCCTGGAAGGTGGTAATAGGATAGAAGGTGTAACAATGGAGGATTTCATCTGGCAGAAAAGTATAGAAAGTTCTTCCTGGCAGAAGGAACAGCATGTGTAAAGACAGATGTCAAACTGTATGGTTTGCTAGGGAATGACAAGCAGTTTGATGTGACTGGTGTAGGCCACATATTGGGGAAGGGAGTGGTAGGGGATGAGGAGAAAGGGGTACACTGGGGGCAAAATCTGAAGGAGTTGATCCCCCAGCCAATGGAGCCATCAGAGGTTTACAGCAGGTGAGCAAAATGCTCAGATCTGCATTTCCAGAAGCAAGGTGCTTAGGATGATGTAGGACAATGCTTATATTAGGGTGCTAAGGGAAAAAAGCATTATCAACATTATGTACATAATACAGTCACAACAAGGCTGAAAGGAAATGTCAATGCTTAGGAATCAAGTCTGGAAGAAGATGTGTGACAATGTTAACAGTGACTATATTCAGGGGATGAAAATACGGATGTTCCCTCCTCTTCTGTGTTTCTGAATTTTACACATTTATCACTTTATTAAAGAAATTAATGATGCTTTGGGTGGGGAAAGAGGCCTTTGAAGGCACAGCCAGTCAGAAAAGGAGAAACAGGAAACGTGTATGTGGGGAAATAATATTGCACAGTCTGGGTAGGTGGAACCGAGGCCTGCTGTGGAGCACTGGAGTGGGAAGGGACATGACAGGGAATTGATTTTACATTGTTCACGAGTGACGTTAACTGAAGTACCAATACAAATACATTTTTAAAAATGCTCAGCTTTGTTCACTGAATCACACAAATGCAAAATTTATAAAGATGGTTACTTTTTATTGCTTTTTGTTTTGTTTTTGTTTTTAGAGACAAGGTCTCACTCTGTTGCCCAGGCTGGAGAGCAGTGGCATGATCATAGCTCACTGCAGCCTTGAACTCCTGGGTTCAAGCGATCCTCCTACCTCAGCCTCCCAAGTAGCTAGAACTATATGCATACACCACCATGCCTGGCAATTTTTTTTTTAAAGACAGGATCTCGTTATGTTGCACAGCTGGCCTTGAACTCCTGGCCTCAAGTGATCATCCTGCCTCACCCTCCCAGTGTTGAGATTACAGGTGTGAGATTACAGGTATCCAAAAGATGCAGTTTTAAAATTTATTTTTGTACTTACCAGTGTAGCAAAGATTTGAAAGGTGATAATGCTGAGAATGTGGGAAAAACAGTGATCTTGGCACAGTAGGTATGCCGACTGGGGCTATTACTCTGGTATCAGAATTTGTGTCAGTTTTAACATGTGCATAATCTTTCATACAGAAATTCTACCTTTGGAAATTGATTAAGGAAATAATAATATGAGGTACACACATACATATGCACCCTCCACACACACAGCTGCTTGTTGCCGCATTGTTTATTACAGTGCAAAGGTGGAAACAATGTCATGTCCACTGAAAGCAGATTGGTTACATAAGTTATGGTACATTCAGTGAAATACTACTAAGCAGCCTTTAAAGCAAACAAGAGAGATCTTTACACATTCAAATTAACAAATTCGTGAGTGTGAAGGACCTTCTACAGCAAAGTGTTAATCATGGGTGTCCCTGGGTTGGGGAGGGGATAAATTTGCTTAAATGTTTTACAATAATATATTCCAAATAAAAGGATTATTTCCATACTTGAAAGAATAAAAAGACATCTGCAAGGCACTGACAGGACTTTGGTGACTGAACATGAGAGCAGGTGAGACGGAGCAAGGGAGCCACTGAGGACACCAGGGTCTCTGGCTGGAGCGCCTCCGGGCATGGCCAGCCATACAGGAAGAGAGGGGGTGCTGGGGGAGAGCCTACACTTGGTTTGGGATAGAGATGGCGATGTTCAGGGTCCCTGGGTGCCATGGTGGGGGCTTTGTGTAGCTGGCAGACAAAATAAGGACATTAGGCCCTTTGGAGCATAGGCTACTGAACAAAAAAAAATTTGATGAGGAAAAACCTCCTAACATTGCCCAAGCCCCACAGATCCTGCTGCCAGGGGTGCTTTCTGAAAGATGATAGTGTAGCAGCTCAAGTGCTGGGTTACAAGAGCCTGTGGGGGTGAGTCAGGGATTGGCAGGAATTGAGCTTCCCACATCGCTGGCTTCTGCAGCAACTGTGTGCCTAGTAGTGGCTGTCCTTTCCTGCCTTTTAGCTCAGGGGCAATCACCAGCATCAGGCCACCTTACTCCTGGCTGTATTTGCAATAAATCTTCTATTTTCCTTTCCTGTAGCTGTGACCAGTGTAGGGAGTGGCACTGATAGAAGAGATACAGCCGCTGCCACAGAGGCCCAACATCTGAGTTCAGAATCTAAAAAAACATCAGCACAAAAATCAGGTAACTGCTTCTGTCTACCAAGTTCCTACTCTTACCAGAGGAGCAGTTAAATCTCGACAGTCACTCCTTGGCACAGGGCCCTTGAGACCTTTTCATGAAAGACAACACGAAATGTTGGGAATAGGGATAGGAATAAAGAGGTGGATTCTAGTTTATGCTCCGTGACTATTATGAAAATTTAGGGGACAAGTCTCTGAATTTCTATTTCTCTTCTGCGAAGGGGATGTGGAAAAAACGACCTTGCCTATACCATAGGGTTGTTGTGAGCACCCAATGAGATAATTATAAACTTCATAAACAATAAAATATAATGCACATACAGTCTTATTTTGAGATTGTAGTTCCTGTAATGATTATGGATGGCTCATGGGCAAAGGCTGAATTTATTTAAAGAGTCAGAGAACTTCTTTAGAATTTTCTGTGGTGGGGAGCTCAAGGAGAGGTGAGTATTTCCAGGATGGTGTGGAGTATCCACTTACTGGATTAAAATAAGGAGAAAAATACAGAGGAAACAAAAAAGAAAATAATTGCCTGACGGGTAGCCAGGCTGTGGAAGAGCCTGCATTACCCAAAGCCATGGGACTCTTTCTTCAGCCACTAATTGGTTGGTCCTAATTGTCGCTAAGCATTCTTCTGCTCAGCAGTTTCTTTCTTCTTTTTGAAATCCCAAATCGGCATGTAGCATCTATGGTGTCCACTGGGTACTCCTGACTGCTAAGAGCTTGAAATGGCAATAGGATAATATTCCCCCGAACAGGCAGCACCTTCTTTTCCAGGGCACCCTTTTGGAATCCTGAAAGCAGACTTTACCATCTCAACTCTGATGGACCCAGAAGAGATGAAAGACCAATTTCTGAGACAGGTGAGACTTCTGCCCACTCTTCTAATTCTGATCAGTCAGATGATTTGACATTGCAAGACAATCTTAAAAAGCCAATATATTAAGGTGGAAAACCTGTGGAATATGACCTCATCTTGCTCCACTGCCATCACTTTGGCTCATGGTCACAAGTTGGTTATGTGGCACGATCTTTTTGGATCTTTTCTTACCCTCTCCAATGTCTTTCCTAAGCTTTTTTTTTTTTTTTTTTTTTTTTTGGTCAAGACAGCACAGAAGGATCTGAGTTTGGGTCTTAGTTTTGCCCTTATCCATTGTGTAGCTTTGGCCAACTTAGTCTTTCTGAGCCTCAGTTTCCTCATGAAACAGGAATGATAATGTCTAACTCATATGGTTGGTGTTATGATTAAATGATATATTCCATATAAAGTGCTTAGCCAATAATCTGACACATAGTTGGTGCTCAATAAACCTTAGCTATTTTGAGTCAGGGTCTTGTTTTGTCCACCTTGGCTGCAGTGCAATGGTGCGATTATAGCTCACTGAAACCTCAAACTCCTGGGCTCAAGCAGTCCTCCTGCCTTAGTCTCTCAAAGGGCTGGGATTATAAGCGTGAGCCACTATGCCTGGCCGGCTATTATTATTATCAACATTATCACTGTAGTGTTCTGAATATATACTTATTCCAGACTTTTTTGGTTCTTAGAAACTATTGTGCCATGGGAGACTGTGAAGAGGAAGAATTGTTCCTAAATACTAAGAGAAAAGCTTCAAGCTGGTTTTTAAACATGGTCTAAGGACACATTTCTCAATTATATCAGATAATAACCACAGGATATCAGTGCTAGAGAGTACCCTATAGACTATTTAGCCACAATCTTAATTTTACAGAAAAGGAAACATTGGCATTTATCTGTTAGTTCATTGCAATTTATTCATAGGCCAAACAAATATCACCCTGGCAATTCATTCTAGAATTTCACAAAATCAAGTTTCTAGAAAGACCAGCAATATGTGTGTGTGAGTATATAATGTATATGTGTTTATTATAAATTTTACTGATATAAAGAATGTATAGCACACAATTTACAAATTATAATAAAATATACAATACTCTTTATTGTAATTTCATAGAACCAACTGAATCTTACAAAATACTCATGATTTTGGAAAATTCACATGAGCACATGACTGCATGCTTGCCAGGAGTGGAGGGGGGACTGGAGAGCTTTCAGTACATTTTGCTACTGAAAGGACAAGTACGAATGGTGTAATTTAGCATCTGATAACTTTCAAGTAATAAGACTTCAGTGCTGAATATTAGGTCAGAAAAGTTAAGAACCTTTTTTTTTTTTTTTTGGTAGGGGTTGGTAAGGTAGGCAAAGGAACTTTGAGTTCTCTATGTTGTTTACTTTTTTTTTTTTGAGACGGAGTCTCCCTCTGTCGCCCAGGCTGGAGTGCAGTGGTACGATCTTGGCTCACTACAAGCTCCGTCTCCCGGGTTCACGCCATCCTCCTGCCTCAGCCTCCCGAGCAGCTGGGACTACAGGTGCCCGCCACCACACCCGGCTAATTTTTTGTATTTTTAGTAAAGACGGGGTTTCACCCTGTTAGCCAGGATCTCCTGACCTCATGATCCGCCTGCCTTGGCCTCCTAAAGTGCTGGGATTATAGGCATGAGCCACCGCGCGCGGCCTGTTGTTTACTCTTTAAAAGTCAAATGTAGCATATTTGATTCTGGCCTGGGTCCTTCAGCACTCCTCAAGGGTATACTCATTGAAGCTTCTGACACCAAACTAGAAGCCATCTACCTTCTGCTTTAAATTGAAGCCAGTGGGGAAACTGAGGTCAAAATAGGGAATTCCGTCTTCTGGTCAGCTTTGTCAGAATGTATCTATTCCGTAAATGGGATGACCATGTTAATGGAGAGAATTTCTACATCACAGACTTAAAGGACGGCTTGGTGGGGACAAGGCGTATGTGGGGGAAGGCTGAGTATATATTGTCAGTTTTAGTAGAATTTTAAATTCCAAATAGAAGGTAAGGAAACACCTGTAACCAGCTTACCCTAGTTTCAGGATTGGGGACAGAAAACATTTTCAGACACCTACACACAGTGCTCACAGCTTGATTTGGACTAGTGGTTCTTACCCCCTGGCTCTTCGGAATCCTCTGGCAAGGTTAAAAAGAAAAAAGAAAGAAAGAAAGAAAAAAAAAAGCCGAGCCTGGTCCAATCCTTAGAGAGATTCTATTTAATTGTTCAATGGTGGAGCTCAGGAGGTACTCCTGTTTTTTTTTTTTTGTTTTTTATTTTTTATTTTTTAACTCCCCAGTGATTCTGATGAATAATCAGGATTGAAAACCACTAATGTAGTCATCTGTTTTAGTGTTCTGTCATTAAATATATATATATATTTTTTGCTAACAAAATTGAGTTATATATTTTCCTACTGGTAAAATGCTAATAAAAAAAGTCAGGCAGCTGGAGGGAGGCTAAAAACAATTACGGGGTATGGATATGCATAAAGCGTATATGGATGGATAGTTTATGGCTAAGAGGACCATGAGGTAAAAAGACCGCATCAACACTTTCTCTCTTTTTGATGTTTCAGATCCAGGAAGTCTTAAAGCTTACATTAGGTCACGAACAATTCAGACTGAAATGGGTCAGCTTCGAAGTGAACAAAAAATAGCACAGTTCTATGGATATGCGGTTTCCCTTTCATGAAATCTTCTCTGGATTTTGAGTAAATTTTAATTTTGTAATCCCTAGTAGAACAAGATTAGGAAGAACTCGAGATGTGCCAAAAAGCATAGAACTACAACTAACACAAAATAAGACTACACATGAAACCTGCATCCCTGGATTTTACAGAATGAAACAGGGATGCAGGAGAAGATGAGTGTATTTGGGAACAATAATCTTGGGAATGACAAATGAACTTCTATTAAGAATTTAAAATAAAAAACCTGAACCAAACACCAAAAATCCTGAAAACAAACTCCATTAATTTAACTAGAAAATTACAAGAGGATGGTAGCGGTCTAGGAAGCTAAGTGGGGCTACACTTCCTAATAAACCAAAGGAAACTTTACCTGTCACAAGTTATTAAAGAGATTTCAAATTCTGCAGAATTTGAAAGTAACAATTTTATCACAATACATGTTAATGCTAGTTATTTTTCCTAAATTGAAATCTTACTACATGGAAGTTGGAAAATTCTAAGACAGACTGTTCTTAATGTTAAAATATATTTTCAGAATAATATTCTGGCATACATTTCCTTTCTTGTTTCTCTCCAAGTGTCCTGGTCACCCAGGTGCACGCTAGAAGACAGCAATATGTCAAATATAGTAGCAACTTTAGTCTGAAATGTTTAAAGTTAAAGTTTATTTATATTCTTTGTAGGAATATCAATAAAAGACCTCAAATGTATCTATATCTGTACATGTACAAGAACCGTCAAAAATTATTCACAGAACAAAAATAAATCTTCTTTAGAACAAACCCAGGTAATGAAATGCAGATATGGATCTCACATACGGAACAATCTAAATGCTACTAGCACAAAAATATGGCTTTAAAAATAAAATAAAATCTTGGGTTTTGTTTTTCTAAGGTGTATTTCTCTTTCTTGAAATAAAAAATAAATTATTTAGAGCTATCATTGTAAAATAGTTGTGTGTTAACACACTCTTATTAAGGCCCTGGAGATGAAAAACAAAATCAAATTTAGAATGTAAATTCCTCGCCGGTGTAACTCAGGTTAATGTGTTGCTGTCTGCTTAAGTTAATATAACTAGGAAATGTCTAAGCACCAGTCAAAATTTAACCTAATTTACTATTTAACTTTTCTGAAGGTGGTCATTGAGTCAATTAGTATTTAACCTTTTGTTGAACTGGGAAATTGAAATGTTTCCCTTGAAAATTTGGAAATCACATAAAATGATATTTACACATAAATATCTGTACCCCCACAAAGATGATGGAGGTCCGTAAAACACAACTTCTGTGGAAATCTCTCTACAACAACAAATAAATCTGGTTTTAAGTCTCAAACTAAAAAAAAACCAAAAACTTTCTAGGGTCAAATGAGGGTATTTAAGTGGAAGATAGAACTGAGTAGGAAATGAAAATGCATGCTGAAATGCAGGCAAAGACTACCGCTTTCCTTTCCTCGGGAGCTCACTGCATTTCCCAAGTCTTGCTGTGTTGGTTACTCAAGCACTTGAGGCTTAACTGATCAGGAACTGAAACTACTTATTTCTGGACCCTACTCTCAGATCAGTGATATTCAACTTTATTTCTATGATTCCCCATGGTATCAATGATATCTAGGGTTCTTGAGACAATGCCAAACCAAGTCAATTTCAAGTCACTTTAACTTATATATACATATAACACATATACTACATTTTTAAGGATGATAGAATGACTGTCATAAAATCTAAAAAACGAGAGCACAAAATCTGAAAATCTCAAAGTTTGGGAATCATTGCTCAATAAAATGGATTAACATTCAGAAAAAGGAAGCGCCAGGAATTCTGTTTTGTGTGGGTGTGTGCATGTGTTGTCTACAGAGACTGCCTTTCTATGTATCTATGTATTTTAAGAGTGGGCAAGGGATATAAATCTTCCTGTTTCCTGGAAACTCTGGGCTACTGAGAAGGCTCTGCTTATGCATTCATTCCCTTATGGGTCATGTCTCTTCCTCAGGTTCTTTCACTCCTCCTAAGATGTTTATTCTATCTCATGCAAATTTCATCACTTTTGTCCTTCCTAAACCCAAGAGTGTACATAATTGGGTCATGACAATGAGAATGCTTCTAGAACTAGTAACAATCATTCAAACATGAAAAGAGACTCTAAATAGAAATTCAACACTCCAACACTTCTTGCTTTTAAGAAACTAAATCCTTCAACTGACGTATTGAAAAAACAAAGTATCTCAAATTATCGGCCCCCAGGTAAGGGGTAGGAAGGCAACTATTTACTGCTCTATTTACTGCTGGGGTAAGCAGGAGATTTCACTATTAGACTTGAAAAAGGGAAGGGGAATGGAGAAGGGAGCCCTTTTGGCTTTCCACAGTTGATAGGAGAAGGTGGCCTCCAAAGGTGTAGCTGAAAATGCAGTGAAGCTGTGGCATGTGGCTGTTGGGTTTGGCCCTGTGACAAGTCTAGCCTGGTGTCAAGCATGTGTGGGGCTCAAGGTCACAATGGAGTAGACTGATGGGACTGAGGTAATGCTGAAGAGGGTTCCTTTCCCACGCTCAGTCCCATAACCAGCCTTCTCAGGAACTCCAAGCTAGAGATGACTAAAACTAACCCTTGATGGAAGGGGAAACAAATATGAATGCAAACTCACTTGATGGCAGTAATTTTGCTCTGGGACTACTCTGTTCTCAATCTGGTGTACCTCTGAGAACACAGTGAAAGCCAGGGTCTACAGAACCACAGACGCATAAACAAAGGCCCTGGGTAGACTAAGATCTGAAAAGCTGTACTTCCAAAGTCAAGCTCATTCTTAAGGGCATATAGTTAATGCTCATAGCAGTCTTAGGTAATCTTTCTTTTTCTTTCATAGTCTTAACACCATCACAGAGAAACACAGAAGCAGACCAGTCAGAGAAAGCTAATTCTGACCAACTTGATACCATATGAAAAAAAGCAAAAAGCTATAGCAGCATGATTACCTCACTTTACCACATTTTTCTTACCGTTAGACTGCCATAAATCCAAACAGTACCTTGGTGATAGTGCTTGGAACACGGTAAGTGCTCAAGTGCTTGTTATAGTTACCTAGTTATAATCTCTCCTCTGACATGGCTTTTATTGCAGAGACTCAGGGAATATGAGGACCTGATGGAAATGTGACTCTTTTTGCTGCTTCAGCTCAGATTGCTTATTGCTTCAGTAATATAAAAGGGGAACATGAAGCTCTTTTCTGACTCCTACCAACACTGTCCTCATTAATGGTCAAGTCTGTTGTCAGCTTGACATGCACTTTACAAGCACTTCACCTGAATTCCAAATTCCACTCAACCCTCATCTATCCTGCGACCCACAATGTGGTATTGTTTTGAGGGAAACAGGAAGTGCAAGACATTGCTATCTTAATCTATTTGCCCCTCTTCAGCCTTGTACCTCCTCCCAGCAAAACAAAGTTATTTGAACTGAGGGAAAGCCAATTAAGAAATAGCTCCATAAAAATTATCACCTGTTGGTGGCTTCTCTTCTTAAAAAATCCTTCAGAGTAAGTTCTACAGATTGCAGCATTCTCTAAAGAAATACTGAGAAAAATGTTTGGACAGGAGCAGGCTCACAGGATAACCTAACATTTAACATCTGTCAACAACTCTGAACTTTTAGTTTACCTGTAATGCTCTTACTATTATTATTTTTTGCTATTTCTTCTTCATTCAAGATAACCTGCTAGTAGAAGGCTGCATAATCTGTCCAAATGTTTTGGGCATTAAATCTTCCAGTGAAGACAGCCCTCTAAGGAGCTCCCATAATGCTAATAAGATACATTCTATCCATCAAAAGCACATTTGATTTTTTTTTTTGGGCTTCTCTCAATTCCCAATATAGGTAATTTTATCAGCCCTCTGTAATCCATAATCAGCACTTAAGAGCTTCCAAACCTCAATGGCAAGACATCACCCACATTACATACTTAAGGCCAATGAAACTGACAATTCTCTTACCAGGTTTTCTGTGGCACAACTGAAGGCTTTTACAAAGAATGAATTAAACATGGCTTGAGCTGAGAATAGCCAGAAACAATAACAGATCTATGCTTACATCCCTCCTCCTTCAACAAAGGACACTACACTTTGCAAGTTAGCTCTTTTTCCTAATAAAGTAAGTGATTTTGACCACAGTGTGCCCTCCGCTTGGAGAGAAGGTGTAAGAATTTGCAAAACAAATACCAAAGGTGAAGAAAATGTAAAAGTGCCAAAACAGCTGGATATAAAGTGTGCAGATCAGATAAACACAGTGAGAAACTCCCATTTTAGATCTCTGTCTGGCAGAAACAGGGATTGCTATGAAATAAACAGTTTTAAAAGGTTGTGGCTTATGTGGCCATGGTGAGGTTGCTGAAACATAAAGTCCAACACAAAGATCCACCTGAGAGAGGGCAGAGATCAAGAGGTTGGAATGCAAGCCTGGGACTCGGTGAAAAGGAGGGCTTGGTGTCTGTCGGCATCACTCAAAAGAGGGCACTATACATGTTCCCTTATAAATAATCTGTTATGGGGAAACACTCACTTGATGCATATGGCTCCCTCAGGTCCTTTTTTTTCCATCCCCTTTTTCTAGAAAAAAAAATTCTTTAAAGCTTGTAATTTAAAATCAACATCAACTTATTCGAGAAACATTGTTGCTTTCTCAATATAAAACAACTGCTTAGATCTTGCTTAAAGAGGTTCAGGACCCTTTTAACATTATATCTGAACAGCATAGAAGGCATGAACTTTTCCTATTTGTGCAGTTATATGTACATATGTATGAATATATATGTGTATATATATTTGTATATATAATGTCTGTTTAACATGTAACACGCCATACTTCTGGTAATCAAGGTTGCATTCAAGATGATATTTCACACCTTTGGAAAAAAGGAAATGAATTCATTTCCATGACTTTTTCTGTTCTATAATAATAAGGCTATAGATGACAAGTGTTGAAACTGGGTCATTATTGTCAGATCTACCAGCATGGGAATAACAATTGGAATGTGCCATCCTGACACTTTCAATTTTTTTCTTTTTCTTTTTTTAAACATGAGCAATCATCACTTTTAAGAGAGTGATGCTTCAAATTTGGATTTCCTTTCTTTATTGAGGGGATAAGGGGAAGAAGCACTTTAAAAGTTAAAGATGGAGATAAAATTACCCCCCATAGATTTGCTAGTACAATGGATAAAGTCTTTATCCCAAACAAAAATTATAACGTAACACACAGAAAAAAATTTTAATAGGAAATATTCAGAGATTCCAGCTATGGTATGGTTAGCCCTTTTCTGTATGGAAGAAAGGGTGTTGATTTGGATGGCTTATGGACAGCTATTTAAATAACCTCTCCAGGGGAGAGTAAACCCTGTTGGTGACGACGGCTCCCACCATGGGGAGGAAAGCGCAGTGAATGTGTGAAGATGAAGATGGTACGTGGAGAGACAAATATTTATAGCTTTGTAAACTCTAAAGAGGAAAAAGAACACCCTTTATTACCATTGGGGTTAAAAAAAAAGCCCCTATCTAAAAGAGAAGATTCCCATCTGCTGTAGACAGAGGAAATAAACATATTGACAGGAGTTCCATCGAAATTACTCCTAAAGTCCAGTTTTGATGCAACAGCTTTTGTCTGTGTCCTCTGAAACAGTGAATCCCCAAATCAGATTAGCTTCCAACCAGAACCAGTCTTGGTTGATCAGTGGAATAAATTATTGTTTTGTATGGATCTTGGTATTTGCATGTTTTCTGAAAGGACAAGGGGGCCAGAGTGGGGTTTTTAAACTAGTAGATGAATCCCTGAAAAATTCCTTCTCACAATGTCCTATTGCACTCCATGTGCTTCTATCAGATAGATGCTTGGTCTCTACCTACTGAACCTACAGGCTCGTGTCTCACTCACACAACAGTTCCTACTTTACTTCCTCTAACAACTGCAGTGCTTTCAACAAGAGGAAAACAATAATAAAAATAGCAATAATCAAAAAGGTAATCTACATTATTAACTTCCTTTTGGTATATTACAGTGATATTTTCTGTACATGGCCCAGAACTAAGTTCCCTATGTACATAGAGATGTGGGGGAAAAGCATTGACCTCGGAAGTCACTGCCTTATGCCCTGAAAGACAAGGTTCCTTTCTTCATTCAAGAGTTTCTCACCACATTGCCATTGTGAAGTAGCAACATTCTGTAAACCTGGAGGGGCTAGGTAAAGGTCTGGGGATAGGAGAGTGGATCAGTTTCCTTCTGTCTCCTTCCACAGTCTGTCTATTCACAAAGCCCATCAGCAGCTGCTGTTTTTGAATTCACCATTCTCCGTGATGGAAAGCTTGGTGGGGTTGGTGGGGGAGATGCCATTGCGGACCTGCATGCTGTACCGCTCCTTCACTTGGGTCAGCGCGCTCATCAGTCTGGTGTTGGCTGAATCCAGGGACACGATCCGTTTTTCCTACAACACACCAATCATGCCTTTATTCAGGCTATAGGCAGGAGGTAACACGCTTTCTTTACTGAGTGACTAGTCCAGTGCTTTCTCTCAAACAGCCGTATGCATGGTGCTTCCCAAATGGAACGTCTCTGCCTCTTTCTCCACACTGGTCAGGTTCAGCTTCCCCTGAGCCCAATGGGTCTGTTTATTTTTTGTCTCTCTCTCTCTCTTTTTCTTTCAGCATAGCAGGGCTTTTTATTAAAAATCTCTTGGGACATTAGACTTTCATGTAAAAGTGATACCATGTGTTACTTGAGACTATGCAACAGAGGTATCAAGCTGCCTTACTTACTATACTAAGTGCTTTAGGTCAAAATTGAAACATGGAAATTAGGTGGCAAAGAAAGAAGCACCAGAGGTTTCATTTCGTAGAGGAGAAGAGCATGTGATCTATGGGTTCTTAGCCCCCAAACAGGGTATATCAGTCACATTTGGAAAGAATTCACATTGTGCTCAAAATTAAAACAATACATGGTGGCAGTGTAGAGTCACCAACAAGGTGAGGATGCAACAGCAAGAGGGGAAAAAAGCAGCCAAAAAGCTCAGACCAAGGAGTTACTTGAATATGGGGAGGGAGATGTGGCCGAAAAGGGAATGCCATCAACATAACACATGAGAACAAACAGAGAACACAGGCTCCTAGACCCATTCCAGCTCAGAGTTACTCCAGGAGGGCTGCCCAATACGGAGATTGCTTTCATTTTACTTTTGAGTCTCTGAAAAAAAATGCTTTAGAAACAATATTTGGAAACCAAGCATTGGTGAATATACACACACAAAAACCAAGGGGGAAAAAAGAGGGAAAAAAATAGGCAGTCTAACTAAAGGAAGTAGGACTACCTAAAATTTTTTTATAAAATCATTTAACCAAAACATTATCAGTCTGATAAAGATTAGGTTAGAAGAGATACCCTAATCTTAGCTTCAGCAGCTCAGTAAATCATTCCAGAACCTTTCTAACATGAAGTCTATAGTTTTCAGAAAACAACACAGGAAACAGTCTTTACCTATGCCTGTAAAATTAAAAAGAAAATAGCATATGGGGAATACCTCCAAAGCCAAAAGGAGCTTTACTACCTTAGGGGTCTTTTAAATTGACCCTGAGAAAAGCATGGTAAAGTTTAGTCATGGTAAAGTTCACAGAGGAGGTAGCAGGGCTGAGGGCTGGTGCTGCTCCTTGCTATTAAAACAGCAGCTACCCAGGGCTGTCACGTAGTGCTACACTTTGGGACACATGCTACTGGGAGCAAGAAGAGTGAAGACCATGGCCCTGGGGGAAAATCTAGGTAAAATCACATACCACCTGGCATCAAATAATACTTCCCTTTACTCTCCTGCTTTCTGGGGGCAGGAAAGCAGGATCTGTAAGGTAGCAGTGCTGGTGGTCACAGTTTCAAAGTATATTAAAAAAAAGAAACAACAACAAACTAGCTCTTGCTTGTCATTATCACTTAAAAAAAAAATCTTTCTTTCCCTGATGGAGAACTCAAGTGGTAAGATATACAAAATCAGCATTATTAATGACCCCATGCATCTGGTATAAAATGCTTTTCATTTTGGGAAAGTAATTCATTTTAAGGATAGGCAAAACTAAAGGAAAGAGCTGCAAGGCTTCTAAAAAATAATAATTAAAAAAATTATAACCAAAGAAGTTTACTGGGATAACAAATACAGATCTTTGAAAAGCCAATAGGTAAGAACCGGCCAGTGAATACTAGAAAACAAGAGGTAAGAGCTAAATATGATATTCCCCCCTCCCTACCCGCATTATTAGGAATGATCTCTAAACTGAGTAACTGATAATTTCTTGAATGATTAAAGAAAAGATATTTCAGAATTGGGATAAATTATAAGGCCTCAATACTAAGGAAATTAGGATTCTCCAGGGTTCATCCAAAAATAAATCATTCATGAAAAACTTGATTTTTAAAGGGTCAAAAAGAAGGCTAAGAATGACTGTAATTACTTATTGCCTAAAAAGGTAACAACTGAAGACAAACAGCCCCACTACTAAACAGCAGAAGGTTTCCACATAAAGAAGCTCCCTTTGTATTTCCCCCTATTGCCAACCACTCAAAATAAAACAAAATAGTTAAAAAAAATCAAATAGAGACTTATGAAAGTCAAGTTCAGTTGGCAAAAGATGCTCGGATATTTCAATTCTGCCTGGATTGTAAGGGAAAGCAATCTAGTCCACACCTGACAGGAAGGATTTCCATGTGGGGAGTGGCAGGAGCTGGAATGTGTAGGAGGCCAGTGCACTGGACCAGGGCTGGGAACTGCTCAGCTAGAGAACGGACGCGGGGTTTACTTGCCTGTTTGAATAATCTCATCTCCATTTATGACCTGTAATTTAACACAGCGGAGATATCACTTGCAACAGTAACTAGGCAGCTGCTTTGCTTCTCATAGGAGGAAGCCCTTCTCTGTTCTCCACCTGAGTCACATAGAGAGATCCTGGGAGCCACAGTGTCTCCTCATGCTCAGGGGTGAAAGGTAGCACATTCTCTGGTCTGATATTTAAGAAATGGATCCTTATTATCACCACTAGGATCCCTATGGCCCCTAAGCTACAAGGTCCAGGATAGGTGCTTCTGCCACTCACCAAAAGGAGGGCTCATCCTTTTGCAGTTCCTGTTAGAAAGCGGCTGATGCAGGCCTGTGCCTTGTAGCATGAAATAAGAAGAGGCAGACCTTGAATTCAGGGACAAGATTTTCCTGGTGGGAGCACAGGGCTGCTGACAGAGATGAAAACCAGTTTACTGGGCACCTGTCTGGTAGTGTTTTGGGAAGTGTTGACCTAAGAGTTACTTCTCTGGGAAGCTTTCACACCAAACATGTCTTCATTCTATTAAATGATGCCAGAAGGGCTGCTCTGCTCCATCATTCACTTAAGAGAGAAGATTTATCCTTACAAAAGAAAGGATCTGATACAAAAGTCATTCATTACAAAGAATGCCAAAAGATGTTTAAAGTCATTTGTTATAATAAGATTTTAATGTATCAATAAGCCAACAGTTGGAGTTGAGAAACCTTCCTTTTAAGGACATTATAATTTTTAAAAATTTAACTATAGTATTTAGGATTTGTGCTATGCATGGTGCAGAGGTTTTCCAAATATAGTTTAGCGAATTCTCCCAACTATTCTCTAGGGATCCACAGTGGGTTTCTGGTAGAATAATTTATTATATAGTAATATCTGTGTTTGGGTAGGTAATTTATTATATTTAACCAATCATAGTATGATTTGATTCATTAGTTGAGAGTGGTCCTTGCTGTTGAGTGGTCAGTGGAAGCAGCTGGATATTCATCTATGAAAGGTGCCTTGATTCTACCAAAATAGTCCAGAGAACCAAACCATTTCAAAACCACTGCCTTGAAGTATGGACGCAAAATATTAACTAGCTTAGCCAGACGACCAGTCTGACAGTGACTGATGGTTTGAGGATAACATTTCTCCCATTCCTGCACATGACCCCCTCCTGGTTAACTGAGAGACAGTCCTTACTTCCCAGAGCATTTGAGTCCTAATAAATCAGATTCCCTCCCTGGCTTTTACCTCCTATGCCTAGCAGGTGACTTCTGCTTTGTACCCAGTCGCCTAGCCCTAATATAAAATTAGGGGGTGGGATAGAAATCTTCAGGAGCTAATCATGAGGCTGTCCTGTCAGCCCGTGTACAGAACCACAGCTGTGGCACACCCAAGCTCCCTCTGCTTAAGACTATTTTTTTTTTTTTTTCCAAGACAGGGTCTCACTTTGTCGCTCAGGCTGGAGTGCACTGGTGCAAATACGGCTCACCACATTTTGACCTCCTGGGCTCAAGCTATCCTCCCACCTCAGCCCCCCAAGTAGCTGGGACTACAGGCATGAGCCACCATGACTGACTAATTTTTGCATTTTTTGTAGAGATGGGTCTCACCATGTTACCCAGGCTGGTCTCGAAATCCTGAGCTCAAGCAATCTGCCTGCCTCAGCCTCCCAAAGTGCTGGGATTACAGGCATCAACCACCTTGCCTGGCCAAGAATGATACTTTTAAACCAGCTGAAATTATTTAAAAAGTATTTTATTGCTTAGCACTAACATCTCTCCTTGTGTGGTTATTGATAGAACTTTTCTTGCTTTATATTGCTATACTGAAATTTCCAAAGTGAAAACCTACCAACATTAGTTTTCCTGACTCAATTGCCTTATTTATCCAGGCAGTTTTTCTTAAGTCTCTGGGATGAATTTTTATAGTGTGAATAGTGAGACGGCCTAGTCTCCACTACCCTTACCTCACCTACCCTGGGGGCATCTAGAAAGATTTCTTTCAAAGGACCAAGTAAGATAATTACTACAGACCTTTCTTCTGATTCTCAGCATGTCTAAGTATCCAGAAACAATAGAGTTCAAGAATCCAAAATATTTTAAGGAACTGTGCTGATTGAGACAGCATCCTCACAACTCTCACCTGACTTCCAAGTCTACTGTGTTTAAAGAAGTGTGAGGCCCATGAAGCATTCTTTCCATGACTGCGCTTTCAGCCTCACTCTCAATTTTGTTGAAAAATAAACCCCATTCCACATGGACTCTGTAAGGAATCTAGACTGTTAAGTACATGTTTAAGCATACGGGGGGCTCTAAAATATGTTGATTACTAGCTGATACCTAGAGAAGGGAGTAGGCTATCTATGCATCAAATCCTTGCTCTCATTTTTTATTTCACAGCTTAGGGTTATGATATGGCATTTAAGGTTGAAAAATGCAAACCTAGATTGGCTATCTTCAGGGAAGCAACACATTCAGTGGCTAGATCAGCCACTATCAAAACTATCAAAACTGTACCTGCTTTTTGTTATTTGCTTCACCATAAGAAATACAACCATATTTTGCAATGATAAAATAAAAAGGAGTTAGAAACATTTCTTGCCTCCTGGATTTTGTTCTAATCATTGACATGTCCCTATGAGGTGCTCTTGGCAGCCTTTATCTCATTGGTGTCACAGGTGTGAGCTACAGTGAGCAGAAGCCTAGGTTCTGATTTCAACAACCTTTTCTTTTTTTAAAGTTTTATCAAAAGATGCTCTCTAAGCACAGCACCAACAAAGAAGAGCGGCCAAGCACATTCCAAGCAGCAATGCCAAACCCTAAACCAAAACAACAACAAGGAAAGGTACCTTTTTACAACCTTGTCTTTCCCTGGCAATTCCATTACTGTCTGGGGCAAAAGGTTGATGGCAGTGGACGTGACTGACAAGACCATGAACAGCACAGCCAAGCAATGGTCAGTGGAGGTCACAAGCCAGACACATGCAGTGCACTTTTCACAACTACCCCCTTAGAAAATGCCCTCCTTTCCATAAGGAAAGAAGCAAACCACATCATGCACTAGGTTGAGATTTGTCAAGCAACTGCACTAAACACGCTAATACTTTGCTGAGTAAACAGACTTCTCACCAGTGAAAGAAAGGAAAAGTAATGGAGGTCACATAGACACTCATTTAATCTTCAAAACGTAATGTCCAGAACTTTTCAATGACCCATTTTCTGGTACCTGCCTTGGCATTTGCAAGGGTGTGAAGTCAGGAAATAATAGTTATTATAAACAAGTGCCTTCTATTAGATTCAAAGCCTGCTTACCTGTGCATCAATTATTTTCTGCTTTGCATCAATAACTGCTTGCATCTCAGCATGATCCTTCTTCAGTTCTTCTTCCACAGCCATTAGCCTAGAATGTGGCAGGGAGGAAATATCAACATCTTCAAAGAGAGGGCTAACTAGTGTAGAGAACAGGAAAACTCAATATCCTCTGCCCTTCTTAATAAGACACCTGCAACCATCTTTTCTTTCTTCTCTGCCACCTTGGAATAAGACATCTAAGGTCAATTTTTCTCCTTGTGCCTGGATCCCACACATTTTCATCTCCTTTGGAACAGTAATCCCATAATCATTTCCTCCCTCATCTCTCTCAGATTCCTTCCTGAGCACAATTTATTTCATCTTAAAATATCAAATCAACAAAAACCAAACAACCCTCTCTTAATCTCAAGTTACCCTATACCTGGCCCACTTTCTCTTCCCTTGCACAGCTAAGTTTCCTCAATGAGTACTCTATACGTAGTATGTCTAGCTTGTTTCCTGTCCACCATTCACATCTTAACTCATTGATGTTTAATTCTGCCAGTCTACCCAAACACCTCTCAGTAAGATGGTCAAATTACCTCCACACTATTTAAACAACAAACAGTTCTGTTTACTTGACTTGTCCATAGCATTTTACAAATATTGAGGCATAGTGGTTATGAGCATGGAATCTGGAGTCCGGGGTTCAAATCCTGGTGCATCACTAACTATGTGACCTTGGGCAAGTGACTTAATGAATTTGTTGCCTGTTTCTTTATTTGTAAAACGAGAATAATAATGCGTAGGTGGAGGCTGTGATAAAGATTAAACAAACTATTATGTGTAAAGTGCTTAGAAAGGTGTGTGTCCCATGGTGAGTGCTATACAAGTGTTTGGTAAACTTTACCCTCCCTTTTTCTCCCTTGGCATCTGCAGCACTCTCAAAAGAGGTCCTCTGGCCCCAAAGATATTCCATAAAATTCCTTTCCATATTTCTGGACTCATTTTGAAAGATTAATTTAGTCTTGGGCATTGGATATTTACATTTTTAAAACCCAGTTCTCTAAGATTTCTCAAGTAAATCACCAAGTTTTAGTTTTTTCTAATTGTTATGGTTAAAGAAAAACAGATTACCTTCATAGGAAGTGCCCAAGGTCTCATATTTAGGATATTTTAAGAGATACAGTCAATCATCACATTTGTACTCAGTACAACAAGGATAAAAATAGCTTTTGCTGCCATTCCTTCAAGGTTCTGTGGATCATCTCAATTCTTTGTCTCCCTAACTAGCCCACATCTGCTGCCAGGTGATGTCTAACCTGCTGATGATGCTTTTCATCTGGCTGTCCTTCTCTTCCTGCTGTCTTCGGAGCCGCTCCTCGCTGTCCTCCAGTCGGGCCTTGTATTCCAGCAGCAGCTTCTGCATCTGCTGCTCCTGCACCAGCAAGCGGCGTTCATATTCCTCCAGTCGCCGGCTGGACACTCTCAGGCGCTCCTTCAGTTTAGTAATTTCTTGTTCATACTAGGGCAGACGAGGCAAGGAGAGAAAAACTGGAGTTACACTGCTTTTAGAAATCAATGATTTTCTTTTCTTTCCTTTTTTTTTTTTTCTTTTTTTAACAAAAGAAACCCTAAGCAGTGTAGCTACATGCTGGCTGTGCTGTCATTCCCTATACTGTTCTTAATATTCTTTAAAATTATCAACTGGCATAAATGTTAATGGAGCATTGCCTTCCTTACTAAAATTACATTTTAAATCTTAACTTGGCATTCCAAATTCTACATATGTATGTATCTCTCTCTACACTAGGCTACCATTGGTATAAGCCACATCCAATCTGTGATGGTATCAAATGAGAGAGGAAAAAAAAATAGATGAAGTACTTAAAAGTCTGACAAATCACTTAAAATAAGCCAAAAGTCAGTTGTCCATAAGAGAAAAAGATTCTGTGTCATCATCTGCACTGTAGGATCTCTGACGTGTTGTAGCTCATCAGACTGCCATTCCTTTGTTCTACTAGAATCACCCCTTTAGAGAACAAGCAACATTTCTATAATGTTAACCCTCTAAATCAATAAATAGACTTTCATGGCAGAGGTTATTGCTGCTTTCTTCCCAACTATAAAAGTGTAAAATATTCCAGTCACAGCACTAAACAAAGGCCTACATGTTCTCTAGGGCCAATTAATATTGCTTCTTGGCCCATTTTCATAATATGACTCACCTGCCCAATTTTGTACTGCCTGCTGGAACATACATGTCTGTGTTCTAAGAAGCTTCACATAAATTCAGTGACTCCATTAGTTACATGGCCCTTTCCTGTACTGTAGTTGCTGTGGCTGGGGTTTGAGTACACTGGAATCATCATGCTGATAAAAAGAAGCTAATTGTCTGGTTGTCAATTAAATAATACAATTCTATATATGATGTCAAGGTTCTTGTTTGATAACCCCTTTTCTCCTTGTCAACTTTTCTTTAAAAAACAAAAACAGGCCGGGCGCGGTGGCTCAAGCCTGTAATCCCAGCACTTTGGGAGGCCGAGGCGGGTGGATCACGAGGTCAGGAGATCGAGACTATCCTGGCTAACATGGTGAAACCCCGTCTCTACTAAAAATACAAAAACTAGCCGGGCGTGGTGGCGGGCGCCTGTAGTCTCAGCTACTTGGGAGGCTGAGGCGGGAGAATGGCATGAACCCGGGAGGCGGAGCTTGCAGTGAGCCGAGATCACGCCACTGCACTCCAGCCTGGGAGACACAGCGAGACTCCGTCTCAAAAAAAAAAAAAAAAAAAAAAACAACAACAACAACAACAACAACAAAAACAACAAAATCTAAACAACAGATAATATCCTTTTAACAATCATCTATAGAGTTATACTTTCTTTATCCAGAAAAGGCAAAAACAAACAAACAAACAAACAAAAAAACGAAAACAAAACAAACTAAACTAAAATCAAAACCAAATTGTTACCAAGATTAAAAAAAAAGTCTTCCCCTAGGGTGATTTTGTCCTTGGGTGAAGACCAACAAGTTTATGGAAACATGAAATATTTACCTAAAATGACTAGAAATGAATAGCAGAGTGTTCTCTAGATTAAGGCATCTACATTAAAAATAAAAATAGTAGCTGCCACCCCCCAGCAAGATGAACATTTTCCACGTATATTCACACACACACATCCACACACACCATGGACCTATTTTACATAGATATGTGTAGGATGATTAACATAAGGGGTAGAGGTGAAGATGGGGGTGGGAGGAGTTTATGTTCTTAGCTAGATAATCCTTTTAGAGGCCTGCCATTTTGGGATCAGTAAGTCAATGAAGCAGACTAGGTTCTACCTTCTCAGCATGCTTGGCTTCATCTTGATTTTGCTCAGTTTCTTCCACATCCTCTTCATACTGCCCATTGTTCAGAACCCAGGCTGCTGTCCTCTCTACTGGGGACATTGTGGCAGAGTCCACAGGTGACTGAACCTGCATCAGAAACAGTTATTAGCATTTCCCCTAACAGCTCACCCATGTGCTATGTTTCACAAACAGCTATTCTTGGAAGATGTTAACTGTGATCTCTCAGTTTTCTAATTAATGCTCTTAGCTTTAAGTATTATTTTACTAATGCCAAGGCTAGGGGTAGGGAAAGAGAATATACATTTATATAAGTGCAAACCATTCTGAATAGAAAGTTGTATATAACATATCCAAAAGGCATCCTTATTCTCCCTCTAAAGAAAGTCAAAGCCTTAAAATTGTTAATTTGCCCAGTGGTGCAAATACTGGTAGGTAACAAATTGCCTGCTGAAATTAATAAATGACCTCTACCATAAAAGTCTATTGATGATAAAATAACAGGAAGAAAGCATAACCTGATGGTCAAAACATCTGTTTAGCCTAGACACAATCAGAAACCAAAAAACTGATTAGTGCTAAACAAACTCACAAAGTGCCCATTTATAATCAGAATGGCAAATATTAGGTTGGTGCAAAAGTAATTATGGGTTAAATGGCAAAACCCACAATTACTTTTGCACCAATCTACTTAGTTTTCATATTAATGATTTAGAGAAAAAGAAGGACAAGTGATGCTGGTTATCTTTACAGAACACTGACTTCATGATGGATTAAGACCACTCAAAGGTCCTTATACTGGAAAATTTCTTGAATACAGGATCAAAACGATGGATACTGGGTAGTCTATTTTCCTAATCTACTGAATAGAGATACCAACACTGTCACTACCACCTATCTCGATCATCTCATAGGGAGCTGTGAGGATAAGACAATATATATGAAAACTCTTTGGAAACTTCAGAGTGCTACAGAGAGGTTAGATGTCAGTCATTACTATATTTATGTTTCAAAAACTGGCACTAGATATTACAATTTATATTAGGCTACTGAACATTAGTACTTTCCCCACAAACAATGATGGAAACACACAATTTTTTCCCCATCTGTCCTGCCTCAGAAAGAGAGAGTAAGCTACAGAGAGAGTGCAAAACTTGGCATGTGAGTTAGCCTTTTATAATTAAATAGAGGGATTTGCATTTTGAGGACCAGAATTCTATAATTTCATAATTGAAGGGCATTTTCTCTCCCATCACAGCTATTACATCTTAAGGATCTTTATATCATTCTGAAATAGAACTCAGTTAAACTCTAAATAAATATTTTAAAAGAAGGGGTATTTTGATAAACTGGAGAGTGAGGAAGACCAGATTAAAAAACTGACTGCAGAGACTAAAAGGTTATCAGAGATGGGTTGGGAGAGACTTTAAAACTTGCACATGCAAAAGTAACACAGGGACATTTCTTAAAGATGTGAAGAAGGATCTGGTTTAGCTGATTTACAGATTACTGATATATATCAATAAAAATAGCTTCATGTCTGAGGATGGATGTGCACAGTTTATATAAATAGACATGCACACACTAAGCAATTGTGAATGAACTTCTAGAAATTTCTACTATTTTATTGGTCAAATCTTATTTTCAGCCACTTCCTAATATATCCTAGCACTTTCCTTGGCATACAGTAGGTGGTCAAAATAATAAAAATAAAAGTGACAAAATAGATCAATCCTAACTATTCCTTCTATTAATGATAAAGTCTTCACAAAATTGTAAAAAGGCTAGAAATATTGAATAAATAAAAAATAGTTATTGTGCTGGATTGAAAGGAAACAGAGGTGATTTTTGTTTCATGATTTTTTTTTGTTGTAATATGTTCTTCAAATGAAAAAACTATATACTATCTTTTATATATTCTTGGTCTTATAAGTGTTGCTCTTATTTTCCAATTAGTCAATCTAATGGGCATCATATCATACAGTTCTTTTAAATGATACTGACTAGTTAAATGCACAACAGATACTCAATAAAATATTATTCATTTATTATTCTGGATTATCTTTAGAATTAATTACTAAAATATAATTTATTACTAAGAGAATATTCTCTGTTTTTCCCCTAATCCTTTGGAAGGGCACCAAAGGATTCTTTTCAATGATTGTTCCATCTCCTTATAAGCCGGATAAACAGCAAAAAATATCTCTAGTTTATAGTCCAAGAAATTGAGGGAGGAGGTAAGTGGTTCAGATCCCATCTTGCCTAGGAATAGCCTTAGAAAGAGAATTTATATCCACTTTCAACATGATCATCAAAGATAACGAAACAAAAACAACAAAATCTAAACAACAGATAATATCCTTTTAACAATCATCTATAGAGCTATACAGCAGGAATTCCCATTAGGAATATCTTCCCTTTGAGATAAAGCTGCATAGGGTCTCCCTGGAAAAACAGTAATGCTTTAGGGCAAAAGAGCCTGACGCAGCAGTTTCACTGAGACTACAATTAGTCACAGCCTGGCTATGCTGAGGCCAGTTCCTTGGTCCTTGCTAGTATTTACTAGATATAAACAAGACCAATTGGTTTCAGCTTCAGAGTGTGAAATAGTCGGATTCCTATAAACGAATTTCTGCTATCAATACCAAAGAAAGGGCTGATTAAATTAATCCATAAACTTTGGGAGTTCTTGAAGAGGTTGGTTAGGAGACAGCTCAACAAATCCAAATGTGAAAACTGCAGCATCATATTAATAGACTTGTCAATTATCTATTTTAAAAGGTCTCTTCAAATTCAAATTTCTAAGATTAGGGTACATGATAAATCTGAATGACTCATATATTATACAAAAAGTCTATTATTTGTACAAAGTACATGATACATAAAAAACAAAATAGAGAGGAAAATAAGAAAAAAGCAATCCAAACAGAGGCTGAAATGGGTTAAAAAATTAAGACAGTTTCTTGAAAAAAAATTTATCTGTAAATTTTTTCACCAGGATTTTATTTCCTTCCTACTCATTAGACGTAGAAGACCGAAGCCAGTTACTGTGCAGACAATGGCCACTACTTTTTGCTGAGATATAAATGGAATTTGCAGGCACAAAGCTACTGATAATTACAGCCACCTACAGAACAATCCCCACAAAGAAATCCTCTAGTTTCTGGGAGAGAATTCCCCAACACAATTTGCAATTAAAATATGTAAAGGAATTTGCCTTAAAAATGTGCTGATTATATAGAACTTCAGAGGCTTCATGGGAGTGAGATGAACAAAGCAAGTAAGAAACAGAAAGATAAGAAATAAAAAACTATGCCAGGCGTGGTGGCTCATGCCTGTAATCCCAGCACTTTGGGAGGCCAAGGCAGGTGGATCACTTGAGGTCAGGAGTTCGAGACCAAGCTGGCCAATGTGGTGAAACTCTGCCACTACTAAAAATACAAAAATTAGCCAGGCGTAGGGGCGGGCACCTGTAATCCCAGCTACTCAGGAGGCTGAGACAGGAGAATTGCTTGAACCCGGGAGGCGGAGGTTACAGTGAGCTGAGATCGCACCACTGCACTCCAGCCTAGGCAACAGAGCAAGACTCTGTTTTGAAAAAAAACAAAAAACAAAAAACTAACGATGTAAGTTCAAAACAATGAACCAAAAGCCAGTGTAGGAAAAAAAAAAAGAAACTTGAACAATCAAAATAAAGTGATTTATGCTTCAACTGATATGACAGTGGCACCACCAGCAAAAGTATAAACTAAGATTAATATTCAAAGCTGTACCTGGACATCTCACTGTGCCTGTACCCCACTTCATGCCAAAAAATATATATGTGACTCATTAATGGCTGTGACACAAAAACTAATTTTTATATTGGTTGTTTGGAGACTGTATGCATTTCCCACCTCCCATCCATCCAGGCAGTCCTCTATTTATAACCCACAGAAACATTTATTATGTGCTTATGTGATAGCTATTACATTTTCCTAAAGAAAAAATGTTATAAATGACAATTGGCTCCAGATGACCACAAAAAAGGCTATGTAATTTATAATATTAATAAACAATCAGCCTGAGTCATGGGCCTTCATGGAGTCACAGAGGACTCCATGATACAGAAGGAAAGGGTAAGCAGAATAAAAAAAAGAATCTTTATTTTCCTTTTCTGTACAGGGCTGGGCCCAAGCACACTTTTGAAAAGCAGGTGGAGGACACTTTTCCTGTCCTGTCCCTCTCTGCCAGATCTCATGCCCTTCACTAACCTTATCTTCAGTGCCCTTGTGCTGCTTTAAGTCCCTGAGTAGATATGTGCTTCTACACAGTATTCTGATTTCTAAAATTATGTATTTTTCCTTTCTCCACCCAATGAACACCTTAATTTTCTGAAAGTAGTTGATCTCAACTAGAGTCTAGCACAAAAGTGATGGGAGGAAACTACTTCACAATAAGGTGGGCATGACTGATAGCCTCCTAACACATACATTTTATGTTTATATATACACACACATTTATGTATAAAAAATACATATGATACATATAAAAGATACGTATTTTTCCTTTTCTTCAAATACAAATGCTTACTAAATCAAATCTTTGGGAAATATAACAAAATAAAAATGAAAAATTTAAGACTGTAGAAAAACTTTATTACTCAGTAAAAAATGACCAAGTAGGAGGTTTAGCCCAGGAAGTCTGCTTCCAGAAACAGTTTGTTAGTCATGCTTTTCATCCCTTCTTCTATTTCTGTATCCAAGGATTCTATAAATAATCCAATTAAAAAAATCAAAGTAGGTGTAAGGGGCTCTGATCATAGCAGACTGGAGGCAGACGCAGCCATATCAGTAAGTGCCTAAACTGTAAAAATGCAAATATATTACAGATACAAATTAGGATTTTATTGCAGTCTCCCTCCCCAGTTATTTTGCTGCATAAAAGGATTTGTCATAGAACTCTTTTAATCTCAAACTTTCTAGTACTATCATTAGGTTTCAAAAAAAATTCAATTAACACAATGCTTTTTCAGGAGAAAAATCTTTTTAGATGAAAGATATAAAAAGATATATATTATATATATGAAAAATTACATGAATGTGTATATATATATTTAACAGTAGTTTGTTTCAAAGGGAAAAATATGTATTGATGCTTCAAAATGTAATATGTAAGGAAGAAATGATTAATTTCTGGGCAAAGCTTTTTATTTGTCAAGAAAAAAATCAGAAAATCTTATATTATGATTGGATGTGATGTTAGCTGGGCTTGTCCATGTAAATAGAAATGTAAGGGATCTGCAAATGTTCAGAATACTTCCTTTTCCACCTGTGCTTCTATCTTTTTTTTTTTTTTTTTTTTTTTTTTTTTTGAGACGGAGTCTCGCTCTGTCTCCCGGGCTGGAGTTGCAGTGGCCGGATCTCAGCTCACTGCAAGCTCCGCCTTCCGGGTTCACGCCATTCTCCTGCCTCAGCCTCCCGAGTAGCTGGGACTACAGGCGCCGCCACCTCGCCCGGCTAGTTTTTTGTATTTTTTAGTAGAGACGGGGTTTCACCATGTTCACCAGGATGGTCTCGATCTCCTGACCTCGTGATCCACCCGTCTCGGCCTCCCAAAGTGCTGGGATTACAGGCTTGAGCCACCGCGCCCGGCCCTGTGCTTCTATCTTTTTAATCTTTCCTTTACCTTGACTCTCTATGTGTTCAAGTGTTTATTTTTCTAGCCATTTCCAGGAAAAGGCACATGGGACTTTGTATTTCCAGAGAGAGTTGAGGGATGGAATGGAGAGCAGTCACATTAAACTCTTGGCTCAGAATGCAAACCTTTATTCTGGAAGCTTAAGAAAAAAAATTAAGAGGGATTAATTTTCAGATTCCCAAAATAATAGTTGGTTTTGCCTACAGATTTTAAGTATCTAATTATTCATTCAACATCACCGATTTGTTCTAAGTGTAAACTGAGGTAGTAGCTCTGCTGCTTGAAGAGAAGGGGGCCCCTGCGTGTTTGTTAGACTTTTAAGGGTAATGAGTCAAACTTCATTCTGCAGTCTCACTTAGGCAGAAGCTTCCCCAAATTTTCCTTTCCTCTTTCCATTTAAAGGTTGCTTTTAAGTGGAAATATTGTTAACAATAGGATTTCCCAATGATTTACGTATAAAGAACCAAAGAAACAGATGGACCAAGTAGAAGCCACGCCCCTTCAGCACTCGTGCCTACCTGCTGTGTCTGTTGTCTCTGGATTGCTCTCACTTTGGGAACAGGGCTCTCTCTGGAGGAAGAGGACTGCTGCCGGGACCGGCTCCCATTCTGCACAGGTTCGGCCACCAGGGCTGCGGACGCCACTGACATGCTCCCGGTGCTACGTAAGGAAGCACTATGTGGCAGGGATGGTGGGGCTTTGGCTCGGGCACCTAACCCACCCTGGTCCACTTTTCGGATCTGGGCCTGCCCAGTACTATTTTGTCGTGGCAAAGCAAGAGGTATGTGTCTGTCTGGCACAGTGTGCCGCCTGGAGAAGTCCTCACTCTGAGTGCTACGTTTAGTGAAATCTTCCATGCTGCTATTGCTGGGTCCACTAAGCTTGAAGTCTTCACTGTTACTTTGGCTTCTGGAACTGGCAGTGCTTAGGTTCTCCAAACTGGAATCTATAGAGGCCTTTGGCATTGCTGGAATTGGGTTATTGAGGTGATAGACAGGGTTCTGGAATGACAAGGGCTGAAGGCCACCTGGCTGGTTCAAGGCTGGGTGCAGGGGCCTTCTCACTTGGGGTGCACTTTGGGGAGTGCTCTGGGTTTCCCGCAGCTGTTTGATGCTGGCCACCTGGGTTATGGAAAGCTGGCTTCCGGTCAAGCGTATAGGCACATCAAGCATGACAGATGCATGCTCCACTTGAGCAGCATGAGTGTCCTGGAGGTCCATGAGGGAGACGCTCCGACCATTAGGAAGGCTACTTTCCCTTTCATCCTTTTCAGAATAAGTCATGCTCTGAGAGGAGGCTTGCTGAACCAGCAATAATGTTTTCCCTCTGAAGTAGCTGTCTGTGTTGTCCTGGCTTGGAGATTTTAGTTTATGCAAATCACTGTAGAAAAGGAAAGGACACTTAATTTCTCTTGAGACAACTTCAACATGGCTAAGATGCCTCAATTCAGGCATGTGAACTCCTCTGAAGGTTCTTATGTGGATACATACATTTCTTTGGAAACTCAGATTTTATATAATTAGGGAATTATTACAATTGTTAGAATAAAATCCAGCATTTTTACTTTTTCCCCAAAAGTAGAGAATAACACTGTAGATACCAACCCATCACTGTCTTCAGTTTTAACCAGGATTCCAATAATTTCCTAGTTAGGTTTTAAACCTTCCTGAAATATTCCAATTCATACTTACTTATCTAAACCTTCAAGAGAAGTTCTAAGTACACAACTGCAAGGTCCCTGCTAAAGGCACAAATCTTGCCAATCCATAACACAGTCTAAGCATCAACATTGTATCTACCTGTCCAGCTGACATAGCCAGCTATAAAATGGTTTTCACCGAGGTTCTCCATGGTTTTTGAATGCTATAACGTATAGAAACATGAATTTCATAAAGCCTTTGGTCTTCCACTAAGCAAGACAGAAATTTTAAAAATATGCTGGGGAATATATTATAACTCTCTATACTACCATTCTAGAAAATAAGTTATCCCAGATCTTGTGCATTATAATGACAAATAATTGAACTGCTCTCAGGTCAGATGAGTCTTCAATTGCTCATAATTTTAAACTTGTAAATTCAAAAAACAGGTTGAATATACTTCTGCTAAATCTGAACATTATATTTCTCTGAGATATTGGTCACGTCCTCTCTTTCATACCTGTCAGTGGGGTCTTCAAATATTTTCTGCAGCCCAGAGGAGAGGCTTCCACTGACATTTGGACTGGAGTTATGTTCAGTGAAGCGTCTCAGTTGCTGTTGTATTGGCGTAGGATTAGTCAATGACTTGGTAATATCAGCAAGAACACGAGGGAGAGGCCCCAATTTTGCCACGGTCGCCTGTAGGAAGGAATTTTCACCCTAATTGGATAATAAGCATTGCGACATCCACCATAGATTGTTTTTGGCACAACGATGGCCATTGATGGAGGGGTGCAGGTTGGAGGGAAGGGTAGGTATTTGCATATGGGAGTGGCAGGTTCATAATGCATTGTTATGGAGCAGCAGAACCATGGCGTCGAGATGAATGGAGGAGGCGAAACAGGGTGCAGCAGACATCGAGGAAAGAAAGGAAATTGAAATCAGGATTATGCAAATAAAAATTAAAAGACATGCTCAAAACTACCAAACTAATGCCATTCCAACTAAAATAGACATGCGAAGCAAACTAAATCTCTGGGAGGCTAGTAGATCAAGGTGGGGGAGGGTAGAGGAAGAACCAAATTCCTTCTAACCAAAAGAACTTCAAGACCAGAGGATCAGCTAGTATGATAAACTTTCAAAGAAAAGGGATCATGTGAGAAAAGAAATGCATGCCAACATATAAGAAGGTGCTGCATTCAGGAATCCAGAGTACTGCAGGGCACACAGATGATACTGCCATCCACTATCCCAGTCAATCTCGGGAATCCCGACCCACTGCCAACTGAGTTTCCATCAGAAAGACAATTTTTGTTGTTAATTTAACAATAAAATCAGGTAAACTTTCTCTATGAGATATGTCTAGATGTATTCCTGGTTCCCAGGACCAAACACAGATTAAAAAGGAGAAAGTGTATTTACACAGCAAAGTGCGTTAAAAAGACCTTGATCCTGAATAAACCAAGCCCATTTCACAGGAAAACTGAACCTGCATCCCACTGAGATGCAGTTATTCAACAAAGACTAACTCTTTAATACTTGCTTTATCCATTTCAATCATTTTTTTCTTTAGGGAATTCTTACTCTCATGGGGTCTTAGGGGTCCCCTTCAACTGTCAGTCAGTTTGACATAGCTGCCTTTGGGTCTCTGCCTTCTCAACAATCAACAGACTCTTTTACCCTACTCAAACAGGTATAGATGCCACCAATGCCTTTACTTGCTCAACAATGTTGGGCTATGATTCATATGAAAAGGATTTACCTTTGGCATAGTTGCAACTTAAAACTCTAGCTAGCATTTCTAAAAGTGAAAAAAGGTCCTCGAGAATAAGGAAGAGTTTACTGTTTCCCAAATGTTTTAAGCATTGGAGGACACACTACCACTTATGTTTCCTCAGCAAAATGGCCTTTGTTAATACGTTTTATTCCCCTTCAAATTTTACTGGTATATCACTTTTATTGATAGGAAAATAGAGGAAAACAAATCATTATCACAGAAAAATAACTGTCTTTTGAAGTTATTCTAACATACCACCACACATATTTATAAAATGCCTGTAGCAAACAAAAACATCAATAAATAATTATTGTAATAAGCCTAGCCAAAGTCTATTAGACTATTTTTTACTACCAAATCTATTCCTTTTTGTTAAATTCCATAAGGAAGAAAATGATTGGCATGGTGTATATTTACTTATTAATACGGTACATAATAAAATTCTTAGCAAACAAATGATTAAAAATAATTGTTTTCTGTATTCTTAATTCACATCTGTAAAGAAAAAAACAGTGATTTTTAGCACTAATAATTATATGAAACTCTATGACTTGTATAGTAAAAAAATTTGTTTCATGGGTAAAGTTACTTAAAACATGATAAACCTAGTACTTTCTTAGCTAAATCTATACTTTTATTAGAAGTTACTATATGAGGTTTCATCTTATCCTGTTAGACATGCATAAGGCTGTATATACCAATATATTAGTTTCTAATAAAGTTTTCAGATATGCACTCTGTATATATAAATTTAGAGAAATATACTCCATTAATTCAGATAAATATTAAAAACATATATTAATAATGTCATGGTTTTCTAGAATTTCATGGTTGTCGGTCCCATATGTTACTCAGAAATGATGACCACTCTCAGATTTCTAGGGTAAAAGGTTGCTTTCAATTAGCAGAAAGAGTGAGTGCTATCACTCCATAGGTACTTTCCAGAATTCAGGTACATTAAAGTCTCTATCTTCCGTCAACCTACTTTACCTTATCAAGTTGGGAAACTACTTCCCACAGTAAGGAATGCAAAACTGAAAGCTCTCGGCCCAGATCAATGTAACCATCAAAGCCTGGGGTGTTTGAGATGGTGTCTGGATTAGAGATCTCCAAAAGAAAGCGCTTCATTCCACCCCATTCATGTTCTAAAAAATCATTCATGAATGCCATGTATTCCTCTTTGTTACCAAACCTGAAGTAGAGGATGAGAAAATGAGAAAGAACATATTCAAGAGAGAGATGATCATTTTGCTTTGACTTTACACAGAATTATGACATTTTTTTTTAATTTTGTGGAGGGAATGACTAATTTATTATCTATAAGTAATAAATGCTATAACATACTTTCTTAATATCACTTTAATATTCCAATGCTTTGAATAGCTTTCTATTCTCTAAAGGGTAAAGCCAAACCTCTTTTTTTTTTTTTTTTACTTCTGGTATTTGAATTTCTCTGTAATATAGGCCTCACTTACCTACCAAATGCTCACCAGTACAAACCTTCAATACTGCTAGTTTCTTCAAAGTCTCCCAAATATATTATACATTTTTGTCTTCTCCAAGCTTTTGCCCATGCTATTTACTTGCACTAGAGAAAAACTTCTTTCCTTTGCCTATCTAGATTCTACCTATCTTCAGGGCCTAGTTTAAGTCCATAAAACCTGTTCCAAAATAAAATATAAATATTTTTTAGCTCAAATATGGATAAATATGTGTATTTCTGCATTGGCTTATATATAAATTATACAAAATTAAAATAGTACACCTCTAAAAAGCCACTATTTATACTAGAAAACAATCTGCTCGTTTTTTTCTTCTTCAATACATTGCTAATAGAAACTTGTTTTTAAGCATCAATATTGAATAAATCTTGGTCAATTTTGTAAATGTGAATTCCTTCCCAGACATTTCTTTAACTTATTTTCTATAAATTATAAAAATAACATAAACTTACTGAAAAAAGTTTGAAACAATGAAAAGTAGAAAGAAAAAAGTGTGGATGTCTCATTCAAGCTACCCAAATATATCTGCTGTTTATATTTTAGTACATTTCCTTCCCAACTGTTTTCTCCTAATTTTCTTTTGAAAAATTTTAAACCTACAGAAAAGTTGAAAGAATATACAATGAATACCCATATGCCTTTCATCTACATTAACCAACTGTTATTTTTGCCAAGTTTGCTTTCACACCCTCTCTTTCTATACAGATTTTTTTTTTTTCCTTTCTGGAACCATTTTAAACCAAGTTGCAGACATCACCTCTAAATAGTTTAGTGTCCATTTCTTCAGAATAAGGAATATCTCTTACATAAACCAATGCCATTATCACACTAAAACTTTTAAAAACACTATTCACGAATTATCTTATCTACAGTCTATATTTAAATTCCACTCATTGCCCCCAAAAGGACATATATTTTTTCCAACTTAAGATCCAAATAAGTTTCAAGTACTGCATTCGATCTCTTTTAATCTAGAACAGCCCCCCTCCATCTTTTGCATTTTTCATAAAATTGTCTTTTTTGAAGTGGTCAGGATAATTGTCTTAAGACAATGTAACCACATAATTTGTCTTTTCTTCCCAACTTTTTTTATAGTTAGATTCATATTGCTGGGGTAACAGTATACATACCACTTTTTATTCTGCCCTTTTTTTCCCTACTAAAGCATTTTTATCAGCACTTTTAATTTAATTTTCTCTTAATGCTCTATATTATTGGATAGTCTTTGTAAGCAGCTTGTAGTACCTGCAAATATTCCATTGAATGCATGTATCATAGGTTACTTAACCACTCCTCTACGAAGTGATTATTTAACTTGTTTCCAATTTTTTGCTATATTTATTAATATCACAGTGAAAATCTGGTAACATGAGTGATGAGGTTCCCAACCCTCATCCAAATTTTAGGCTTCGAGTATTTTTTAAACTGTGTTTTTAAAGTGGTTACAATAGTATCACCTACTTGGCAAAGTTGGCCAGGTTCTGAATGACCTTGGCAATAAGAGTTAGAGTCCGAGATGTGCGGTCATCAGGATACTCCTGCATAAGGTTGAAAAGACTGGGAGACATAATGGCTGGACACAAAAAACGGAGAAATAATGAGGCACTGATGAGCCTCTCGCTGATGTCTTGCTTGCCACGGTTCAGGCACTGCTGCTTCCATGATGCAAACACTTCTTTCAACTCACGAGGGAAAACACTAGGGAAGGAAAAAAGTACCAAAACCTCTAAACACAGTACCAGAACCCAAAGCACAAGTGATTCCACCCTGATCCAACATATCTCTGCTTAAGAGTCAGGCTGTGAGGAGGACCTAGTAGAAATTCTGGGATGAGGTTTTACCTGATTCATGGCTGAGAGGCGGTGGAAAAATTCACAGAGGCCAGATGGAGACTGGAAACCCAAGGCTACAAAACTCTGGATTAGTTTAAATTTAGTTTTGCAAAGTGGGAAAATGGCATGAGGCTCCTGACTAAACCATCTGGTTTAGTATAACTCACCATAGTCTCTCTAAAGACTGTTCATCAAAAATCTTCCAAAGTTTCACCAATTGCTAGAGTTAGTGCAATGATCAAAATTCATGAACACATCTGTTCAACACTAGTAAATATTTTAGAAATAAAAAGAAATACTTTTGGTATTAGAGGCTATAGTACTAATATTCTGGGGAGAGATTATATTTATGTAGATAGCCAGTTAAAAAGTACTTCTGCTTACAATGGAGATTTCAATTTTAGATGGGACTGTATTCGGGAAACTTTCAATTTCTCTCCAAGACCCTCCCCTTTGGTTGTAAAATAATTGTTAACATTGTGATGACTTTTACATGAAAAGATGTTCCACAGGCAGAGGATGAGATAAGCTCACCAGTAAGAGTTGATGATCTTGCAGAAAGCCAGCTCACAGCACATTTTCAGGTTGCTCTGATGGTCTATCAGTTCACTAGATGAACATTTGCTGGGATCCACTTCACAGTTCTCATCTGACTCATACAAAGCTTTGATAAACTCCCCTATTAGAAGAGAGAAGATGAAAATATAGCTATAAACAGTGTCTTCCTGAATATAATAAAAGGACTTATGATTTCTGTCCTAAAATGTATAATGGGGAATTCTTTTCTAGATCTGACAGGGAGGGCACAAAAGATGGCCCATGAAGCCTCATTGCTTTGGAACCCAAGAGTTGTCACATCCTACATACCATGTTTATTTTTCTTATCCTGGAAGTGGAATAACAGCAATCACTAACATCATCGTCATAGTATTTATAAAAATGGTAATGATACTACTAAAAAAATGTATTAAACTAAATATATGTTTAATTAGTCATAAACTCGTTATTTGTTTTAAGGCTCGCTCTACTTAGGGGACTATTATTGTTATTGCAGAAGAACAAATGACCCAAGCTTGATTGAATAGTCCACTGAAGGTTTTAAGTGCTAATGTTGGTGCCAAATACAGATGCAAGTAAGGTTCTCTATGCTTACCTCTTGTAACGGAGACAGTCATTCAACACTGCACAATATTACAGCAGATCTCCTTACATAATCTGTATATGCTTTTCCATATAAATTTAGTTTAGAAGCCCTGTTCATATGGCCTATGTTCTAGAAAGATACACCCACTATTCCCTGAAAGAACAAATTCCTACCTTACCTGTTTATCCTCTAGTACACACCATAGCTTGTATATCTTCGACTACTTCGTATTTCATATTGTTTGTGTTTGTTTCATTTCTAGGATGAATACCTTTGGAGATTAGGTACTAGGTTTTATTCATGTTCAAATCTTGACTCTTCTGAATAGCTCCCAAAATGTTACAGGTGCTCAATAAATATTTATCAGAGATGGCAGTATGTATTCTTGGTTTTTTATAGGTCTTTATGAAAGAGGAGTGGATCTTTCAAAGATTCTCCTAAATATGCGTTTATTACTTGAGGTTCAGGCTAGTTATAACAGACTTCATGAAAGTGAACAATAATGCCTGCAAAACTAAGTAGCAGCAGCAGCAGCAGAAAGAGCATTTCTATCAAAGCAGTTAGTTTTTAGATAAATGAAAGCTTTTAAAAATACCTGTGACAGGGGATGAGAAGTGATAATTTTGAGGAAAAATGCTTAGAGAACAGGAAACAATGTGGTATACAGAAAGGAAAGTGGTGCACAGAAAAATTAAAGGCACTGAGGTCAGACACACTGACTGTGGGCCTTGGAAAAGTCACTTAATTAGTCTGAGTTTCAGCTGTCTTATTTGTAAAACAGTGTTAATAGTAAACATCCTGCAGAGCTGTGGTGAAGAACAGACATAATGCATGGAAAGCATGTAATATGGCACCTGGCTCTTAGTAGGAGCACCATACAAAAAGTATTTTAATGTAAAAATCATGCAACTTTTGAATAATTTTTTGTCAAGTGAAATGGCCAAAACTAATAAGAGGCTTTTAAAAATGTTACCAATTCTCACAAGATATGTATTCAATATGTTCTCTATGTCTCCTGAGCTATGTTTCCACAAATGAACTTCATTTAAAGAGTACCTAAATTTAAAACTAAGAAATCAGTGTCAAATATCCCATGTAAAAACTGGCCAAACTCTACACCTGTATCCTAAATATTCTGTTTAGTGACTTCTTTTAGGTTATATGTATTCAAGGGAAAAATACTAATATTAATAAAAAACATGAATATTAACAATATTTTTAATTCTTCAAGAAAAGCGCCAGATAGATAACTCCAGGGACCAGAAGTAAATTAATTGTCTATAGTACCAGCATAAAAAGTTTTTGTCCCTGATTATTACATATTTAAAATGCTCCAAAATAGAAAAATAATACTTTAACTGTTGAAACAATAACCAGTGTTTGAACATGTAGAATGTACCATATTGAAAGGAGAGGCTTTTATTGATTTGTAACTAGAAGGTGCTTAACTGATCAAAATTACCAAGAGAGATTAAAAAACCCACTTGTTTGCCTTCTTGCATTTGAAAAAAACCAGAGCCAAAGGGGGTGCTTGTTATGTTGTTTACATGTTAAGTTTGTGCCCAGAATGTTCTATGACGTATTTTCTATGTAAATCATTAAGTCATTATTATCTAGCATAAAAATTACACATGTAGGAATAAGTCAACAAGGATGGACATATTACTGCTGAAAGGAATTTGCCTCCATTGCTAAAAGTGGAAATCAGGTCTTCTCAGGGCTTTCTTTTGTATATCTCACAGATAGTATTTCCTGTGTGTCACAGGATACCAAGGTGCAATCTGATTTCAAATGGAAAGGTAAAATAGGATAACAGATGGAAGATTTAAGTCTAAACAATGCAGAGTCTGTGCAGAAAGAGTAACGCTTTAATTAAGATAAGGACTGGCTAAGAAGCAGACAGATATTGTACAATATTACTGGCACCTTTTAAAATCAATTCTCTCTGAAAATTCTTCAAGCAGTCTGGAAACAGCATCTATTTTCTGCCCAAAGTATATGAAATATAGCAAAACTTTAATGAGAAGACAATACAGCCCCTGTCCTGAAGAAGCTTACCAATTAATTCTGTTTATGCTCTTAGAAGCAGCAGCCATTTTTACTACTGTGGCCCTTGCTCTTGGATTATAAATATTATTACAGAGATTTCTGAGGGGTTACTTGAATTTCTTCCCATATCCACTGAATTAATTTTCATGCCTCATTGAGCCTATCGGCCATTTAATCATTCACTGTCCTATCAAAGGACTGGTACCCACTTTTCGTTTTGGAAATTATTTCATTCAGAAATTCTGTTTAGCAGACTGAATTTTCAAATACGAATATTTGATTTCAAAGAAGCAGGTAGTCAATAAATATTCACTCCTATCTCCATAGAATGGAGAATACGGTTTGAGATGCTTTTTTGTTTTTTGGTGGACTTTTATAACAAAACACAAATCATTAAAGCAAATCATGAGATATAATTTATGACTGTAATAAGCTCTTTATGTAAATGACACTATAAACTTCTTTGTACTTTTCTTAAGCTCTTTATACCATTCTTAATGTCTATATGATTAGAGAAAAAATATGACGATAAACAGGAAGACAAAAAATCTACTTCAGAGCAGAAACTAATTGTAGTAGCTACTATAATGTGTCTGCTTCATGTAAACACACTGATCCTGTTTCTTGAATGGCGACTCACTCTATTCCTTACAGCCTGGCTCCTCTCCTCCTGAAACCAGTGTGAGCGACCAGCAGTGATATTTAAAGTGCCAAATGCAATATCCATTCTTTTTCTTTACCTTCCATAATTTTCTATTGATGCTTTCTTCTCTATTGGTGTCTAGGACTCAGTATTTTCCTGTTTTCTTTCTTTTTGGATGCTCTCTCTTTCTCTGATCACTTCTCTGATTCCTCTTCTTCATTCTACACCATAAACCCAGGTGCACTCTAAGATCTATCCTTGGCCCGGTTCTCTTCCTGCTCTGGTAATCTTGCAGCTTCATTTAACCTCTCCACGTCCGTAAATTAGTCTCAAATTTCCAACAGCCAGCTAGACAGGTATCTTAGATTTCCTATCTAAAACCCCTGAGATTTCCTACTAGAACTTCAAATTGAATATATATGTAATTTCCCCTGTTTCACGCCTACTACTTCTGTGGTTTCTATTCCTGTTAAGAATCTAGTCATCCCCCTAGTCACTCACAAAACCCCACAATTCTCTGTAATATTTGTTCCCTCCTTCCTTCCTACAAACTGAAAAATTTGCCAAGTTCCATCAGTTCAACCTTACTATTTCTCATATCCATCTTCTTCTCTATTCTTACTTGCGTGATTACCCTCATTCAGAGTCTCATTCTTTCTTATTACAATGGCTTTTTTTTTTTTTTTGAGAAGGAGTTTTGCTCTTGTCTCCCAGGCTGGAGTGCAATGGCATAATCTTGGCTTACGGCAACCTCCACCTCTCTGGTTCAAGCAATTCTTCTGCCTCAGCCTCTTTAGTAGTTGGAATTACAGGTGCCCACCACCATGCCTGGCTAATTTTTGTATTTTTAGTAGAGATGGGGTTTCAGCATGTTGGCCAGGCTGGTCTCGAACTCCTGACCTTGGGTGATCCGCCTACCTTGGCCTCCTAAAGTGTTGGGATTACAAGCGTGAGCCACCGCACCCAGCCTACAATGGCTTCTTAATTGATTGGCTTTCAGTAGGCTTTCTTCACCTTTTTTTTAAAGACAAGGTCTTTCTCTGTCACCCAGGCTGGAGGGCAGTGATGTGAACATAGCTCACTGCAGCCTCGAACTCCTGGGCTCAAGCAATCCTCTTACCTTGGCCTCCCAAGTAGCTGGGACTACAGACGTGAGCCACCATGCCTGGATACAACTCGTCTTAGTCTGCTAAGTTAATTCCACTGAAAACACCCTGCTCAAAACTTTCAGTGGCTCTCCAATGATTACTGTAAACTTTAAATCTTCACCCAGGCATTTGAGGTATTCACAAACTGGTTCTAATTATTGTTTAATCTTTTTGTTTATTGTTCACATGTTTCTTTCATGTCTTTTTCTAGCTAAATGGTTTTATTCCACACATTCCTGGTTCTGTTTCACCTCTATGTCTTTTTGTTCATGTGTCCTTTTCCCCATGCTACTTCTTATCTTATCTGCTCTTGCTCAATGTCTATTTTTAACCTTTCTATTCTTCAAACTACATACTAACATAAATGCATTTCACACAGAAAGTTTGACAATTCTATCAGCTGGATTCAATTTTTAAAAATTCTTTGCAAGAACACAGAATGTCTCTTTTTGAGACATTTACTATTACTATTTACACTTACTATTTACAAATAGTAATTTACACTATTGCAAACTCCTTGAGGGTAAAAATCTCTCCAATCATTCAACATATTTTTACTTTCTACTCTTGATAGTCACACGTGGCTGTTGAGCATTAGAAATGGTTTATGCAAATTAAAATGTGTGATACATGTGAAATACACACTGATTTTCAAAAAGAATAAAAAAGTAAAACACCTAATTAATAACTTTTATTCTTTTAAGCCATTAAATAGTATTTGGATATACTGGGTCAAACGAATTATGTTATCAATTTCACCTGTTTCTCTTCATCCTTTTTAATACTGTGACTACTAGAAAATTTAAAATTACTCAAAAAATAAAAATAAATAAAATTACTCACACATGGGTCATATTATATTTCTATTGGACAGTGCTGCTCAACAGTCTGTGCAGGTAGTGGGGATATGGAGGTAAAACAAAGGGCTAGTTTCTTCAAGGAACTCACATCTGCTCTATCGGGATGTATATTAAAGTGACCAGCACAGTGCCTTACTCTAGTGGTTAATGCCTCAATTTCACGACCAAATCTGGAACTGCAAGTGTGTAGCCTAGTCAGCAAGAGCTACTGATTGGACAAAAATTAGTTATGTTAAAAATTCTAGAAACCTCAAAGGCAGAAATTTGTGGGGGAGTTGTGGGAAGTGGCAAGACTTTCTTCACTTTTGATTAGAGTTTTGCATGCATGATAACAAATGTCAGGGTAACACTCTCAAGCCTAGGTAATATCATCAGCATATAAACACCCAACACTTTGGGGAAAACAGACCATCTCAGATCTATCAATGGACACTGCTGATATTACTGTGCATCCTGGAATCATGAGGCTGGGGACCCGGAGTAGCAGTGTATGCTGACAGGGTTTCTGTTTCTACATTTATTGTTATTTCTCCACTGGTGAGTACTGCAGAGACTTCTTATGGCCACGATTCAAACCTTAACACCTGAGTCAACTAGAACTAAATAACATGCAGAATTTGAGCTCAATTCATTTGTCTCATGGGGGTGAAATAACTTAAAATCGAAAGGTAAAGAAAAGAAAATAGATGTTTTTCTCTTTCATACCCAGTGCGTCATGAAGATACTGTTGTCCCACCAACTTGAGGTACTCCTCAATGGATTTGGTGGCAATAGTGTTCTCTCTGAAGATCAAGACATCATGTTCTCCACAACGATCCACCTCAGACATCACCAAGTCAGTCAGAAAATCCTGGTAGAATAATGTTCAATAAGGCAGAAAGCAACTGAATAAATAATATACATTAGAAGAGACTGCTGAAATATCAGACATCCTGGAAATGTTGCTTTAAAACTAAAGCTATCAGATTCATCTGAAAGGAAAAAAAGCAATCAGGATAAAATCTTAGGTGTTACTACCCCTACATTTAAAATTTCCTCAAAGATTTTCCATTGCACTTTTGATAAAGGCCATAATTCTCAATGTAGTCTACAAGTCCCTATATTTTCTGGTTTCTGTCTACCTTTCAAGACTTGTACCTTTTCTTTTTAGGTCCTTTAATACACCAAGCCCTTTCTAACACACAGAATGTTCTCTATTTACCAAAAAGCCTTTTTTTTCCCCCCCAAATACTGTTTTCAGTTCTGCTCTGCTCCCACCCTTGCTTCCACCCCTACTATCATGTAGCTCATTCCTGGGATCCTTTGGATTTTAATTCACACATCATTTCCTCAGTGAAGGCGTCCCTGACCAACATTGCCCCTGAACTCCATTAGTGAGCTGCACTTGCTCCATTTCATAGTATCATCTCTCTTTTTATCCTCTGCAGTTCTCACTGTAATCTTATTTATTTCTGTAATTACTTGATTAATATTTATTTTCCCCAGAAAACCAGTTTCTGTTTTTGTTTACCACCATATCTCCAGTACCTAACAGTTTCTGGCATATATTAGGTGTTCAATATATAATAGCTACAAATCGGTCCACAGTGTCAATGTAGAGTCTACTGAACTCATCACTTGAAGTCACTGTCTAGGCTATCTTTCTGTCTGCCCGCCCATCCATCCAACCAGAAGGACAGCATAAGGGGAAATAAAGGTGCAAAGAAACAGCTGCTTCATTCCTCAACAGTCTTAAATAACTTCTTGTAAAGCTCAATACTGGTTGTTCAGTTTGAAATGTGATAACATCGTATATTTTGAATGCTATATAATTATTGGATATTTCAAGGGCTGCAAATGCCAAAATAGGAGGAATATGCTGATTTACTTTTACTTTAAAATTAAGCATTTTAAATGTCAATGGGACTTACTCTGGGGCAGTTTAACAGTATAACAGAGTTGTAGACTTAGGAATCACTATTAAACTTAATGCTAAGAGACAGGAGGAAACTCTTGGGGGTAACGGTAACATTCTGTATCTTGATCATAGTGGTGGTTTCAATGGGTGCAAAATCAGTCAAAGCTTACTGAACTTTTCCACTTTAAATGGGTGTTTATTCTACCTAAAGCGTATGTAAATCAATATTGTTATTTAAAAAAGCCTTACATATATTCTGAACCTTGAGCAACTGAAAAGTAGAAACATATCCATACAATTCAAAATTTCAGTGACACCTCGCTCCAAACTTGTAAGTTTTTTAAATGACAGAATGCCCAAGATTATCATTAGTAGATTGAAACACAAAAGTTATAATCCATAGAAGCCAGATAAGAGACTAAATATTGAATATATTGATATATTCTGACATATCAAGAAATAGTAATAGTACTTTATTTTGTTTGGTTCTAAATACATTATTCTAGCTGTGAATTTCTTTGGATCTGAGAAGTAATTTTATCATGACCAGTTTGCATACAGTATAATGGTAACTCTTCGTAGTTAAGTGAATATCCTTCATAGGTCAAAGACTCTCTCAACTGATTTTTGTTCTTCCTATAACCAGCACATTTCTCCTTTAAAAAAAAATATTCCCGAGTTTTTACTTCTATCCAACGTGAAGTAAGATAAGTGTATCATGAAACAGCTACCAATTGTATAATATCCCTTGGATTTTTATTCTAAATATAGATTTTAATCCCACAAAGACTCTTGCTAATACCCAATATGCTTCTGGAATACCTCCTTCTGTGCCTAAAGGATAGCGCCATCAGTTAATCTTAAACAAAGTACAGTGAGGAAGAAAACCACCATACAACACTCTAGAACTAAATTAAAGGTAAGGAACCTTGAACATGCTGTAGGGTTATCATGCCAATTCTACTATTTATTTTGTCAGACAAGAAAGGGCTGGCTGTGTTATCTATGTTTCATGCAAATGGACTTTAAGTATTTGTTGGTCTCTCCATTTTACTTGTTTAGTTTTCTAATCTTCGTCTTTTCTGGATCTAATAGGTTTTCTTCTTAATTCTTCTTGTTTTTACCAGTAGTAAAGCACATTTCTCTAATTTGGGTTTCTACAGTATCCATTATTTTGGTTTATGAAAGGTAGGGAAGAGATTTCAGGTACTGCAATCCCCCTTTTTTACTTACCTTGGCTCTGCCAGTACTTTGAAGAATGTGCACTAAGGCACAAGCCAACTCCTCTTTATTTCTCACACTAATTACTGGCTCAAGGACAGAACACAGCATGGTGTAGTTGCTGGTGACAAATTCTGCAAATTCTTTATATTGCTCCATAGGCAGAATGGTGATAGTTTGGAAACGTGATTTAATCCGAATAGAAGGTCCTCCTGTCTTTCCTTTGTTGGGTGTAGGTGTACTCACCGGATACCACTTTTCTACAAATTGGCGACCAGTCACACTGGCAGTGGGGATGTTGACTAGCCCTACATAATTATTCTTGTCTTTTTTTTTCTTTTTTTCCACATCCTTGTAAATGTGAACTGTGATACTATGAAGAGGTGGAAGGCTAAAGAATTCAAAATGTTCGCCCCAGAAAATATTGTCTGCTTTGGTCTTGCTGGTTGTACGAGCAAAGAGGGTATCATCAAGGCACAGTTCGCAGAAATATTTCTTTTTAGGGGCAAGGTCCTTGGCTTCAATGATCCATAAACGAAGAACATTTTCAGCTCGCCTGCAATTGTCCTATAAAGAAGCAACAAAGTTGAATTTCAGAGCTGACATTGCAGGAAAAAAAATGTTTTTTTCTTAAGTTGGCAATGTTCATTAGGTACTCTATTAAGGGGAGTCAACAAATAATGGGATTGCTATCTCATTGCTTAGGTTAACGGCAAGCTCTAAACAAGAATGCATTAGAATCTTGAAGAATTACATATAGTTCATTCTATATATTAGTTCATTACATATAGTTCATTCTATTTTATTTACTTGGGTTAAGAAAATATCATTTTGTAATGGTAAGTTTTCATATAACCAGCTTAATTTCTGCAAATAAAAGAGATAAATTGTTAAGAAGTTTGTATTCTAGTCCCTCTTCTATCATGTACTAGCTTCTGACATGGCTAATTCACCTAACTTTTCAGAGTCCTTTTATCCATGCTGGTAGAACCATGGCAATAATATTTGCCAATAATATCTGCAGTAAGACTATTTTTAGCTTAGAATGATAATACAGTTTGGATATTTGTCCCTGTCCAAATTTTATGTTGAATTGTAATCCCCAATGCTAGAGGTGGGGCTTGGTGGGAGGCGTTTGGATCATGGGGGCAGTTTCCACATGGCTTGGTTCCATCTTCCTGATACTGAGTTCCTGTGAAATCCGGTGGTTTAAAAGTGTGTAGCACCTTCCCCCCAAATCACTCACATACACATTGTCTCTCTCGCCTTGCTCTTGCTTTCACCATGTGATATGCCTGCTCCCCGTCTGCCTTCTGCCATGACTGTAAGCTTCCTGATGACTTCCTAGAGGCTGAGCAGATAACAGCACCATGCTTCCTATAAAGCCAGCAGAACTGTGAGCCAATTAAACTGCTTTTCTTGATAAATTACTCAGTCTCAGATATTTCTCTATAGCAATACAATAATGGCTTACTACAAATGGTGTAACATATAAATGTGCTTTAAAACTCTCAAGCTGTAGACAAATTAAGGTATTACTACCACACTTACCTGCTATTAACTAACTGCTTACAAAGTTATACATTTTTTTGATACTTGAAGCTACTATTACCTTATTAGGTTGAACTGTCCTGCGAAGGTTTTCCATCCACTTATCTCTCTCAGAAGCGGAGTTACAGCTGAAACATTTACTTCCACTTAAGTAGGTAACCTTCAACATAAAAATTAGACATAAGAAAAAGAAAACACTGGATTTCAGGGCTCTATCATTTGGGTTCATAGCATACCTCTAACTCTTAAATGATAAGGTCAAAATGTCCTGGAATTAGGATGGATAGATGGATGGATGGATAGATAAGAAAAACATGGTCTCAGATCCCGAACTACTCATGCTGTGGTTAGAAAAATAACATAATGAGCGACATCCTTACCAATACTAAAAAATTAATATACTAATTTAGTGTTATTGTTAGTCTCGTCCTCTGATGAAAATGTACTAAGAGTCCAATTTTATTGAAAGTAGACAGGCCAAAAGGAATGCAGAGCTGTGAGTTAGACATATGCTATGAACCCAAATCATACCATAAGAAACTAAGATGATCTTTACTAGTTTTTTGATACCTATATCTACCTCTACATCTGCTTTTTGGTTAGGTGGCATCCACATCCATTTCCAGGTATGAGAACAAAGGCCATTTTAAATTCAGCCGAGGAAATTAAAACTGGCCTATGGTTCAGAAAATCAAAATTAAAGGCCTTTTAGGCAATACCTTAAATTACCTGCAAATAAATATGTTCAACTTTTAGTTAATAAAAAATAGGTAATAAAGGATGAGAGTTTCTGAAACAGCTTATCAGATTTCTTGAGACTGTCTTCACTATATCATAGAAGGGTACTAAATGAAATCAAAGAGTTACTAATATTGAATTACTATCTTTGGAACCCATTTTTCCTCCACTAGGCAACCAGCCTGTTGATTTCTAGTCATTTATTAGGTTAACCTGACCACTATTAACATAGTCCTTTAAAAATGAAATATGTTGTTATATACTTAGCACCTAACTCTGGGCTTGGTATACAGCCTAATGTACTGAGTTCCACAAACATGAGACAGTTCAACTGATTTTTATAAAAAAGAACACCAATAAATGTCCTGCCTAAATTGCTGAAGTTTGCTCACTTATTAACTCAATCTCTGGTCACAACCTAATAAATCCAATCAGATTATATGTTCTGTCCAACACAGCAGCTACTAGCCTCACATGGCTATTCCAGTTGAGATGTGCTGTAAGTGTAAACACACATCAGATTTGAAGACTTAGTTTTAAAAAAAAGGAAACAATTTCTCTGATAGTGAACATGTTGAAATGATAATATTTTGGATATGCATGCAGCTTGTACTATATTTCTTTTGGACAGTGCTGGTCCATCAGAAGAGGAACCAAACATCTTTTGACTTCTACAACGTCTAGTATAGGACTCATCTCTAGTCACTTAGTAAGCTCTTATTAATTAATCAAGTCTCAGCCCTAATAATTCTATGTATGTATAAATATATGTATATATAGTTTTTAAATTTTACTTGTAACTGGCCAGTAGTATATATTTGAAAGGGAGAAATTACCTTATGATAGTTGGCAATTTTGTTTATCCAAAAATCAGGCACCTGCAATGTGCTGGGGTCTGGGTTAGGTACAGGGGATTTCAAAAATACATAAGACATTTAGGTCAAAATGTCCTGGATGGATGGATGGATAAATAAGAAAAACATGGTCTCAGATCTTGAACCACTCATGCTGTGGTTAGAAAAATAACATGATGAATGTCATTCTTACCAATACTAAAAATTAATATACTAATGTAATGTTATTATTAGTCTTGTCCCCGATGAAAATGTACTAAGAATCAAATTTTACTGAAAGGAGACAAAGCCAAAAGGAATGCAAAGCTATCTTCAATAACTTTAGCTGCAAATGTGATTAGATGAATAGATTTCTAACTTTTTCTCTGTAAGTAGATAATTTCTAGCAACTGAAAACCAGTTAATTAAATCATACAACTGCACAGTAATGAAATCGCAAAATTACTAGACAGAAAATCCAATTGTTGTTTAACTATTCTTCCTTTTTTCTACACTTTATTTTTACCTCAAAGCAGAAGTCTTGTCCAAGGATGCTACTATGAAGTGGTTTCACTGATACAGGTTCCCCTCTACCAAGATCTAGACATTCCACTGCGCTGCATGGGCTCAGCAAGGATTCATGGGAACGTGACTCTTTTAGTTTAGGCAGCCCACGAGACCTAAAAGTAGAAAAAGATATTTAAGATAGTGTAACTTGGCCAGCAAGGAAATGAAGGTCTAATGCAACGGAGGATAACAATAAATGTACAAATGCCTAAGGGAAGAAATAAAGGAGGAACAAATTAATAGTTAATCTACAGTTACAGTAATAGTAATCATATTTATGTGGCAAATATATTCTCTCTATAAAACTATGTGAGTACACACACACTTTTTTTCAATATAGCATAAAAATATACTATAATTTTACTAGTCTTAAGTGAGCTTCAAATCCCATTACAGACATTGTTTTTTATTCTCATTCCTACCTTGGAAGATGGAGAGACATACACTCTTTTTTTTTTGAGACGGAGTCTCACTCTGTCGCCCAGGCTGGCGTGCAGTGGCCGGATCTCAGCTCACTGCAAGCTCCGCCTCCCGGGTTTATGCCATTCTCCTGCCTCAGCCTCCCGAGTAGCTGGAACCACAGACGCCCGCCACCTCGCCCGGCTAGTTTTTTGTATTTTTTAGTAGAGACGGGGTTTCACCGGGAGGATGGTCTCGATCTCCTGACCTCGTGATCCACCTGTCTCGGCCTCCCAAAGTGCTGGGATTACAGGCTTGAGCCACCATGCCTGGCCGAAACATACACTCTTTAAGGTTATCTTATATATTCTTTCTTAAGCAAAGGTATTGTCAAAAGACAAATTATTTCTTTTTGTTTTTCATGTTATAGCTTTATCCTCTTATATCACTGACAAAATAGTAGTGGCTGAATCTTCATTTTGTTTCTTTCTACTTTGGCAGAACACACACACACACAGAGTCAAAGCTAAGCTTTTTAGCACAAGACCTTGTCTTTCAAAAGTCCTGATTTCCCTCTCAATATAGAATTCTTTTCTGGCAGGCTTTTGGTTCTATACATGCTTTACTGTATAAGTATGAATAAAGAATAAAATGCCTTGAAGAAACCTCCCACCATGGAAAAAAATTCTCATCTAGAAGAGAGATCTTTGTCAGCACCGTTCAGTCATCCTGGCTGATTTTGTTTCCTAGTTGTTTATAAGAAGAATGCTAGGAATCATGACTCTTGGCACTACAAGAGCCAGTACTTCACTGCCTTCCTCTTGAAAGAATTAAAGGAGTCAAACATATGAAGTACAACATTCTTGAATGCCAAACTGGATGGCCATGCAGTTTGACTCAATAATTATAGTATCTGTTGCAGGAAACACCCAGAGTTACATACATATATTTCAAGCAGAAGTACTTAGTAATAAGGATAAAAAGAAATGCCTTGTGTAAAGACAATAGTTTTTATAAAACACAGTAAATAAGCAGCTTCATTAAATTCCTTGAAATAACTACATTAACACTAAAAGGAACTTAAATATTTAATGTCAGAATAGCTTTTGGTTAAATTACAAAGTAAAAAGATATAAGAAACTAGCACTAAGGCTGCTTTCTCCTTTCTACCTTTATTCTAACATTGTTTAATCAAATTTCATAAAATAAGAAAAATCTTAAGCTTACAAGGATTTTAGTTCTTCTTTCCACACACACACAAAAATAAGCCACCATTTAAAGTTTAGGCTGCAAAACATGTGTTCTGATATTTAGTAATTTTTAAAGTAAAAAAGTCAACATTTACATTTCTTGTTGATAGTACAAAGTATGCGCAAAAGGGACAAATGCTACCTAATGTTTTGTATTTTAAAATGACAATGTTTATTTTTCTGATATTGGTCAAGAACAAAAAATTAAAATATTTAAAAATAAAAAAACAAAAAAATTACAGTGTAAGCTCCATATTTATTTCCCTTTGTTCTATGTATAAGACAATGACATGTTATGTACTGCAAATATAGTACCTCAACTATAAATAATTAAATGTTAGAAAGATTATACTTTAATTATCATATAATCTTTCCCAATATGCTATATGGGAAGCCTGATTCAGGAAACTGGACACTGCAATCTTTCTTAAACAAAACAACAATTCTAGCCCATTTTTCCCAGGAGGAGTTGCTGGACGGAAAAATCCTCTCATGCTCTGGGGTGAGCATTTCAACAGGAAAGATTAAGGCATGTTTAAAACAGAAGGAGGTATGACAAAGGCTTACTTTTATTTTTTAAATTCTCTAGGAAAAATTTCTAAAGCATAAATTAATTTTATTTCAAACAAAATAAATGTCTACCTACATGAAGCAATGGTAGAGCCACCTGGCAGTGCAACCCCAAATCATAGCGATGCCACATGTCCCGGTATAGCAAGTCACTTTCTGAGCTATATGTCAGAAAACAATTCTCTGTTTAGAAGACGAGAACAAACAGAAGATGGCTTCTTTGTTGCCTTTGGTTACTGATAACATCTTTGAATAAATGTTTTCCAGGTGTTATTTCAAGCCTTCCATAGAAGCAGAAGAGAAACACAAACAACAGATCAAGACTTCATCTATCCAATTTGTAGGATAGGTAATATTCCTTCAGGCTGCACCTAGCCCCTCAGGTAACAAATAAGGCACCTGGGCTCTAGGCTGGGCCTGTTGCCATGGTGCTACACGTATAAGGAGATTAGAGCTGGAAGGCACCAACGAGAAACTATGTTGAATAACGCAAGGGGCATGCTCTGCAAACGTGGCAAAGTTGACTACTTTAAGACAGGAAGGAATGGTGAGGCTTCTATCCATTTCTATGAACAAGTTCACAGTAAAAGGCAATAGAAAAGAGATGAGGCCAACTCTAGGAGTGGAAGATAATCTCTTATTAAAACCTCTACTAGGTGGCTCACGCCTGTAATCCCAGCACTTTGGGAGGCCGAGGTGGGCAGACCACTTGAGCTTAGGAATTCAAGATCAGCCTGGGCAACAAGGTGAAACTCCATCTCTACCAAAAATACAAAATAAATAAAAAATAAAAAGTAAAACCTCTGCTAGGAACTAACCTGAGAAACTTTAGCTTGCTTCATATACAATTCCCACGCCTTTACCAGAAGCTATTTCCTATATCTCATCTTGCAAGTACAAAGCTTTCTCTCACATGTGTTCTGTTTCCTTTACAGTGCCTACTGGTGGTTTAATGTTTCTAGGTATTATTTTACTGAAACTTACCTGGGTTATATATATTTTTTTCTTTTAGAGAAAGATGGTGAAAACTATTTTTTTTTCACTGCATTTCCAGTGCTGAACAAGTTTCATTTTGATACTTAGGTCTAACTTCAAATGTAGCCATAAGAGGATTTAAAACTAAGCCACTTGGAACTATAACTCCAAACTCCTCCTAGTTACCAAAATTTCAATTAATACATAGTTCAGAATCTCATATTTTTTAGCATTTTTATGTGTGTGTACTGAATTGAAAACCAAAGTTGCTAATATGTTCAACATTATTACTGAATAAATAAGCAAGCCCTCCCTGTATTGGGAAGAAAGTGTCTCCGAGAAGACAGAAGTAATTCCCAGAGAAGCATAGTAAACAGGAAGATCAAACAGCCTGGGAATGGCTTGGGACAGGGGAGGCATTATTTATACAAATATTTCAATATAATAGCATTAGTAACCCCAAGTTTCTTCTAATTCATGTTTACCTCCTCCTGAATTGGTTTTTCTTAGATCTACTAACTACAGAGTTTTAGTAGTCCTGTGTGGCACCAGAGTTTACTCCTCTAATGGAAAGCAGAATGTGGATTTATTGGGAGAATAATGAGTTTAAAATAACGATTCCCAGTCCAATCTGACAATGGCCTTCATCAAAAAATCTAACCCATCCTTGAAAGTGGACTTTGTGAATCCCTTGACTACGGGCCAGGTTCTCTCCCTGACTATTTTCCATACTGCCCCATCATCCCAAACACCATGTAAGAATAATTCATGTATTGATTTAAATGAAAAAACTGCTTCCCAGAGGCAGTTTTACTTCTAATTAAGGAACACCATATTCTTTATATTCTTATCTTAAAGTGAGCAGACAATCTTGATTTGTGTGTAAACTTCAAGACCTCTAGCAATGTGATAGGTAATGGTTAAAATCTAATTGCTTTGCTGATGAAAATTACCTGCTGCTTCTGACTTATTTAAGAAATAAACTACAAGGCAGGTGAGGCTTTCTATTACTCAATAAAGTGAATGAGTATTATACTGCTTGAATCCTTACCACTATACGAATCAGTCTTAAAAGATAAAAGTGAAGGGCTGGGAGATGGGGAGCCAACATACACATAACAGCAAATACACTGGTGAAGAAAACGGGAATAAAATAACACTGATTAGTGCAATTTTAAGTAAAACACAGCTGGATTTTCTCAGCTTAACTGGCCAATTTTTCAAAATGCCACATTTCCCCCACAGCTCCAATGAGGCTTGGTGGTGCTAGCTCAATCTGCCACATGTTTACAGATGTAGTTCCAAATTTAGGAATTGGGAAACTTTTAATTAAAAATGCTTATTGCCACATAAAATCCTGGACTCCAGTGCAGGTGAGTTTCTGCTTGGCTTGGCAGTTACGATTCCAGACTGCTTCAGTGAATTCCTGATGAGACAGCTCAGCCAGTAAGCTGGGTGCAGCAACATACTGTTGTATTTATCAGTATGCATTTCTAAGGCACTCACCTTGTTTGAAAATGTCCTAGGTAGTAATTAACAAAATTGGGTATCCTAATACTCTATCAGCAAGTTTATATAGTGTCTAATCAGTTTTTTAAAAATTGAATTTGAGCTTTCACTTTGGGAAAAATGTAGCTTTACCTGCTCCCTAGATTTTATTATTTTCCAATTAAGTATTTTGTGAAAATATTCAACTGATGTTTGCCATTTGAAAGTGCAGATCCTTTCTTGTATCATAATTTTAAAGGTTTCCCTCCCTGGATTAAAAAAAAAGAAATTAGAACTCATTTACCAGAGCTCTACTTATGTGCAAAGACTTGTTCGCCCTGAGGATCCTGACAGCACCGGCTGAACTGGTTTACCTGCTGTAGTTAAAGCCAGTAGTCTCTACTGCTTATATTACTCACTGATTTTTATGTTAGCTTAAAAATACACACCACACCATTCACACTAGAAAGCTATTTATGGAAACATAACATATAGGTCCTACTTCTCCCTGCTCTCAACCTCTAGGACAGGATGGTCTAATGGGACCAGCTGGTAATGATGAAGAAGGATGTCAGCCTGAGTTGTCACTCAGAATGAGAAACTCATGGTAAAGAAATGTATCAGCATAGACAAAAATATCCTTACTTACTTTGTACTTGTTACATATACATGTAGATATACAGTGAAGGTGGATACAGAAGGAAGACTAGATTATAAACATTAAGACATGTTCTAGGGAGTAGAAAATCCAACTTGCCTCCAAGATGATAGACACTAGGGAATAATTCCTTTACAGAAACTATACCATGTTATAACACATCTTTTTGTCCTTAAATTGCAAATGTAATATAATCTACTAGTACCTATTAAACAAATTCAATATAAACACAACTATATTGAATTTTAAAAAACAGAAACTAAACCAAACCAAACCAAACTTGTAATCCAACTCAAGTAACATACCAGTAACAGTGGACAGACTATAGCTTTTATTTCCTTATTTCTGATTTCAGTTGCCAGACTTTTAGTCTCATAATTGCCATAAAAGTAATGGGTAAAAGAAGGATAAGAGAGGAAAAAAACTGGTGAAGTTCAATAACATTGACTTTTTTTTTTTTTGAGACATAGTCTCACTCTTGTCCAGGCTAGAGTACAGTGGTGCAATCTCAGCTCACTGCAACTTCCGCCTCCTGGGTTCAAGTGATCTTCGTGCCTCAACTTCCCAAGTAGTTGGGATTACAGACGTGCACCACCTCTCCCAGCTAACTTTTGTATTTTTAGTAGAGACGGGGTTTTACCATGTTGGCCAGGCTGGTCTCGAACTCCTGACCTCAGGTGATCCTCCTGCCTCAGCCTTCCAAAGTGCTGGGATTACAGGTGTGAGCCAACATGCTTGGCAACATTGACTTTTTAATAATTCCTAAACTCATAAATGACTTGCTTTCCCATTAGTTTCTCATTTGGTTGTATACATGAATATATGTAAGAATCCATCAATCTAACCAATAATTAAGTGGTGTGCATTATGGGTCAGGCACTATACTAGAGGTAGATGCAAGGAATACAAAGGTGAAGACTTAAAGCATGGTCTGTGTACTCACACACAATTTATAATCTAGTGAGTTAACAATCCATTATAATACAATGTGACAAGACTTATGAAAAAGGATGCCAAAAAAGGCTCTATGAGCACTAAGTAGAGGATTTTAAGGTGGGGGTGGTTCAGAGAAGACTTCTTGGAGAAAACAGTAACATAAAGTTGTAACCATCTTCATGGGGAGGGGATGAATTTCATTATATGCAGGTGTGGAGATCTAGAGACAACGCATAGCATGTGAAAAGGCCTGTATGAGAGTATGCAAGGCTGTGGTGTTCAGACAGTGAAAGAAATTCAGCAGCGTGGATGTTAGAAGGAGGAGGCTGGGGTGTTGCAGTGGGTGAGGCCTGGTGAATAATGAGGTTTGAGAGAGATCACAGACTTGTAGTCATGTGTGGGTATTTAAATTTGATCACAATACCAGTAGATGTACATCGGAAGGCTTTAGGTGGTAGAGGGGGAATTACATGGTAAGATGTGTGTCTCAGTAAAACTACCTTGGCTAAGGAGTGGAGAAAGAAAGGAGTACACAGAGAGTGGAGAGAAAAGAAATGAAAGACCTGGAAACCAGTTCATTGATTATGGTAGTAATCTGAGTAAAGATAATGAATTAGACTAACAGATATGGGGACGAAGTAGATGGCACAGAGAGAGATTTAAGAGGTAAATACGCTTTGATGACTGGAATGCTAGAGGAACTGGGGAGAGGGTAGAGTCCAGGACAACTGCTCATTTCCAGCTTGAAATACTGGGTGAAAGACGATGATGTCCTTCACAGGGATAGGAAAGGAGGCAATGCTGGTTGAGATGACAGTACAAATAAAATCAAGTTTTATACAAGTTGAGTTTGAGGTTCCTGTGGGGGTAGATGTGAACGTGAAACAGAACACACATATTGAGAAGACAACCTAAAAACATAACCTGAGGCATGTTAACATTTAAAGCTACAAAACTGACAAAAGACACTGAAGAATTTGAGAGAGAAGAAAAACCACATGACAGAAGGCCCGGAAAGAGGGGTCTCAAGAAAGGTGGCCACTGAATTTGAGAATTGAATTTAGAGGTAATTGGAGACGCTGGCAAGAGCAGTTTCAGAAAAGAGGACAAAAATGAGATTTCAGTGGGTTGAGAAAATGAATGAAATATGAGGAAGTGAAGATTAACTCCACAAGTCTGATTGTAAAGGGGTGACAACAGTAAAATAAGTAGAGGGAGACATGGGTTTGAAACAGTTTTTTTAAAAAATTAATCATCTTTTAATTTTTCTCCTTAAACAATAAGTGATAAATACTCTTGGCAAAAAATTCCAGGAGTTCAGAAGGATAGAAGGTAAATAATAAAAAAAGGGTACCTCCCACAACCTCCTATAGAAAGGAGGCCATTAACAGTTTTTGTGAACCCAGAAATATTTTATACAAAGGTACCCATATATGTATATAATTATATAAATATATGTAATACATATTACATATATTTATATAACAATATATTTGTATGTATTTAAAAATATATATTTAAATATAAACATATATCTATATATACATATTCATTTACATAAATGGGATGGTACAATACTGTTTTTAAGAGAATATTTTGGACTTCTATCCATATTGGAACATACAGATATACTTTGTCTCTTTGTAATGACCACATAGTATTCCTTTACATGAACTTGTAATAATTTACAGTCCTTGACGACCATCTAAGTTTCCTTTTTTTGTGATTAGCAACAAAATTCAGAATATCTTAGTACATATTATCTTCATGCACATGTGCATATATTCATACTCTGAATTCTCAGATGTGAAATTGCTAGATCCAAGGGCATATGCATTTAAATTTCTGATACAGCTCAATTACCCTCCATAAACACAACACCAATTTAAGTGTCTATCAGCAGTGCATGTTTCTACATGCTATCTTCAACATGAGATGTGGCTGAACTTCAAAATCTCTTGCCTGTATAATTAGTAAAAAATGGTATTTGATTATGGGTTTAGTGTGCATTTCTTTAATTATGAGATTGAGGACATTTGTACATGTTTATTGGCAATCTCAGTTCCCTTTTCTGTGAATTATAAACTGCTATTCCATGTTCTTAAACCATTTTCCTAATTGTTAAAATTAACTGATATGTAAACACTCTGTATATTAAGTAAATTAGTTCTTTTTCTGTCATATTTATAATTATTTCCCCCCAGTTTATGTTGACAAAGAGTTTTTAAATTCCAAGGTCATAAGAAATAAGCTATATTTTCTTTTAGAGTTTTAAAGTTTTCATTCAATCCATTTGGATTTTTTGGCAGAGGAGGAGAGATAAAAAGAGTACAGTAAGGAGTCAGCTTTATATTTTTCCAAATTGCAAAAATATGATCATAAATTGGCTCAATTATTACTGTACAGTATTCTGCTGGTATAAGAGGGGTGTGTGTGTGTGTGTGTGCGCGTGTATGTGTGTGTAATTTTTTGCCTTTGTTTTTCCCTTCTTTCTTATTTTGTCAGCAAGTTAGGATTCCTATCAACACACACAACAAAGAGTATAATAGAAAAAAACACTCAAACTGAAGCCAAAAGCCCTACATATTCACATCAGCTCGAACCACTTATTAGCTATGTGACATACAGTAAATAATTTATTCTTTCTGAACCTTAGTTACCTCATTTAAGATATGTGTAGATAATGTGGATAATGATTTTTCTTCTTATATCTCACACAGTTGTGACAATCAAATGCAGTAATCTATAATTTCACATCTATTTCATAAACTGCAGTACAATTCAAATGTGAAGAAGTATGATTATAGACATAGACTTTTCTTGCAGTGATATGATATGCATTAGTTCATTTTATGTAAATTATTCATCTGGTTGAGATCAGGAAAGCTATTCTTGAATACACTCTTCACTGGAAGAATACAAAGATGGAGTAAATGTATAGAAATATTTTTTTCTATTAAGATAAAGCATTCTAATGAATTTAAAATGCTATCATGATGCAATTAGAAACTTCAATTGGGTTTTAGTTCATAAAAGTAAGGGATCCTTAATTGGCCCAAGGCTGTAAATCTGGAATAGGAAACTCTATAATCGATAGCTAGCCTGTATTGATTAATTAATGGCCTGGAGTCCAGTAATTTCTGAGAAGCTGTCATATCCACATAGACCATATTTTAAAAGATTGTAATTCTTTATTATCTGGAAGTCAGTTTTGACTCTCCTCTTCTGTTTCAGGCCAACAAATGTGTACTGAGTTCCTCAATAGGACAGCCATTGTGCTAGGGGATGAGGATACAAAGATTGTACCCTGGAGGATCTTTCAATCTGCTGCAGTAAGCAGACATATGAAAAGATAAATTCAATAGGAAGCAGTTAGTCCTAGAATAAAGGATGCAGAGTTGGCCACAGGTAGTTGGGGGGGTGGCGTAGGCACTTAGTCTAGGATGATATGTGGGAAGAATACCAAAAAGAAGGGAGGGAGCATGTAACTCCTGACTTGGGTACTGTTGCATGAGGATAAACTAGAAGTAAGCTTGACAAAGGACAGGGTACAGGAATAGGAAATGACATTTGGGTTAGAGGAGACAGTAAGATCAAAAGCAGAGAAATAAGAAGCAGTATGGCAAGTATAATATTATAAAGAAGACTTTTGGCAGGAGTGACAGGATACAATATTGAGAGGGAAAGACTGAGCCATGCTGCATTTTGAAAGGTAGCTAAAGATTACAGATTTATAGAAGTATTACATACATAGGCAATGAGATATGAAAATTGAAGTTTCAATTGAGACACCTAGATAAAACAGATTCTGTATACCAACGTCAAGTATCAGACAAACTGCAGCATTTACAAAGGAAATGTTTTAGAACCAGTTCCACTACCTTGATCCTCTCAGTTATGTCAAGACTATAAAAAGTGGTCAGAGAATGGAGAATGGGAAAGATTTTGTGAGAAACAATTTTTGAAAGAAGTTGTGAGGCGCATCCTCCTGCTACCTACAAGGAAGAAGATTTGTGGAGGTTTCCTGTGGACCGTAAGACTGTGTGATGAAGAAACTAAAGCATCAAGAACTCCTTGCTAGAAAGGATTCGCAAGTGAGCACTTTGAAGAGAAATGTATTTGTCAAAGTCAATAAAACCACAGGTGAGAGCTCCTCAGGGATAAATCTCTGAAAAAGTCCCCAAATCGCCCCATGAGAGAAAAGTCAGCTTTAAATTTCTGTTAGGCTCAGAGCATTATGGAAGGCTAAGATAGTAGTAGTAGGATTTTCTTCTCCTCTTTCTCATCTTTTTTTTTTTTTTTTTTTTTTTGCTTCTCCTTCCCCAAAACCTGGAGGGTACCTAAAAACATGGTTAGTAGGCTAGAGGGGAAAAGCAGATGAGAGAAGAAAGTAGTCTACCATACTTCCTTCTCCAAAGGCAGGCAGACTGCCTGTAAGTGGTTTGGCTGGGGCAAGTTTGTAGTTTTGATTGGAATCTTGTAATATCTTAAACTGGGCAGGGTGCCATGGCTCATGCCCATAATCCCAGCACTTTAGGAGGCTAAGGCAGGAGGCCTGCTTGAGCCCAGGAGTTCAAGGTTACAGTGAGCTATGATGGCACCACTGCACGCTAGCCTGAGCAACAGAGCAAGACCTTGTCTCTTAAAAAAAAAAAAATATATATATATATTTAATATATATGTAGAATATATATATATAGAGAGAACACCAATAAGTTCTGAATTAAGATCTTTTATTTAAAGCAATCACAGATGAACTCTAAATGGATCATAGACTTATATATAAAAATTAAAATCATAAAACTTCTAAAAGAAAACATAAGTGAAAATCTCTTGGGACACAAAAAATTCCCCTGCAAACATTGCTTATCAGGATGTAAAATGGCACAGCCTCTCTGGAAAATAGTTTGGTAGTTTCTTATAAACCTAAACATGTACATACCATAGAACCCAGCAATTATACTCTTGGGCATTTACCCCACAGAAGGGAAAACATGTTCACAAAAACCTGTATCTAACTGTTCACAGCAGCTTTATTCATATGAGTAATAGCAAAAACTGGAAACAACCCGAGTCTTTCAATGGGTGAATGGTTAAACAAACCGTAGTACATCCATACAATGAAATACTACTCAGCAACAGAAGAAACAAACTACTGATACATGTAACAATTTGGATGGACCTCAAGGGTATATGTTTAGCAAAAAAAAGGCAATCTCAACCAATTATATACTATATGATTCTATTAAACACTATTCTTAAAATGACAGAACGATAGAGATGAGAAACAAATTAGTAGTTTTTTAAGAGATGTGATAGGTGTGGGGAGGTGGATATGATTATAAAGGGGTAGCAGAGGGAGTTCTTTCTTGGTAATGAAAGAGTTCTTTATCTTGATCACGGTAGTAGTTACACAAATCTATACATATGATTAAATTGGACAGAACTACACACACACACACACACACACACAAATGAATGCATGTAAAATTGATGAAAACTGAATAAAGTCTGCAGTTTATTTAATATTACCATACCAATGTCCATTACCTGGTTTTGATATTATACTACAGTTATAAGACCTCACTATTGGGGAAAGCTGGGGGGAAGGGTCTGCAGAACTCTATGTACTATTTTTGCAACTTTCTTCATATAATTTCAAAATAAAAAGTTAAACAATTCTAATTAATAAGGAGAAACTCAAGAAGCAAAGAATATCGTTCCATAATTCCACCTACCAATGAACACCATACTTACTTTCAGGTATCTTTTGACAATAGAAAAAGTAGACTAGTTAAAACCATACTTTGTTAGCAGGCCTTAGAATTGAGAACATTACTGTGAAGGTTTTTATTTGAGGGAAGTTTGGAGTGGGTGAGAATATTCTATTCCATATGCTCATCTTTACCTTTAGTCTTTGGTAAATTTAAGTAGCACTTCCAAAGCAAGGCTGGCAAGAGGCATTTGGAATCTTGGAATGCCTGACAATATAGTACCACTGTTTTCAGTCATTTCCTAGTTTTAAGTGCATTTGAATGAAAGGCAGAAACATCATAGAGTCTTTTTGTGTCCCAACACCCTCCTACATGACATGGCTTTAATGTGGAAATGCTGCCAATATTGATTCTAGGAAATCACTTTACTGGCTTTTATCTGATTAGATGGCTTTGGAACAATGATGACTTTGTGACATCCTATTGATTTTGCCTTTAAAACGTTCCTCTTATCTTGTCTCTGCCTCTCCATTTCCACCGCTACTATTCGCCTAGGAGCCTTCAATATATCTTCTTATAGCTTTTTGTTAACTGGTCTCTCAAACTTAGTATCTGCAAACTAAGTTACCTGAAATTCCACTGCTGGATTAATCCATCCATAGCAAAACTCTGATTAGGCCATTTCCTTGATCAAAAATGTTTAAAAGGTTCTTTGTTGCTTATACGCTAAAATCCAAACTCCTCAGTTTGACATTCAAGATCTGCTCTGGGTGTGGAATACTGGATTGAAAATAATTTCCACTCAGAATTTTCAAGACATTGCTCCACTAACGTCTGGTTTTCATTATTTCTACTATGAATTCCAACATCATCCCCTGATCCCCAACATTCCTTTGTATGTAACCTATTTTTTCTTTCTAGAAGATTTTAATATATATTTTTTTAAACCTTAGCATTCAGATATTTCAAGGTGATACATATTTATTTGCCTATTCTTGGCATTTCCATTTCTTATACATGGAATCATACAATATGTAGTATTCTGTGACTGACTGGCTTATTATTATTATTATTATTATTATTATTATTATTGAGACATAATAATGTCTCCCAGGCTGGAGCGCAGTGGCACGATCACGGCTGACTGCAGCCTTGACCTCCTGGGCTCAAGCAATCCTCCTACTTCAGTGTTTTCAAGGTTGAAAACATGTATACACATTGCAACATGTACCAGTACTCTTTTTATTGCTGATGAATATTCTATTGTATGGGTATATCATGTTTTTGTATATCTGTTGATCAGTTGATGGACATTTGGGTTGTTATCACTTTTTGCCTATTATGAATAATGTTGTTATGAACATTCACACACAAGTTTTTATATGAATATATATTTTTATTTCTCTTGGATCTACGTAGGAATGAATTTATCAGCTGGGATTTTAATAGGCAAAAAGGACCTACAGATACAAATGTAGCTATCTGTAGGTCCGTTTCTCCAGGGTGGTTCAATTTCTCCAAACTGCTATGTGACAGGGGTAAGTCTGGCTGCTGACTTTCTAGAGTTGGGTGGAAGCTGAACCTTTCCAGAGTAGGTGGGTAAATCAACTTCCTATGCAGAGACTGATAGCTGTCTTACCAATGTCCATCCCTCTCTCTTTCCTTAAGAACAGATTCCTATATTATTGGGCCCACCAATATATCCAGGTATAAAGTTTCCCAGGCTCCCTTAGAAAAAGGTGGCAATGAGACAAGAAGTCAAAGTCAACTAGGTATGGTTTCAGAGAGATTGCTTTAAAGGGAGATAACTCAGCTGGAAGGCATGTGTCTTTTTATGGGCCCATCTTTTCCGGTATCTAAAACAAATATGTTATGGTTGGAGCTCTAGTAGCTATCTTATGTCTATAAGGAGATTCTTGAATATCCTAAAGATGGCAGACTTGAACAGGACTGTCCACTTTCAGACAGAAGTGAAAAAAAAATTTTTTTACCTTGTTTCAGTCATTTCTATTTTGGGTATCTGTTAATTGGCAACTAAACTGAATCCTAAGTATAGACTTCTTTTTAGAATTTCCTTTTGTAGGTAACTAATCTGTTTGTCCTCTAAGTGAGAATTATAGATTAAATAATCTATCCCTCATATTTTTCCTAGTTTCATTAAAGATGGAGTTCATATTTATTTCTCATATTAAGTAATTTTTAAGACAAAAAAGCAGAACTGTTTTCACCTATTAAGTTAAAAACTGGAATTTTACCTTTCCAAACTTATTTCCTACCTTGCCCCTTTACATGTTAATACCTTGAACTATTCAGTAATTCTCTTCAAGCTCCATAATTTCCTACTTTCTACTTTTGCTCATTATTTCCATTCCAAGGAAAGTTCTGTGTGTGTCTATTTCTATGTTGAAAGTACATAGACCTGTAAGATCCAACTAACAGGCCACTGCCCTCTAAGGTCTCTCCTGATCCACTCAACAAGAAGTAATTTTATCTTCACCAATACCATTTCTTCCTTGACACTTACCTGTTTTACTGGACTCCTCGAGGTTGAGGCCTGTATCTTTGGTTCTCTATGCTATATTCTCTGTAGCATACGGCATAGTAGCTTGTACATAACCGTCACATACTGAATGTGTTACTGTATATCAACACATTTGGATTTTAGAAACATTATTTGGTAAAACTATGGTATTTTCCACAGCTTGCTTTTTTTAGATAAAATTAACTGATTTAAAAATGTTTTTCTGCTATCTTAAAGTGGTAACTCAGACCTCCTAAGAATAATTTTATCTTTTAAAAATATGAGGGCTGTGCATGGTGGCTCATACTTATAATCCCAGACTCTGGGAGGCCAAGGCGGGCAAATCGCTTGAGCCCAGGAGTTTGAGACCAGCCTAGGGAACATGACAAAATCCCATCTCTACAAAAAGCATAAAAATAAGCCAGGGATGGAAGTGTGTGGCTGTAGTCCCAGCTACTCAGGAGCCTGAGGCAGGAGGATTAAGTAAGCTTGAGAAGTCCAAGCTGCAGTGAGCCGTGATTGTGCCACTGCACTCCAGCCTGGGTGACAGAAAAATACACTGTCTCGAAAAATAAAAATAAAAATGTTATGAGTGAAGATAAGCTTTGTGGTTTATCTCAAAAACCTTGAAGATTTCTGGCTGGAGGCAGTGGCTTATGCCTATAATCCCAGCTACTCAGGAGGCTAGGGCAGGAGAATTGCTTGAACCCAGGAGGTGGAGGTTGCAATAAGCTGAGATTGCACCACTGCACTCCAGCCTGGGCAACAGAGTGAGACTCTGTATCAAAAAAAACCAAAAAACAAAACAAAACAAAAAAACAAAAACAAACAAAACCACACACACAACACTTTGAAAATTTCAAAATATCATGTCCACTATTTCATTATCCTCTGGATTGCTCCAGATAGAATATTTCTCCCTCTTGAAGAAGGGAAAAATAAAGTGATTTGCACATCATCATAAAGAAGAATGTAATAAGAAACAGGTCCCTCACCTCTTGAGTTCAGTGTTCTGATCAAATTTGATCAGATAAGCCCCGCTTCCCACCCAAAAAGACTGACATATCAGAGAAAGGAAAATTGAAAACTTCCATGTAACTTGAAGACATTATTTTAAAACACAAGAAACAGATGGGGAGAAAATTTTTAGCAACATGCATAGTAGTGGCTTACTATCCGTAGTAATAAAAAGTGCTATTCCAAATCATAAGAAATAGGATAAACAACTCAACAGAAAAATGGGCGAAGGAAACAGGTAAGTCACAGAAGAAGAAAACATATAACAGGATATTCAGTATACTAAGTATTATCAAAATACAAATTAAAACAAAGAAATTACCCCCCCGTCCCATGTTTTAGAGAGGTAATATACAGTAAAGGTTACATATACAGACTCTAAAGCCAATCTTCCTGGGTTTGAACCTCAGTTCTCTCATTATCCAAGCTCTATAACCTCAGGCAACTTATGAATTTCTCTGTGTCTCAGTTTTCTCATTTTCAAAATAGGAGTAATGACAGTGACTATCTCATAGGGTGGTTGTGATGATTAAATGAGTTAGCTTATATAAAGTACTTAGAATATATCTGTCACATAATAAATACTACATAAGTGTTTATTATTTCTATTCTTTCAATATATTGACAAAATGGAAAAGGTTGTCTGAAGGATAAAAGTAACCTTAATTTGTTGGTGGGAAAGGTCCTTTTTTGAAGGAAAATTTGATAACGTACATACTCTATACCAAGCAGTGCTACTTCTGAAATCCAACCCAGCCACTAGTACAAAAACGCACATGTTCAAAAATGTTCATGACATCTCTATTTTGTATCAAAAAAGGGAAACAATGTAAATATCCATCAATAGAGAAGTGACATACATTATTATAAAAACACTGTAGCATACAAATATTCAGTTGTTAAAAAGAATGATGTGGACTGACATTTACTGACATATGGAGAGTACAAAATATTTATACTAAAAAGGAAGTCACAAAGTAATATGCATAATATGATCCCATTTATATTAAAATATGGAAACATATACTTGGGTTCCCTTTATGTATGGAGTTTTAAAGAGGTTTGAAAATATAAAAATTGTTAATAAGGTTATTTATGTGGGGAGATAGGAAAGATAAAGAGGGTCTTTAGTTCTTTTTATTTACATACTGAAACTTTTTCCCCTCCAAAACAACAAAGACAAGTGAGTATTTTAATTTATAATTTAAAAACAGAAAAAAAAAGAGCTGCTTACTACCTCTAACTGGAGGTTCCACAGATTGGATAAAAGAATAGAAATGTTTTGCTACTTAGATTTAGACACTGTATAACATTTTGAAAGAAGTGGCTGACTTCAGCAATTGATGCATCTGACCCAGGAAAATCAGAGGTCTTCAGAAAATACTTGGTCACACCTATAAGGGCACTAATTCAAAGAACTCAGCTGATGAGTATCTTGTACCTTAGCTCTATTTATCTGACTGTTCAAACGATCTGAAGGCAAGAGAGTCTTTTTTAAAACTGGAACACATTCAAATTACATTGAGTACATCCCTATACAAGAAAAAGTTTTTTGAAAAATTTCTGTGTAGGAAATCTCTGCAATTCAAATGGAGTTGATAAATTAAAAGGGTTACTTAATATTTGAGATTTACTACCACTTTTTTATTGTGCTGTACTTAAGAAAGAAAGACTTTGCTATTGATTAAAGCATAACAGCATAAAAGTCACAAATAATACATTTCGATCACTGGAAAGGCTAAAAATACAGTAACCATATAATAGAAATACAAGAGACTCTGGGAGAAAATGATCTCTTGGTAATTCAGTCAAACAATTCCCATGGGCAACCTAAAACAAAATGAAATAGGAGAGAGCCCTTTGTTTGAAATAAAGAAGTTAATATTTAGTGCAAGGTTAAAAAATAAGGTAAACTTATAAAAAAAACTTGTCTCCCAAGTTTCTACATGATGCTGCAGGATTTAAGAAAATGGCTATTGAATTGGGACTGTTTTATTTGCTGCACAACATCTTTGTTCTTAAGAATCAATAATCTGAAAAAAATTGTTATTCTATTTTTTGAGACATTAATAAAATGCTTTGAATTCCTGGAATGATGAAAATTATAGAATAATAGGAAACTAAGAAAAATATTTCAAAAATATTTTTTATGATTACCTTAAAACAAAGAGGTATAAAAGAGATAATAAATATACTGCAAATTGGGCTGACTTGCAAATTTCACAGAGCACCTTTAATGTAGTTCAAGAAGGGCTAATAAAGCAGTAGTCCCCCATCAAGTTCCTTCATTTACAAAATAAAGACAGTAATCATCTGCTCGGCAAATCTATAATTTTATTTCTGTTTTCTAGGTAGATAAGTGAAAAACAGTCACTTACCAGAAAAAAAAAAAAAGTAAAACATAAATAAGAGTATCAAATATGAGAGGCAGACCTGAGTTCAAATCCCAGCTCTACTACTTACTAGCTGTGTGACCCTGGGCAAGTTTCTCAAACGTTTTATGCCTCAGTTTCTCATCTATAAAATGAGGATAATAATAGTATCTAGGGTTGTTGTATTACATGAGACTACATTTAACATGTGTGGCACAGAATAGGTACTTAATAAATATTGGTGGTAGCGAAGATGTGCTGATGCTGATACCACAAGCACTACTTCCAAAATTCTGAACATTATCGAGACATGACGTGTCAAAAATGTGTCAGCACACATTCAATGATTTTTGAAGGATATTATCCTTAGGGAGCTATATATTTGAGGTTTACTCAGGCTAATCGTCTTAACTATTGAAATCCATCCAGGCTTCCTTTTCAGCACACGTCTTCTAGATGTAATTGCAAACCAACAAGGCCAATTTCATACGCTTTACATACAGAACATAGCAGTAAAAAGCATAGACTATGGAGCCAAACTGCCCAAGTTCAAATACCATTTTTGCTATTTACTAGCTGTATGACCCTGGGCAAGATTATTTAACCTCTCTGTACTTCAGATTCTTCATCTATAAAATGGTGATAATAATAGTATTTATCATATAGAGTTATTATAAAGATGAAACAAGATAACATGTATGAAGCATTCTGTGACAGTGCTAAAACTGTTTAGCTATCATCATCATCATTCTTTATAGTCATTCTACCAAAAACAAAACAAAAGATACACCTCCGACCACTATAACTTGATTCTATAGAAACAGCTTAACTGACCCTGAAATTAGTTTTTATGTATCCACAAACTCTCCAATATTATAAGATTCTTAAACTGGTTGGGTATTTGAGTCAATATTTTGCATCTTGCCTTAATATGAACGTGACATAAAAGTCAATTTTTTATTGTATTTTTCTATTTGTCATTGATTGAAATTCAGAACAGACCAAAATGCCTTAACAAAATTCATTCTCAAACTGCTTTTTTTTTGTTTTAAGAAAGTTAACTTCCTACCTGTCATCTGTACTGCGAAGGGATGGAAGCCGAAAGCTCGTGTTTCTGTCAAGCTTTGACTGACTTTTGGTCCTCTTGATGGAGCCTTTCAGGCGCTTGCTGAAGAATCCCTAGAAGGAAAGGCAGAAGGTAATGGGAGAGAGAACAAAAAGGGAACGTCACTCTTCCACACTGTCTCTGCAACAGGTATTTAGATTTGTACAATAAAGACCAGAAATAGAACTTAGCTTTTAAGCTCTTCAATTTTGTAAATAAGAGTTGCTTGAAACCACCTGGCAATGTGATGAGAAAATTTTCTTCTGTGAGAATTGGGATAATTAAACTTTCCAATAGCACCTAATTTCTTATTTCTTAATGTTTATATTAGTTATAGAAGAAAAAAAAAACTTCTAATTTTACTGGTAGATTTCCCAAAGCACAACAATATAACATGGACAAATATATTCCTTTCTATGAAGATGGTACCAACAATTTCAGTACAAATGACCTCTAGTGATTTCCCAAACTAAGGGAAAACAGGCAAAGAAAATGGCATGTGCAAAGGCCCCCAGGTGAGAAGGCACTTGGTGCACTGGAGAAATTAAAAGATACTGATAGAAGAAAAAAAGCTTTATTCTAAGATATATAAAAAGGAGTTAACTAAGTTGTAAAATACAATGTATTGGTGGTCTCGGAAGTGTTAAAACTCGGTCTGTGTCACCTTGGATATGGCATTATAAAATTAAGTAATGAATGTGGATAAACTATTTTAAAATGAAGTATAGATAATTTATGAAATTGTTAAAGCTTCCAGACTTTAACAAAGTGCTTTACAGTCTTTGGCCCCTGCCTGCCTCCTGCCAGTTTTACCAAACTATCTAGAGTTCTCTGAACATCTTCCTTGACTCTGCACCTGGCAAATAATGAGCACTTAACAAAAGTTTGTTGAATAAAAGAATAAATGCAAAAATGAATGATGGTCACTACTTTCAAGAAATTTACAATTCTATCATTGGCAGGTGAAAGGAATCTTATAGAAGCATATTAAAATTTCTCAGTCAGACATGGTGGCTCATGCCTATAGTTCCAGCATTTTGAAAAGGCTGAGGTGAGAGTATAGCTTGAAGCCAGGAATTCAAGACCAGCCTGGGCAACATGGCGAGACCCCATCTCTACAAAAATAAAATAAAATAAAATAAAATTTAGCCAGCCATGGTAGCACATGCCTGTAGTCCCAGCCACTCAGGAGGATGAAGTGGGAGGATTGCTTGAGCTCAGGAGTTCAAGGCTGCAGTAAGTGATGACTGTACCACTGCACTCCAGCTGGGGCAATAGAATGAAACCCTAACTCAAAAACAAATAAAATAAAATAAAATAAAATAAAATAAAATAAAATAAAATATCTCAAGCAAAGATTCTAATTCAAAGAAAAATACTCTGACACATGGCGAATGACTCTAATCATCTTGAGATGAATTCATTTTATATAAGCTGTGTACAATAAACATTTCTGTAATGAAGAAAAAGAAATACTAGGCCAATATTAGCACATCGAATCTTTTATATTCCTTTAGTAACTACCAAAGCCCACTGTTTTGGGGTGAAGGCTATATTTATCAGGATAAGCTAGGTTATGCTTATCTAATTACTCCCCAATCTTAGTGGCATAAAATATGTTACATGTCCATGAGCAGGTCAACTGGCAGTTGGGGGAGTTCCTGTCTATGCTGTCCTCATTCAGGAACTTAGGCTAAGGGAGGCTCTCTATCTGGGCTTCTACAGTTTTTGCAGCAGGATAAAGGTAAAATAGCAAATTATGTACATGTACTAGCTCTTAAAGCTTCATGTCAATTTTGGTCTCATTTCACTGACAAAACAATCACATGACCATATCTAACTTTAATGGAGGAAGGGATATACAGTACTACCAGGTACTCAGAAAGGGAACTGAAAATACTTGGTGAACGTCAGTGTAGACTGCTACAGTGTTTTACCAAGCCAAATTATTTTTTAAACATGCAGGCATTGCTCCTTTGATTAGAGGAAAATGAAAACAAACATACCCAATCAGAAGCAGAACTATTTAGATTACTGAAAGGTAATACTTATAATGCTATATCCTATTGTTTTGGCCACCCAAGGAGAAAGTGTAAAAACTCCTAGTATATATCACACAGATCTAATACCCTAGAGGCTGTTTTTCACTCCAACTTATTATAGGTATGTAGAGATTGACTGAAGGCAAGGGAAAAAGGCTCAATGTGAAGATGATGAGGATGAAGATCTTTATGATGATTCACTTCCACCTAATAGTAAATAGTATATTTTCTCTTCCTTATGATTTTCTCAATAACACTTTCTTTTCTCTAGTTGACAACTTTAAGAATGCAACATACAATACATATATCATGCAAAATATGTGTTAATTGACTGTATATGTTATTGGCAAGGCTTCCAGTCAACAGTAGGCTAACACTAGTTAAGTTTTGGGAGAGTCAAAAGTTACATGAAAATTTTCAACTGCACAGCGGGTGGTGTCTCTAACCCCCATGTTGTTCAAGGGTCAACTGTACAATTTTGGTGTCATTAGGGAGAGTCACTGTCATTAGTCATAGTCATTAGTACATAAAGGCAAAGGCTTTATGTACTATTTTCTATGACTCAATCAGAATGAGTCACCACATCTGCTAATAAATGTAGTCAGCAAACCAGGCTTAAGTTTATAGAATTTTAATAGGATTGCTTAGTGTTGTTTCAAAAACCTAGGTTGAGATCCAGGCCAAGGAGTCGACCAAAAATGATACATACATTTCTAACAAAAATGCAGTTAAGCATTTGACTGAGACAGTATTAGTAGACGTTCACTTATCTAGTAATTTAATTCTACCTTTTTTGTGGCACTTTTTTTTTTTTGAGACGGAGTTTCACTCTTGTTGCCTGGGCTGGAATGCAATGGTGCAATCTCGGCTCGGCTCACTGCAACCTCCGCCTCCCAGGTTCAAGCTATTCTCCTGCCTCAGCCTCCCGAGTAGCTGGGATTACAGGCATGTGCCACCACACCTGGCTAATTTTGTATTTTTGATAGAGATGGGGTTTTCCCATGTTGGTCAGGCTGGTCTCGAACTCCCAACCTCAGGTGATCCACCTGCCTTGGCGCCCCAAAGTGCTGGGATTACAGGCGTGAGCCACCACATCCAGCCTTGTGGCACATATTATATCATACCTCATATGACAGAATATGATATACTGTATTTAATAAAATTTATGCCTATTTGTTGTAGAGAACTCTACTAGGAGTTGTAAGGAAATCAAAGATAAACACAAACTCTGCCCTCAAGGAACTTGTCATTTAATACAGAATTTAGACACTAAATATAAATTTATACACAGACTTATTAGTAGACTGGACATGGCTGAGGAAAGAATCTCTAAGCATGAGGATATATCAATAGAAACATCCAAAACTGAAAAGCAAGCAAACAAAAATACCCAGAAAAGAATATCCAAAGACTACAGGACAACTACAAAAGGCATAACATGTGTAATGGGAATACCAAAAGGAGAAAAGAGAAATAAATAGCAGAAAATCAGAAACAATAATGACTGAGAATTTCCCCAAATTAATATACCAAACCAAAGATCCAGGAAGCTCAGAGAATACCAAGCAGCATAGATGTCAAAAAAACCCCTAAAAGAAAAAAAATCCCAACCCCCAAAACTACACTGAGGCATATCATTTTCAAACTGCAGAAAAACAAAGAGAAAGAAAAAATCCTAAAGAAGCCAGAAGGAAAAAACATCTTATGTACAGAGGAACAAAAATAAGCATTACATCTGGCTTCTCCTCAGAAACCATACAAACTAGAGAATGGAGTGAAATATTAAAGTGTTGAGAGGGAAAAAAAAGAACCCAGACTATCAACCTAGAATTCTATAACCTGCAAAACTATCCTTCAAAAGTGAAGGCGAAATAAAGCTTTCTCACATACATGAAAAAATTGAGGAAATTTGTTGCCAGTAGACCAGCCTTGCAAAAAATGTTTAAAGAAGTTCCTTAGAGAGAAAGAACAATATAGGTCAGAAATTGGACCTTCTTAAGAAAAGGAAGAGTATAGAAGCAATAAGTGAAAATAAAACAACCTTTTGCTTTTCTTCTTAATTGATTTAATATCAAAATAATAACAATAATGTATTTATGCATGCTTATGTATGTATGCTTATGTATATATGATATATATGCTTATGTATACTTATATATAAGGGAAATGAATACTAATGATACAAATGACAAGATGGAAGAATTAAGATTATTTTATTATAAGGTGCTCATACTATCTAGGAAGCTGTATAGTGTTATGTGAAAATGGACTTGGGTTAGTTATAAACTTAAAAAACTGCAAGGGAAACCACTAATTTTTTAAAAAAATAAGCATAACTGATATGCTAAGAAAGGAGAGAAAATGGAATCATATAAGTCATTCAGTTACAATCGTGAAAGGTTGTAACAGTGGAAGACAAAAATAAGGACACAGAACAAAGGCAACAAATAGAAAACAGTTAACAAATATGGTTAGAAACCCAACTAAATCAATAATCACTCTGAATGTCAATAGTCTAAATACACCAATTAAAAGAGACTGTCAGTGTGGATCAGAAAACAAGACCCAACTATATATCATCTACAAGAAACTCACTTTAAATATAAAAGCACATAAAGATTAATAGTAAATGGATGGAAAAAATATACTATGCCAACACTAATCAAAAGAAAGCAGGCATAGCTATATTAATTTCAGACAGAGCAGATATTAGAGCAAGAAAACTTAACAAGGATAAAGAAGGGCATTACATAATGATAAATGGGTCAATTCTCCAAGAAGACAGCCTTAATGTACACATGCCTAATAACGGAGTGTAAAGAGACATGAGGTAAAACTGGTAAGAGTTGCTAGGAGTAACAGATAAATCTATATAGTTGAAGACTGCAACACCTATCTATCAGAAATGGACAGATCTAGCAGGCAGAAAATCAGTGAGGACATAGCTGAACTCCAAAACACCATGTAATCAACTGAATATAATTGACATCTATAGACTACTTTATCCAACAACAGCAGAATAGAGGTTCCTCAAGCTCATATGGAACATTCACCAAGACAGATCCAATTCTGGGCATAAAACACACATTAATAAATTTAAAGAAAAGAGATCATACAATGTCTTCTTTCAAACCATAATGGAATTAAACTAGAAATCAGTAATAGAAAGATGACTAGAAAACCCCAAAATATGTGGGAATTAAACAACATACTTCTAAACAACACATGACTCAAAAAAGAAATCTCAAGAGAAATTAAAAAACACTTTGAACTGAATGAAATAAAAATGAAAACACAACATCAAAATTTTGTGGTATGCAGTAAAAATAGTGCTTAGAGGAAAATTTATAGCATTGAATGCATATACTAGAAAAGGAGAAAGATCTAAACCCAATACTAAGTTTCTACCTTAGAAAACTAGAAAAAAAAGAGCAAATTAAATCCAAAGCAAACACAAGAAAAGAAATAAAAATTAGTGCAGAACCAATGAAATTGAAAACAATAAATCAATAGACAAAATCAATAAAATCAAAAGTTGGTTCCTCATGAAGAACAATAAAATTTGTAAGTCTCTAGCCAGGCTAAGAAAAAAATAGAGAGTACCCAAATGACTAATATTAGATATAAAAGAGGGGACATCACAATGGGTCTTATGGACATTAAAATGGTGCAAAGGGATTTGATAATCTAGGTGAAACAGATCAATTCCTTGAAAGACACGATCTGCCAAACTTATACAGGAAGAAATAGACAATATGAATAGGGCTATATCTATTAAAGAAATTGAGTCAATAATTAATAACCTTACAAAACAAAAGCACTAGGCCCAGATGGGTTCCACTGGTGAATTCCATGAAATATTAAAGGAAGAAATGATACCAATTCTCTACAATGTCTTTCAGAAGATAGAAGCAGAGAGAATATTTCTTAACTTAGTTTTAGATTCACAGCAAAACTGAATAAAAGATATAAAGATTTCCAATGTTCCTCCCCTTCCCTCTACACATGCATAGCCACTCCTACTAACATCCCCTACCAAACTGGAATATTTGTCACAATTGACGAATTTACATTGACATCATCATCACCCATATTCCATAGTTTACTTTAGGGTTTCCTATTGGTGTTGTGCATTCTACAGGTTTGGACAAATGTATGGTGACATGTATCCACAATTACAGTATTATGCAGACCACATTTACTACTCAAAATCCTCTGTGCTCTGCCTCTTCATCCCGCAGCACCTCCCACACCCCAACCCCTGGCAAACAGTGATCTTTTTACCGATTCCATAGTTTTACCTTTTCTAGAATGTCATACATTGATAGTCCCCCATTTAAGATGGTTTGAACAATTTTTTGATTTATGATGGGTTTATCAGGATGTTAAATACTTTCCAATTTAGGATATTTTTTACTTACAATGGGCTTATTTGGACATAACCCCATTGTAAGTCAAGGAGCATCTGTGGTTGGAATCATACTGCAGCCTTTTTAGATTGGCTTGTTTCACTTAGTAATACGTACTTAAGGTTCCTCTGGGTCTGTTCTGTTTTTTGTTTTTTGTTTATTCTGCAGTCTTCTTTTTCTTTGCTTTTCAGTCTTGTCAGTTTCTAGTGAGATGTCCTCAAACTCAGAAATTCTTTCCTCAATTGTGTCCTGTCTACTAATATGCACATAAAAGGCATTCTTCATTTCTGCTACAGTGTTTTTGATTTCCAGCATTTCCTTTTGTTTCTTTTTTATAATTTCTATCTCTCTTCCTACATTGTCCACCTGTTCTTGCATGCTATCTGCTTTATCCATTAGAGCCCTTAGTATATTAATCATAATTGCATTAAATTTCTGATCTGATAATTTCAATATTATGTGAGGCTGGTTCTGATGCTTGCTCTGTCTCTTTAAACTGTTTTCTGCCTTTTAGTATGTTCAGTAATTTTTTTCTTGCTAGCTGTATATGCTGTACTAGGTGACAGGAACTGCAGTAAACAGGCTTTTAGTAATGCAGTAGTAAGGTGGGGGAAAACATTCTGAAGTCCTGTTAGATCTCAGTGTTTTAATGAGTCTGTGTTTCTGGACTGTGAACTTCGTAAGTGCTTCTCAGTGCCCCTCACCTCACCCACTCCACTTAGGTGGAAGGGGATGGCTAGAGAGGGCTGGAATTGGGGATTTTCCTTCCTTCTTATCAGTTAGGAACCTGGTAGGACTCCAGGAGGTAAAATTTTTTAAAATTGTGGCCTCTCCATTAATGAATACCCCTGCAGTTTTTATCTCTCAGACTTGGACACACAAAGCCTCCAGTATTTCATAAATTACAGTTGAGGTTTTCCTATCTGGAAACAAGAAGTCTTGCATTTAAACTTTTGAGGAGATGGCATAATGTTATATTTACGTTAACATCTACCACAATGTCTAAACTTTAGTAAGTCCTTGACAAATATATACATGAAATTATGGCTGATTTAGGAACACAGATAAGAAAAAGGTTAAGATTGTACAGAGTGGTCAGTAACACTTCTTGGAGGTAGTGAAACCTTTCAAAATTTTGTGGCCATCTCCTTGAGGTAAATGAAGCATTTTTTTGTTTGTTTGTTTTTTTGTTTTTTGAGACGAGTCTCGCTCTGTCGCCCAGGCTGGAGTGCAGTGGCCGGATCTCAGCTCACTGCAAGCTCCGCCTCCCGGGTTTACGCCATTCTCCTGCCTCAGCCTCCCGAGTAGCTGGGACTACAGGCGCCCATCACCTCGCTCGGCTAGTTTTTTGTATTTTTTAGTAGAGACGGGGCTTCACCGGGTTAGCCAGTATGGTCTCGATCTCCTGACCTCATGATCCGCCCGTCTCGGCCTCCCAAAGTGCTGGGATTACAGGCTTGAGCCACTGCGCCCCGTCGAAGCATGGTTTTAACCCGAGAAACTGTTTCTCTCAGAGCTCTAGTTAGTTGAAGTTTTTTCATTCTCCATTACCCAATATTCAGTGGTACCCAGGAAGAGGTAGCTGGACTTTACCTAGCTTACCATGACTGTTTCCAAATCGATCTTCCATGAAATCATGGTTTGGAGTAAATGCATATTTTTTAAGGTACACACCATCTTGATTTAGTATTCTTCATCTCTCTTTGTTGCTCTCATGTTTCAATCTCTCTTTCACTTTCCTTTATTCATTAAGAACTTTAGCCCCTAGCTTGTAATATTTTTCTGTCTCTTAACACCATGCTAGAAAATAACCAAATAGTGATGTCTAGTACCCTAGCTTCATAATTCCTTGACTCCATTACTCAGTATCCTCCCCTTCAGCCACCCACTTTTTTTTTTTTTTTTTAACACGATGGCAAATTATTAACAGAAAATAGTTTGAGGAGTCCTGTTCACAGACTGTGACCATGGCAACCCCACTTTCCATGGGTGCTGTCAGAGGGGATGGGGGTGACATCCTCAATCCGCCCAATCTTCATACCCAAGTGGGCAAGGGCTCTGAAGGCCGACTGGCCCCAGGTCCAGGGGTCTTGGTCGTATTTCCTCCTGTGGCCCAGAGTTTGATGTGTAGGGCAGCGATACCTAGCTCCTTGCACCTCTGGGACACATCCTGGGCAGCCAACATAGCAGCACATGGCGAGGATTCATCTCGGTCTGCCTTCACCTTCATCCCACCAGTCACATAGCAGATGGTTTCTTTGCCAGAAAGATCAGTGACATGGACAAAAGTGTCACTGAAGGTTGCAAAAATATGGCAGACACCAAATACATTTCTCTCCTTCAGCCACCTGAGGTGTGCCATTTCTGCATGTCGTCTCTCCACCCACTCATTTTTTTAAATTCAATTTTTATTTTTATTCAATAGTTTTAGGGCAACAGATCGTGTTCGATTGCATGGAAAAGTTCTTTAGTGGTGATCTGTGAGATTTTGGGGCACCCATCACCTGAGCCGTATAGACCGTACCCAATGTGTAGTCTTTTTTTTTTCTTTTTGAGATGGAGTCTTGCTCTGTCGCCCAGGCTGGAGTGCAGTGGCAGCATCTCAGCTCACTGCAACAATGTGTAGTCTTTTATCCCTCACCCATCTCCCACCCTTCCTCCCAAGTCCCCAGAGTCCATTATATCATTCTTATGCCTTTGTGTCCTCACAGCTTAGCTTCCACTTATAAGTGAGAACATACAATGTTTGGTTTTCCATTCCTGAGTTATTTCACTAAGAATAATGGTCTCCAACTCCATCCAGGCTGCTGCAAATGCCATTATTTCATTCTTTTATTTCATTCCTTGTGACTGAGTAGTATTCCACGGTGTGTGGAATACTTTTCTTTATCCACTCATTAGGTGATAGGCATTTAGACTGGTTCCATATTTTTGCAATTGTGAATTGTGCTACTATATACATGTGTGCAAGCGTCTTTTTCATATGACTTCTTTTCCTCTGGGTAGATATCTAGTAGTGGGATTGCTGGATCAAATGGCAGTTCTACTTTTAGTTCTTTAAGGAATCTGTATATTGTTTTCCATAGTGGTTGTACTAGTTTACATTCCCACTAGCAGTGTAAAAGTGTTCCCTTTTTACCACATCCATGTCAATATCTGTTATTTTTTTATTTTTAATTATGGTCATTCTTGCAGGAGTAAGGTGGTTATCTCATTGTGGTTTTGATTTGCATTTCCCTGATAATTTGTGATGCTGAGCATTTTTTTTTCACGTTTGTTGGCCATTTGTATATCTTCTTTTGAGAATTGTGTATTCATGTCCTTTGCTCACTTTTTGACGGGATTATTTGTTTTTTTTCTTGATTTAAGTTCCTGGTAGATTCTGGATATTAGTCGTTTGGCAGATGCAGTTTGCGAACATTTTCTCTCACTCTGTGGGTTGTCTGTTTACTGATTCTGATATCTTTTGCTGTGCAGAAGCTTTTTAGTTTTATTAGGTCCCATCTATTTATCATTACTTTTGTTGCATTTGCTTTTGGGTTCTTGGTCATGAAGTCTTTGCCTAAGTCAATGTCTAGAAGAGTTTTTCCAATGTTATCTTCTAGAATTCTTATGGTTTCAGGTCTTAGATGTAAGTCTTTGATCCATCTTGAGTTGATTTTTGTATAACGTGAGAGATGAGGATCCAGCTTCATTCTTCTATATTTTAGCCACCCACTGTTCTATCTACACACTAGATTTTATCATCATTCAGAGATCCTCAGACATCTTAAACAGCAATTTTTTTTTCTCTGATTTCCTCCCTAATCACATGTCTTTCATATATCTCTTTCTCCACATTAATCTACTCTTGAACCTAACAGAAACCTTCACTTTCTGGACCCCCTCATTTTCTCCCTGTCCCTTGTTTTTTCCTGCTCTCTTTTCCTTCTCCCTAGATTCCACAGCTAATCATCTGACGCTATTCAATTACCAACACCCTCTATTTTCTTAATGATTAGCTATCCAAAATAAAAGTTAAAACAATGTTTAAGTCAATCTTCCTGGTGCCATGACGAAGCTCTTTAGGAAGACCACACAGCTGTACAGGATGAAACCACAAAAAAATTCACTGTTTCCAAGCTTGGTTTGGCTTCTACTATCCCTCCATCCTGGACCAACCATGTAATGAGCCTTCCCGCATTATCCTCTTCTGTGAAACAACAAAGTACATGTCAAGCCCAGTTGCCCATTGCCCCCTTCTGAGCAATTCCTTACATATTCAGGTCACTGTGCTTTCTGCCATGCAATCTTTCTGCCCTGGATCCATCTGACTGGTGAAGGGATGGATAATTAACCCAAAGGTACCTAAAAGCAGCTAAGAATGGCCCTGGTAAGAGTTCTGCCTATATTAGAGTATCATCTGGTAACGACTTACTATTCCAGCCTGATCCCTGGTCATTCCACTTCATACTTCATCCTCCACTAACTTGAAATACCTGCAATTCTCTATATTCACCATGCATGTTTACCACTGCTCATATTCTCTTCCTTCTCCCTGGCTGAATCATTCTTTTTGATAGAGTTGAGGAAAGATCTCTTTTAGGGTGTCTTTTTTGACATTACCTGACCCTGCCCTAGATTACGTGCCCCTCTTCTGTGCCTTATAGAGAGATAGCCTTACATTTAGCACAGTGCATGCCCACTTATGTGTCATCCTCACTAAACCCTGCAATCTTTGTGTTCCCAGGGCAGGTCTGCTACCTGGTATTTAGTAGGGGCTCAAAAATTGCTTTCAGAACTGAAAAATCATATGCCGTGTGTCCTCAGATCATCTGAGAACTCACTCACTCACTATCATGAGAACAGCATAGGGGAAATCCTCTCCCATGACGCAATCTTCTCCCACCACCTCCCATGGTTTAAAAGTGTAGCACTTCCCAGCTTGCTCTCTCTTGCCTCCACTTGAAGAAGGTCCTTCTTCTCCTTCCGCTATAACTGTAAATTTCCTGAGGCCTCCTAGTCATGCTTCCTGTTAAGGCTGTGGAACTGTGAGTCAATTAAACCTCTTTCCTCATAAATTACTCAGTCTCAGGTAGTTTTTTATAGTAGTGTGAAAACAGACTAATACAGAAGATACATGACTTTACCAAGGTCACACAGATGCTAAATGGCAGAGGAGAACTTTAAGTCTACGTAGCCCCACATTGGAACCCTTCCTTTCTAACCACTGTGCTATATGAATTCTCGACATTCTAATTCCACATCAAATACTTTAAGTACTATAACAACTTATTTTCCCCATATGTATTATATGTAACTTCTACACATACCTTATTATAGAATTATGTATCATAAACAGCCAGAAATGTAATATGACAATTCAAAATATGAGGGAAAAAAAGAAAAAAAAAAACCCCACAAAAAACCTAAAAAACAAAAAAACTGCTAGTGTGGCATTTGACTTACAAGAATTTGCCCCAAGGATTCCTAGCTATATAATTAAACTGAAGTAAAATCAAAACCTTATTGAAATGGCTTTTACATGTAACTGATTCTGTGGTCACTGAGTATAAAATTTTAAAATCCAAATATAAAATTTAAAAATAGATGGATACCAAGAGAAAAATGCTTTTTTCTCTTTCACAGTTATTATATCCATGCCTTATAAAAATGGGAAGAGTGTGAATGATGTTTCAGTCTAAATGGAAACAAAGGAAAGAAAGAACGTAAATAAACTGATTTCATCCTTCTGACACCAACCTAATCTGAAAGCATACTAATCAAACACTCAAAACAAATCCTACTCTATCCAATTTTTTGAAATGCTGTTGCTACCATTTACAAGTCTTAAAAATAGTAAAAAGCTCATTTTTTTAAAAAAAGCTACATTGTCATAGCAATTGATACAACTAAAATGATTTAATTAGTTGGTACTCATTATTTTCTTTCAAAATAAGGCTTAAAATTAGCAACAGTCAGTGAAAGAAAAAGCCAAATATTGCCTTTCTCTGGAGCTTGGTAAATGTTAAGACGATGATAACTGAAGTTGTTGGCCACCTGCAAACTGGAGTATTCCCTGAAGACTGAACTTGGCTAGCTGGGAATGACTGGTAACTGAAATAAAACTGCTGCTATGCAACTGCTCTCAGAAGCCTCAGTGGCGGTAATAAGGGACACTGCCTTGCCAGCATCCTAGCAGTGCTGTGTTCTCTTAAGACAGGTAGAAGTGGAGACAGAGAAACATGTTATCACCTTTCACATGAAAAATGTAGGGATATGCAACAAAACCCTGCTTTAATTCTGCTTGAGACTTTTTCACATCAGTGATCACACAGGGATTAGGGATAATGTTATAGCAATTCTAAGTGGTTAAGTATTTTTAAATGGCAATTTCTCAAAATGTTACCTGATTCACAGTACAAAAATGCCACCTTGTCAACTAGAAAGGACCCAGGTGAGAACTGTTTTCATTCTTGCTTTTCAAATTTTAGTTTATTAGTATATTAAAATCTCTATGTATTTTACATATTTTAGTTTGTTTTATTATGGATTGTAAATACCTGAGAAAAAAAGCTGTGTCATATATAAATAATTCCCTTCCTTGCTCTCTTAATATAACTTAGGAACTTGTAGATATTCACTAAATGTTGACTAAAATGTGATTCTAAAAAATTAACAAGGAAAAAGGAGAAGAGTAACTAAAAACGTTAAAGTTTACTTTCTAGTCTTTATATTTTACTTAGTTTGTCTTCTGGTTATTTGGAAGTCCAAACAGGAAGGGAAACTGTAGATGACAAGAATAACAAAACAAGAAATAGTTGCAAAGTGCATTATAGTTTAGTTTTAGTATGGGTAGTTTATCCTCTGGCAGGCTTTTTGTTTTTGTTTTTCAAATTTAAGCATCAAAAGGAAAGAGAAAAGGTTCTGTCATAAATCACAATTGTTTTTCTAGCCCAGATCTGATATATCGGAATCTTGGGGATTGGGGCACAGTGATCTACATTTTTAACAAGCATTCAATGTTATTTTTTTAATTAAGCTAACTAAAACTTTTACTATGAAACTTTTAAACATACAAAGCACAGAAATTAATAAACACATATCCATTAATCAGATATAACTGATGTTGACACATTGATGTCATTATGCTATATTACGTATAATTATTGTTAAAATATAAAACATATATTATAGGTATTATGTTATAACATGTTAAAACACATATTGACATGTTAAGATCTGCTAGAGGGACCAATGGAAGATATCTAGCATACTTTATTAACTAACTACATTCTTAGAGACATTTTCATGCATGTGTCATGTCAGATTTTTATTACCTTCTTGTTACATTATTTCAAACCTTTTATGTCCAACTTTTTATGTATTTTGTTTTAAAACATTTCTTTTAAAACAGGTTTATTGAGGTGTAATTTACAAAACACAAATCTCTATTTTTGCATGTACAGTTTGATGAGTTTTGATAAATGTATGCTGCACCAATACAAGTGAGATACGGAACATTTCCATCACCCCAAAAGTTTTCATGCCTTTCTGTAGCCAGTCAATCCCTTCTTCTCACCCTCAGCCCCTGGAAACCACTAATCTGACTTGTTCCTATAATTTTATCTTTTCCACAATGTCATATAAATGGAATTATGCACTATGTAGTCTTTCTTTACTTAGAATACTGTTTTTGAAATTTATGCATGCTGTTGCATGTATAGTTTCCTCCTTTTTATTCCACTGTAAGGGTATACCAAAATTTGTTTAACCATTTCTCAACTCATGGACATTCAAGTTGTTTCCAGTTTTGGGATATTAAAAATAAAGTTGCCATAAACATTTACAAACAAGTCTTTATGTGGACATATAGTTTGGGAACCACTGAGTTAAAAGCTTGGTTGGAAATTCACAAATAACAAGACGACATGGCAACTTTTTAAGGGGATGTTAATGAGGTAGAGTGGGGAAAGGACACTGAGGAGGGAAGGAATCCTTAGTTATTTTTCCTTTAGATATGAAGTAATTTCAGATTTACAAAAAATTTGGAAAAATAGTATAGAGTTTTCCCTTGCTGAGCTTCCCCTAATGTTATTATCTTATATAACCATAGTATGATTATGAAAACTAAGAAATTAACATAGGTACTATACTCACCTAAACACAGCCCTAATTCTAATTTCACCAGTTTTCCACTGTATCATTTTTCAACTGCCATTTTAACAAATTAAAACAAATGTGGTTTAAACAGTACAAATTTATGATCTTACAGTTCTGTAGGTCAGAATTCCAACACAGGTCTCATCCGGCTAAAATCAAAGTGTCAGCAGGTCTGCATTCCTTTCTGAAGCCTCTAGGGGAGAATCTGTCTTATGCCTTTTCAAGCTTTTAAGGCCACCCACATTCCTTGGCTCATGGCCTTTCCTCCATCTTCAAAGCCAGCAATGTTGCATCTCTATGAAAGCTTTTCAGCTTTTAAGGTCTCGTGATCAGACTGGATCCATCTGGATAATTTAGGATAATGTTCCTATCTCAAGGTCCTTAGTCTTAATCCTAATTACAGAAGTCCCTTTTGCCACATAAGATAACATATTCACAATTTCCATGTATTAGGATGTGGACATCTTGGGAGATGGGGGAGGAACCACTATTCTACTTTCCACATATAGTTTAGTCACCCTCTTATGAATGTGCATATAGGCTGTTTACAATATTTTGCAATTAAAAAACAATGCTGCATAAATAACTTTGTGCATATGTATTTTCATAATGGTGGAGATGTACCTTCAGCTTGGATTCCTAGAAATGGGATGCTGGGTCAAAAGGTAAGTGTATATGTAATCTTGCCGAATCCCCTCTAGAAGGGTTGTACCAGTTTGCCTTCAACAATGTATGAGAGTGTTTGTTTCCCACAACCTTGCCAACTGAATCGTTGTCATCCTTTATAGTCTGTGTCAGACTGAAAGGTGAAATAATATTTCTATGTTGTTTTAAATGTGCATTTAAACATTTAAATGTTTAAATGTTGTTTTAAAATGTGCATTTCTCGGCTGGGTGCTGTGGCTCATCCCTCTAATCCTAGCCCTTCAAGAGGATGAGGCAGGAGGATTGCTTGATCCTAGGAGTATGAAACCAGCCTGGCCAACATGGTGAGACCTTGTCTCTACAAACAATACAGAAATTAGCTGGGTGTGGTGGCGTGTACCTGTAGACCTGGCTACTCAGGAGGCTGAGGTGGGAAGATCCTTTGAACCTGGGAGGCGGAGGTTCCAGTGAGCGGAGGTTGTGCCACTGCACTCCAGCCTGGGCGACAGAGCGAGACTCCAAAAAAAAAAGGACCAGGCGAGGTCGCTCACGCCTGTACTCCCAGCACTTTGGGAGGCCGAGGCGGGCAGATCACGAGGTCAAGAGATTGAGACCATCCTGGCCAACATGGTGAAAATCTGTCTCTACTAAAAATACAAAAACTAGCTGGGCGTGGTGGTGCGTGCTTGTAGTCTCAGCTGCTGCAGAGGCTGAGGCAGGAGAATCGCTTGAACCCAGGAGGCAGAAGTTGCAGTGAGCCGAGATGTCACCACTGCACTCCAGCCTGGCGACAGAGCGAGATGCATCTCAAAAAACAAACACACAAACAAAAAATTGCATTTCTCCGATTATAAGTGAATTTGAACATTGTTTTCATATGTTCAGAAACATTTTTACCTATTACCTATTCATGTCTTTTCTTCAGGAAAACTTTTCTTCAGTGTTCCTACTGGGTCTTAGTCACTTGTACCTTAATTTTTTTTTTTTTTTTTTTTTGAGAAGGGGTCTCGCTCTGTCAACCCGGCTGGAGTGCAATGGCACGATCTCGGCTCACTGCAACCTCCACCTCCCAGGTTTAAGCAATTCTCCTGCCTCAGCCTCCCAAGTAGCTGGGATTACAGGTGCCCACCACCACGCCAGCTAATTTTTTGTATTTTTAGTAGAGATGGGGTTTCAGTATGTTGGACAGGGTGGTCTTGAACTCCTGACCTGGTGATCTGCCTACTTCGGCCTCCCAAAATGCTGGGATTACAGGCATGAGCCACTGCGCCAGCCTTAATAGTTTCTTATATGTTGTAAATATTTTCTGCCAATTGATTCATTGGTTGTCTTTCAGCTTTAACCTTCTTATACTTTTTGTCATGCAATTATTTAAAAACTTTCTTTTGTGTAATCAAATTTATCAATCGATTTTTAAAAATTGCCTCTGGCTTTTCAGTAACCATCATAGAAAGTTTTTCCCTGCATTAAGGTTAGAGAATTCATCCATGTTTCCTAGTAGGTATACTTTTTTTTTTTCACATTTTAGATCCCTAATCCATTTGGAGTTTACTCTTGTATAAGGTATGAGATATACATCTAATATTACCTTTTTCCACATGGTTACTCAGTTGTCCTTATATTATTTATTTCAAATACCAATTCCTGAGAAAACCATTCCTGATTACTGTAATGTCTCTCACACTTGTGATTATGTAAACTTTTTATTTATACTACTGTTTTCCCCTATCTTGACCTATAATTAATTCTATTCCTGTTTTATATGCCCTATGAATCTTAACTCCTGAAGGCAAACAGAAAACAAACACATTGAGCTCATCTTTGTATTTCTGTAATGCTTTGCATACAGTGGACTAAATATGTATTTGCAGAATGCTGATAATGATTAACATGAATTATTTAGAAAAGTTGAATTCACTCAAGAAAGTAGGGAAATAACACACAGGAGGGAAAACCCCTTAAAATTATTAAAACAAAACTAAATCTGGTGGTTAAGGAAGAAAAGTTTAGTATCTGGAAAATTCACTTCTGTAGAACACTTCAGTTCCTGATAATGAGGTATACACTGATTTTTTAAAAATTTTATTGTAAATTGAATGTCATACTCTATAGAGTATAGTATATTGATTTTCTTATGACTAACAGAGACTGTGCTAATCTCACTCAAGTTCACAAAGTATGAATATTAAGGATGATGGCTGTAATGAATATAATAATGAGAAATGATGGGTCAAAACAAAGACCTCAAAGTGAGGTCTATTAGCCTATTGGACAGTCTCTCAGAGGTTATCATGGAAGGCCTGAAAAAAGCATTAGATAACATAATGTGAAATACATTTTTTTCGTTGTCAGGGGAGATGGACTAGATGAATTTAATTGAAGTTTTCCATCTCTCATTTATAGGACTCTAAGAATAACAGCATCAGAGAAGGAGGGGGGCTTTTGAGCCTATTAGTTATTGAAAAAGATAAAATTCTTACTGCCTCTGTTGAAACAAAATGTACCAAAAATCCACATTATGGATGGTCATGAGCAAAAGGTATAATGTGAAACAATGTAATTACTGTTACTAATGTCTATCAGGATAGGACTTTTTTTTCCTAAGGATATAAAATGAAGGGGAAAAGAAGTAGGGAAATGCATTACTGAAAAGACTGTATTAGACATATTTTATTACTTCTAGAGGCTATTTCCTAACTATACTCTTTGTACTGTTTGTAATACTGCAGTTTTTTCATCGTAAATTCGGCACCAAAATATTAACAAATTGGTCCTTAATATATATAATATATATGTTGGTCCTTTTTTTTTTAGATGAAGTCTCGCTCTGTTGCCCAGGCTGGAGTGCAGTGGCGTTATCTCAGCTCACTGCTCACTCCAGGTTCAAGTGATCCTACCGAGTAGCTGGGATTACAGGCGCATGCCACCACACCTGGCTAATTTTTTGTATTTTTAGTAGAGATGGTCTTTCAACATGTTGGCTAGGCTGGTCTTGAACTTCCGACCTCAAGTGATCTGCCCACCTTGGCCTCCCAAAGTGCTGGGATTACAGGCATCAGCCACCACATCCAGTTTATAGTATCTTTTTATCTGCAAACTTCCAAAGATCTTAAAATATTTGTATATTTCATTACTACAAAAAAATCATAGGTGTTAGAGGAAGTCAAACAATTTGCTCTCGATCATACAAGTGAGATGCTAGCTGAACAACAGTAAAAAATACAGTTCTTTTATCATTCCTTTGCCTATTCTAGGTACAAATCCTTGAAAGCTAATAATATGAAATCTTTGTTCTGACACTCTGACAGAGTTAAAAAGGCAGGGTGACGCAGGCCCTAAATCTTATGATCAGAAAAGCTCAGGGTCTTTTTCAACTGTAACCACCTTATTTTAATGAAAAAGTTTACGAATAACAACTGTCTCACTGACTGCATAATATGTAAGCCCAGGTAGCTAGGACAGATTATCAGGTTTTCATCTTCACTTCTGCTGACTGTATTGTCTTTTTTCCCCATTTACCTTAATTTATTTATTATTAGTATTAGTATTTTTTAGAGATGGGGTCTCGCTATGTTGCTCAAGCTGGAGTTCAGTGGCTATTCACAGAATGATCATCCGCACTACGGCCTTGAACTCCTGGGCTCAAGTGAACCTCTTGCCTCAGGCTCCCAAGCAGCTTGGGACTACTGGCATGTACCACCATGCCCAGCCCCATGGAACTTTTAAAGAGTTGAGAGGCAGACCACATTCTTACACATTCAATTATACCTTAAATGAGAAGCAAACTAAGATACTCTCCATGAGTTTCTCTATCATTATTCTCATAGGACTTCCAAAGAAGTTCTTGCTACACACTACATTCCATCCTTCTTAATTCTATTTCACTTAACAGATTTATTGTAGATCCTTTATAAAAACCAGTACACAATGTTGATTAATTAAAAACGACCAACTAATGATGAAGAAACTATGGCATAAGAGGTCAATATCTTTGCAATGTGCATACTTTCGGTAATCATGAATACCACCCATATATTAAATCAGTTTTCATAAACAGATTAGGAAAACTAAAAGGTCAGTGCTGAAGTTATGAGATGAATAAGATACAGTTCTTGTCTTCTAGGAGAGTGGTTTCTAAATTATTTTGACTATTGGCTGGGTGGGATGGCTCACGCCCGTAATTCCAGCACTTTGGGAGGCCGAGGTGGGTGGATCACCTGAGGTCAGGAGTTCAAGACCAGCCTGGCCAACACGGTGAAACCCCGTCTCTACTAAAAATAGAAAAATTAGCCAGGCATGGTGGCACGTACCTGTAATCCCAGTTACTCGGGAAGCTGAGGCAGGAGAATCGCTGGAACATGGGAGGCGGAGGTTGTAGTGAGCTGAGATTATACCACTGCATTCCAGCCTGAGTGACTGAGACTCCGTCTCAAAATTAATTAATTAATTTTGACTATGAAATAAATAAAATATTGTTGAGTGTGCCTTCCTAATAAAATATACTTATAAAATGATTTTCTGATGTATGACTATAAAACATTCAATAACATAAAATTTTTAAAGAGCAAATTAAAAAAAAAAAATCAAACATATATTTCCTTTCTGCATCCCCCTCAAATGAATTGTCTGTGTATCCTCTGAAGTATACACAACCTATTCTGGAGACCACCAACTAGAATATCACAGAGGAGGAAAGACAACCCTACCATATAATAGTATCAGTGCTATAATGGATAAACGTACACTCCTGTGGAAGGACAGAGACGGCCAAGGTTAATGCTGCCTAGAAGAGGTAAGGAAACACTGGAATTGAGTCTTAATGGATGAGAATACTTTTAGCAAGGATGGAAGGTGAACTTCCTAGGCAGAAATGTGTAAAGAGACCATAGAAAACTTGCTTGGGGAACTCTCAGATTTGGTAAAGATGGAACTCAGGACTGAAGAGAGTTGGGGGTGAAAATGAGGATACTGAGCATTAGGAAATGAGTCTGGAAGGGCAGTAAAAAATTAGACAATGAAAGCTCTCAGTGCCAATTTAACTTTGGTTTTATCATCCTGCAACACAAGTTCAACTCAAAAGCCTTCAGCAGGTGACTGACACTTTTTGAAGTAAAAGGTAGTTCTGTCTGAAGACATTCAAATGACGGGAAAGAGAAGGGGAAAGGAAGAGAGAGGAGGAAGAAACCACTGAGTAAGCCAAATAAAATGTATGAAACTAGTCTTGTTCATGGGCATGGAATCGTAGAGAGCTAAAAGACATCAAGCAAGGGAGGCCCAAGTAATGATGGAGTTTAGATTTTAGAGACCACTCTGGTAGCAGAGCGAAGGCTAAAGTTGATGAGTAGGAATTGGAGACCAGGAGATGAGTTAAGAATCTCTATTGCACTAGACAGGACCTGCAGCGTAATTAGAGGGGCTCAGTGCAAAATGAAAAGCTGGGGGTACTGTTCAAAAAGCAGGAAGACAATGTCATTAAACCTACTATTATAAATTAGGAAACTTTTCCCTTTCTTCAGTAGTTTTTGTCTCCACTTGCCATGCAGCCTTTTATTTACTATTTAATGTCACACTTCCTCCAGTACCAGGAAAAACTACAGGTAAGTATAAACCTTCAGAGGTGCCAGGGGCCCCAGACTATGACTCAGCAGTGGGTGTCTACTGGCTACCAGGTTCCACCATGCCAGCCACCAAACCTGTGTGTCATACCATGCAGGGAGGCTGAGGCTTCTTCCCTTCCCGTGGCTGCCCCTGCAACTCACTAGGTACCTGGCTTGGAGATAGGCAAGAGGCTTGTCCCTTCACTCCCCCGCCCTACCCCCACTCCCCCAACACAGCTGTGGCTTCTGTCTACCTGTAAGACATCCCTGGAGATGACAGGCAGGGGCAAGGACTGCCCTTACCAAGCCCTGCTCCAAGACACCATGGGTTGTGCTGTCTAATCCCTATCTTTCTCGCACAGAGAGAGGGAGGTTGAATGAGATCAGGGAGTGGGGAAGTGGGCAACAGATAATTCATTCCAGGAAGGCAGCAGGAGGTGGTACCATGCCCAAGGTCCCCACGAATGCTCCATTGTCCCATTTAACTTCACTTAGAAAATACAAATCCAGAGATCAATCACTAAGAACTTTGAGATGGCAACCATACAGCATTGAACTTCATGCACAGAGTCTTTCTAAGTGTAGGCCCTGTGTACTGCACTGGTCTCATGCTTACAAAGCTGACCCTGGTACTAGTTCAGGGAAGGAACCACAAGTACTGACAAGTGAAGTCAGTAAATGGCAGTGGGCTGGAAAAGGGAATGAATGAATTTGAAGAGAGGTAGACAAGATCTGGTGACAATATTTGAGAGAAAGGGAAGAGTATTTATGACTCTTAGGGTTTTGGCTCTCGGAACTGAAGAAATGTACAGCTCTACAAAGGGAAATTCAAGGGAAAATTTTTTAAGAAAAACATAAAGTAAATACAGTTTGGGGCAAGCTGAGTTTAAATTACCATGGGACATTAGAACCAAGCCATAGTATAATACAGAGGACTGAATGAAAGAATGTTTGCCAAAACAGCATCCTTTTCTATTTCCTGATTTGTTGATATTAATTTCATTGCTATACAAATATCATAAAAACACTCCTCTAATATGAAATCTCAGCATTATCCCATTAAACAAACCCATATATAAGACATCTTATAAGAATGCAGAGGCACAGGTGGACTATATTAAAAATACAAAAGGTCAAACAATTTAACAGCTATGAATTTGTAGAAGAAACTATAACATATGCTATACAAATATGAAGACATAAAAATTTGTTGATAATTTGTAAAAATTAAAAAATATTCCACATATATTACACTACTGTAAATTAGCTTTTTTCTCTTTAAATATTATGCTTCTATTTCTACATCCTTGAGTAAAAGTAGATAGTACTATCTCCCTTATAGTAGGCCAAATTATGGTAGTTTGTATAAAAATGCAAATATGCAAAGTATCAGTAATGATTACCTAAAAAAAACTGTAGAAAATAAGCAGCCAATATGTAATATATTACATATCTAAAATATATCTAAAACATTATTTCAATTTATAATCAATAGTAAAGTGTTAATAATATTTTCAAATTTTTTATCCTAAGTCTTCTAGGCCTGGTGTTTTACTTTTTAAAAAGTTTTACTGAGATATAATTCATATACCATAAATTCACCCTTTTAAAGCGTGCAACTCTGTTGGGCATGGTGACTCATGCCTGTAATCCCAGCACTTTAGAAGACCAAAGCAGGACGACCGCTTGAGCCCAGGAGTTTGAGACAAACCTGGGCAACATAAGCAAGATCCCATCTCTCCAAAAGTTTAAAAAAAAAAAAAAATTAGCCAGGTGCAGTGGCATGCGCTTATGGTTCCAGCTTCACAGCTGAGGTGGGAGGTTCGTTTGAGCCTGGGTGGTTGAGGCTGCAGTGAGCCATGATCGTGCCATTGCAGTCCAACCTGGGTGACAGAGCGAGACCCTATCTAAAAAAAAATCAGTAAAAAATAAAGGATGCAACTCAGTGGTTTTTGTATATCCCCAAAGCTGTGCAACCATCACCACAGTCTAATTCCTGAACACTTTCATTACCTAAAAGGAAACCCTATGCCCATTAGCAGTCACTTCCCATTTCTCCCTCACCCAGCTCATGAGAAACACTAATCTCTTTTTTGGTCTGTATAGATTTGCCTATTCTGAACATCTCATATAAACGGAATCATATAACATGTGGCCTTTTGTGTATGGCTTCTTTCACTTAGCATAATATTTTCAAGGTTCATTCATGTTGTGGCATGTATCAGTATCTCATTCCTTTTTCATGGCTGAATAATAAGCCATTGTATGGTTAAATCATATTTTCTATATCTGTTCTTCTGTTGATAGACATTTGGGTTATGACTACTTTGTGGCTATCATAAATAATGCTGCTATAAACATCTATGTACATTTTATGTGGACATATATTTTCAATTTTCTTGTGTATATACCTGAAAGTAGAATTGCTACATCATATACAAACTCTATATGTAATGTTTTGAGGAGCTGTCAAAGTGGCCATACCATTTTACATTCCAATTTCTCCACATTCTCACCAATACTTATTATTGTCTCTCTTTTTGATTGTGGTCGTCCTAGTGGGCATCAAGTGGTGTTTCATTGTGGTTTTGATTTGTATTTTCTTAATGACTAATGATATTGACCATCTTTTCATGTGTGTATTGACCATTTGTATATTTTCTTTGGAGAAATGTCTATTCAAATTCTTCTACAGCCTTTTTTTTTTTTTTTTACCAGCTACTCAACAATCTGACAAAAAATTTTGTATTGATATTATAATCAAATAATACTGTTGGAATGAAGTTTCTTTAAATTGAAATTAGTAGATGTTCAATATAAAAGAAACAAAGCATTTAAAAATCCAGCGGAATGGTACCGGCATTGGTTATGAAATTAAAGGGCCTTATGGTAGAAAGGCACACCACAGGTATTATTGTTTACCAGCAATTCTCATACCTTGCTGAGTATAAGTACAGCTGAGAAGAGCAAAATATATATATATATTTTTGCATAGCTAACTCTAGCTTAATCATGAAGGTGGCAAATTTTCTTTTCTACACTCTGGCTTCAGAACTTCTATAAAAGAGGTTATACTTAGTAGCTAATTATATGCTCCCTTAAGTGGGCATTAGGCCTTCAAAGTGTTTATTTCTCATTGTGAAGTGAGAGGTCTTGTGTTTCCCCTTGCTCATTAAAGCTGAGGAGAAATATCTTTGCTTTGAGAGGAAAGGGGTTTATGGTACATCTTCTATAAGAATGAGCTGTAAGTGAGTATCATCCTCTCTCTCAAACAGCCCTCTTCTCCTGGGTAGGGTAAGTAGGAATCTCCAGTAGTTAGTGCTGCTGCAAGCCCATTTCTAGGAATTACCACAGATTGAGGAGGGCTTCCCTCATTCTTTAATTCTTTCAAGTTTAGAGTCTTAGCAGTATTTCCTAACCAAGCCTGCTCTCTTTTCCTCCAGGTATTTGCCAGTTCCCACCCTGTTTCCTTAAGGAGTTGTATCTAGCCTTATTCTTTTTTTTTTTCTCTGCTCTGAGCCCCTTGGTTCTAAATTATATATTTTCTAAGATATTTATCATTAGAGGATTTTAAAATTATGCCCTTTCTGATTACAAAATGACTTAAAGATATAGTTAATATCTACAGGCCATAATTTTCTGACATCCCCATGATTATTATATGATTTCTACCTTTGGTAATAACATTTTCATAGACATACAATGAATATATTTATATTTATATATTCATACACGTGTGTGTGTGTATATGTATATATATATGTGTGTGTATATATATATACTGTTCATTAAAATAGGTCTCACTGGAGGGCAATCCTATTATGGATTTTAACTCCATGCAGATGATTAGTGAAAAGAGGGAAGAAACACGGATATAGAGTCTTTGAGCATCATGGAAAATAAGTTTTAAATATCCTCCTGGAATACAATAACACTGAGAATACGAAAGTTGAAATTGTATTGTAGCTTGGATGCTATGAATTGAATTTCAATATTTCACCCTAAAATCTGAGATTCTTAGGCTGGTCAGAGGTAAAGCAAGTATTTTGTAAATTTACATTGGTCATCTGAACTGATCATGGCAAACACAGAAGGGCAACTAATAGGCAATGCAGCAATTAGTATATCAGTAACAAAGGCCACTGAGAAAATACTGCTTCTTAGTTTCTTATGTCAGACTTGAAGGTAGCAAAGAAAGCACTGATATTCACAGGTAAGACACTGACTAAAATGAGTTCCTAATACTTTATCAATCATTTAGACAAATGGTTTACAACCCTAGCTGCATATTAGAATCATCTTGGACCTTTAAAAAAATACAGAAGACTGGGCTCTCATCTAGAAATTTTGATTTAACTGGTCTGAGGTGGAGTCTAAGCATCAGTATATTTTTTGAAGTTCCTTAGGTGATTTTTACATATGGCCAGAGTTGAAAACCTAGTTCGGACAATGGACACTTATTAGTCTTTATTAAATAGTGGACGTGAAGTTTTCTGTCTCTTTGTTTAACGTGGAAAAACACTTACATAGGATCTTATAGAGGATTCAAAACAGAAACCAATAGCAATTGAATCTGATCATCTTGATACTTAAGACACATTTCTTTTTACACAGGACTTTAGTCTATATCTTATTTCCCAGGGCTTTACTTTCTTCTAAAAACTATGTAAAGGTTTGGTTTTTTGACCAATGTTTTGTTTCTAGTATATTTATTTGATTGGGAATGCTTAGGTGTCACAGTGACAAGAGCACAAGGAGAGTTACACAGGAATACTCAGCTACTGCCTTAGTTCAATTATGCTTTCTGGTTGTCTTGGCATAATTTTTGGTGCCTGAATTCTTTCAGAGCCAAGCTCAAAGCAAACACAAACGAAGCAGCTGCAACTGTATTATGTTATACTTACATGAAAGGCCAACTTAGACTATTGTGTTATGAAAATCAGAACACTAAACCTAGCACCTGGCCCAGAACACAAGCAGCTCCCCCTTAGCCAAAGCCAAACTGATGGTATCATATAAGTAGAAGTGATTTAAAAAATCATAAATATCAATAGTCACTTTATAAATAGAGTATAAAGAAAGAAGCCTGTTCCAAAATATCAGGCACCGTGAAACAAATATACACAATCACAAGACATAATCATTTTCTCTTTCCGAATTAAACTTAAGTATGTACCTGGATAACTTTTCATTATGTATTCAATTGTTCCTCATCATCCCAGTAATTTCATTTAAATGAAAGTCTAGCACGATATTAAAGAAAAAATGAAAAATGATCTTTCAAAGAGGAGAAAATGTCAAATGACTAAAGCTGTTTTTGAAGAACAGTCAAAACTCAGATGTGCAAAAACATTGTGAATTTATACATATGTATAACACCTGAAAGGTTCCAAGAAATAGCCACAGAAACAAATCATTAAATAATAAAGATTTCTATGTAGTTTCAGTTACCAATATAAGTAGACAAAGTATACACTATATAACTAAAACACCATAGTTCTGAATTTCAAATATTAATTAAAATGTCTCTTTAAGGAAAAAAATCTATCCATTCTGCCGGGTATACTCTTATCCCACATGATCTCTTATTAAATGTTTATTAAATGTAATTAAATATTTAATATTCCATTTGACTAGAGACATTATCAGTAATATCAAGAGAATATATGTGAGATAAACTCATTTGATTCTGGTCTTTGATAATTCATGCATATTTTATCTATTCAACAATTATTTGTTGAATGTTTGCTCTGTGGGAGGTACTGTGTTAGGCACTGGGGTAGTTATGAAGATGACCGGAACAGATATCTGTTATCTAATGAGGAACAGAGACCTACAAACAAATAATTGCAACTGGAATTACGGTATATGTGAAGAAATATGAATGAGAATGAAGGAAAGAAGAAACTCTCCTGTAGACCAGGGGTCCTCAACCCCAGGGCCATGGACCAGTACTGGTCTGTGGCCTGTTAGGAAATGGGCGGCACAGCAGGAGGTGAGCGGCAGGTGAGTGAGTAAAACATCATCTGTATTTACAGCTGCTCCCCATCACTTGCAGCCTGAGCTCTGCCTCCTGCCAGATCAGCAGTGGCATTAGATTCTCGTAGAAGCACATACCCTATTGTGAACTGTGCATGTGAGGGATCTAGGTTGTGTGTTCCTGATGAGAATGTACTGCCTAAGGATCTGTCACTGTCTACCATCACCCCCAGATGGGACCATCTAGTTGCAGAAAAACAAACTCAGGGTTCCCACTGACTGTACGTTATGGTGAGTTGTATAATTATTTCATTATATATTACAACCTAATAATAACAAATAAAGTGCACAATAAAGATAATGCATTTGAATCACCCCCAAACCATCCCCCACAATCCAACCCTGGTCCGTGGAAAAACTGTCTTCCACAAAACTGGTCCCTGGTGCCAGAAAGGTTGGGGACCACTGCTGTAGATCACTACTTTTTCTTACGGCTATGATAGATAAGAGTACAAATACATTTAAATATTGCTGAAAAGCAAGACACTGCGTTAACTTATAGGTTCAGTAGCCAAATAAATTTCCTCTTCTTCCCTCATTTTGAATGTTACTATACATGAATACCCTGCTGTACCAGTTGCCTATTTTAAGTTTTTAAAAGCATAAATTTTTGTGAATGAGGAAGACTTACAAAGGTTTTTCAGGGTTCCCTGCTTTGAGCTCACTGTTATAGTTATTCTTCTTTCTGCCTTACTTGGCATCAACCAGCAGGATATGAGTGATCTTTACCCTCTGGCTTCTCCTTGATCTCCTTAAGGCTAAATATTATTCTAGAAAAATCAGTAGTATCAGCTGAAAGGCCAGGGGTGAGTGCTGGGCTGGCCTTCTATTGAATGATAGCCCCTTACCTATCACCCTGAGTTGGAATAGTGACAGCAAGAGGAAAAAAGACTCACTCAGGAGAAGAGTCAAGTAATTTACCCATATTTCACAGTATTCATGCCACTTTGTTTAGCTTTAGAGCCAAAGACAAATATTCCAGTAAACACATCTTTAATGCTTTAGCAGCAAGTATAATTTAGTTAAGTTTGATGAACAAACTCAATCACAGTCTTGCCCCCACCTACCTTTCCGGTCTTCTCACCTGCCATTTTTGCTCACATACTTTTCAATTCCTGTCTCACTGAGTTCTTTCTATAATCCCTGGAAGCACCAGTCATCCCATGACTGTGTGTCTATCAAAAAAGCCATTCCCGCAGCCTGGAGTACTTTCTTCCCCTGTCCATTAGTTTTTTTTCAGCCTTTGAAACTCTACTCAAATGCTGCTCCTTGTCAAAGCCTTAACTTACACATTGGGCTGCTAATAACTTGTGTTATCATGCTCACCTACCTCTTTATGAATCTGGTCATTTTTCTATCTCGTGCTACTAGGCTATATATAGGGTCTCAGAATGGAAAACTTTGTTGTACCAAGCACAGTATGCCAAGAAGGTATCAATTGATGAATCGTCAATACTTTGCCCAAAGTAAGCATTCAATAAGTGTGTCATTGTAAATAATTTCATTTAGGACTTGTTAAAATCTATTTTATCTGCTCTCAGTAAGTCTGAAAATGGAGCTCGGAAGAATAAGGTCCTTTCTGAGGGTCCGCTACTATAATTTTGGGGTCCAATTGATGAGTGGTAAACCTACTGCTCACCATAGTAATGACATCTGAATCCTGGAACCACTGGTACTTGTGGTAAAATACTGGTTCTGTCTCTTCATCAAGTTAACATAGAAACGATCTGAGATATTGTATAAACAACTCTAAGTTAAATATCTCAAAGTCTGACTCCTTTTTGTACTGCTTTCCCAAATTCGGAGAGTACACTGTGATATTAATTATAAATGTATTGTGTGTTGACCTGAAAATTAGACATTCTTCTAATTAGTAATATATATTTAAGTGATGTAAATCACACTACTATTGGTATTACATGAAAATTAAAAAAAATACAATGTATTTCTACAGATATCCAAGTACTGCAGTGCCTCATTTAGCCAGCATATTTTGATTTCTCTTTAAAAAACATATAAATTATTTATCTAGCATGATCAAGGAATGAGGTACTTCACAAACCACTTTTCTGGATAACAAGTTTTATAAACATCACATATCTTCAACATTTTAAATATTCTCAATGGACACATGTCATATAACACAGTTCCACTTTTTAAAAAAATAGCAAAATAAATATAATCTCACTTTTTCTTGATGACTCAGGATCATTATTATCAATGTTAATTTCTGCACTATAGACCACCCTGGAACACAGTAATATCCTTAAGGTCTAATTTAAATGTAAGGCTGTTTGCCTTTATCCTAAGTGAATTCGGATTGTTTTTATCATTCTCTGCTTTTCATTTTCCCTGCCTCGTCCTTTTACTTAGTGAAATTTCTTTGTTGTTGTTGTAATCAGTGTGTTCTAATGGTTATTTTTCAGAAAACTCTTTAGGTGAGGTCCTGTGAATGGTTACATTCTCCTAGAGAGTTAAGTGCATGGGTGCATGGGCTTTGTGACTGTCATTTGCTAGTCAGAGGCCCTTTTCTTCCCTCATTATTTCTAAATCTACAACATGGCTGAGACTGCCAGAAGAGTAAGTGGTTTGTAAGTAATGTTAGCTTTCATATGTGTTTATCATTATGTTTATAATTTTCACTCAAGAATTATTAGTCATATTATTAAGATACATCTTAAATTAGTCATCAACTTAAATAAAAATTATGGTTCTTAATTAATTCAGATTTTCAAAGCCTGGCCATGAACTTTAGACTCAATATAGGATATGCTTTGATGTTACCATATTGCAGAGGGATATTCATCCTGTTACCAACTTTTTCAAAAAAATTTAAGAGTCACCATTCCATTCTAGCATGATGGTGTGAAAACTTCAAATTCTAACTCAATCCTTTTCACCAAACTTTGCATACTGACAGTCAGTTTTACTCTATTCTTTCTGCATCATCAAAAAACAAGAGGAGGAGGTGAAAAATAAATGTTTTTCTTCATTCATGAGAAAAATAAAATAAAAAATAGGTAGCTATGTTTATGGAACAAAAAATTTAGTAAAAGACACTAAATCTGATATTTAAAAATTCCTGTCATAATTTGCTTAGAATATTAATCCAATACTTGCTTGTAATCTTTGAAAATGAGAACATTTGTAAAAATTTGAAAGGTGTCACAGTAACTGCTATTCATAAACTCTTCAAGGTCCTGAGATACAACAAGGGAAAATCTTGCTCCTCAGGGTTAACACAAAATAAAACACTCATTTTGGTTATCTTATGAATGAATGCCAATTTATATATGTCAAAAAATCAATTCCACTTAAAAGGTCATCCCAACTTTTAAAAAAGTATTAGAATAAAGACAGGCTATACCATATTAATTTGGCTGAATTAAGAGAAATCTTTTTTATTCCAAATAGAAAAGTCTATTTCTACCTTATACTGATTTTCATTGTGCCTAGAATAATGACTAATCTCATGAAGCAATTCTTTTCAAGTATAAAAATAATTAATTTTAATAAAATGATATGATTAGGAAATAAATATATTTCTTATCCAAGAAAATAGGTGATTTAAAATATTGGTTACTCATAGTTATATCAAAAAAGTCCAAAATAGGTCTGTAACTGATAGTCAGCTGACCTGATCACATATGACCCTTCCATCTTAGTACTTTTTTTTCTTTAAAGAGATGGGGTCTTGTTTTGTGGCCCAGGCTTGAGTGCAGTGGCACAATTATGGCTCACTGCAGTCTTGACCTCTTAGGCACAAGCAATCCTCCTACCTTGGCCTCCCCTGGGACCACAAGCACACACTACTATGCCCAGCTAATTTTTTTTTTTTTTCATTTTTTATAGAGGCAGGGTCTCACTATGTTGCCTAGGCTGGTCTTGAACTCCTGGCCTCAAGCAATCCTCCCACTTCAGTCTCCCAAGATGCTAGGATTACAGTGTGAACCACTGAGCCCAGCCTCTTTTGTATTTAATGCTGATTCTCAATACTGCCTGGTCAATTTAAGCAGTTACTTTCTTTCAACGTATTTCTTAAGCACTTCCATGGTCATCTAAAAGATAGCTTAAGCAAAGCGCAGACCAAGTCTTAGGATTAGAATTCACAATTGTCTAATTCTCTGTGAATTTAGTCTGCAACTTTATGAGTCTCAGCACTCTCTGCTTATGCTCCAGCTTTGAAAAATAAAAAAAATTACATCCCATTCCTAAAAAAACCTCCCACCAGCTTATTTACAGCATTGTGATAGGTTTTTGCTAGCAACTTGATAAAAAAATGTCTGCAAGGATTTGAACTCTACAGTTGAAAGGAATATGAACTTATTCATATTTTGTGAATATTTTTACATATTTTGTGAGTACCCTGTGAGTAAAAATAATATTCCCTAAAACCTCATAAATATTATACTGAAAGTAGTGGACAGCCGGGCATGGTGGCTGAAGCCTGGAATCCCAACACTTTGGGAGGCCGAGGCAGGTGGATCACTTGAGGTTAGGAGTTTGAGACCAGCCTAGCCAACGTGGTAAAACCCTGCCTCTACTAAAAGCACAAAAATTAACTGGGCATGATGGCATGCGCCTGTAATCCCAGCTACTCTGGAGGCTGAGGCAGGAGAATTGTTTGAACTTGGCAGGTGGAGGCTGCAGTGAGTGTTATTGTGCCACAGCACTCCATCCTGGGTGACAGATTGAGACTCAGTCTCAAAAAAAAAAAAAAAAAAAAGAAAGAAAAAAAGAAAGTAGTTGATATTAACCACAGTTGATTTATACAAGTTGATGAGTCTGTACTTTAATCACAGAATTATAAAGAAATTCTTGAAGAGAAAAATGTTTGGATTCCTTAGTAGCTGTCTCTAACTCTAAGAAGAAAGGAGAAAAGTAAAATATTCTTATAAAGAAGATAAACACTTACTGGTACTTTGAAGGGTGAGGTATTTGCAGTGTCCATGGAGTTGGGTTTCTCTGATGTACTGGTCCCTGAGATACTGCGTCTACGAGGGGACCTTTCTGCTGGTACCTCTGGAAGAAAGGAGGAAGGCTGAAACATCATTAAGAACCCCAAATTTAGGATATTCCACTAAACTGTAAAGTTATTGGTTTTTCACAACAAACCAGCATGCTTTAAAGGTACATTATATTCTATCTCACATAATTTGTCTATCTTTGAGGTGCTTAAACTATCAAGACACTAGAGAGACTTGGTCATAGTTAAGAATCTGCTTTAGTGTGACAGACTATATTTTCATCTGAGCACATATAAAAATAATTTCCTCTGAGCTATGTTTAATATCTTTAAGTTCACTTAGTAGTTGTATCTCACAGTATATAAATCTACTTCTCTATGTGTTAGCAATGTAGGAGTTAATAGAATAAAATGGAAATTCTAATATTCTTGTGAACAAAATAGAGTCTAATGTTGCATATGATTTGATGGTGTTTGCACAAAGGTCAAAGTTAGTTCTGTGCAGATAAGATGATTCACCAGACTGCAACAAAAGGGCCATGAGAAGACTGAAAGCTGCTGCCAAGATAAAATAACATATATGCCTATGCAGATATAAAAATAGATCAGCTTCTCCTTGTTCTGGCAATATGACCTTACTAAGATCTTACTCTGGAATCCTAAATCTGTTCAAACTGACCTAACAAGCTGAGGAATTTTGCAGATAATGTGATCTTCTCCCATTTAATTACTATATACTGTATTAAGGCTACATTTTTAAGATTTTTTCATAGAGTGATATATATATATACATGTGTATATATATATACATACACACGCACACATAGATGATAGATATATAGGTATTATACCTTTATCACAACTGCTTCCCATCGCCACTTCAACTGACAGACATAAAGGAATCCAGCTTCTCAGATAACATTAGATAATCTCAACATGGACAAGGAAAAAAAAAAGCCACATCCTAAAAAAAGTATTCTGTGTTATCTTCCAGATCTTATAAAATAAGGAGTAAATTGTAACTCCGGAGACTGACATTTTGATTCCTGCTGTTCTCCCTTTAAAAGACAGATGCAGTTTAAACTTCCATTTCTGGCCTCCTGGCCCCTGGGATCCGTGCTACTTCCACTTAAGAGAGAGCGTTTTTTCTCTCGCTCCCTCTCTGTGTCTTGCTCTTCCCCCTCCCTCTCCACAGCTTGCAGAGAGAGCAAGCAAGAAAGAAACACACAGGACTGCAGCTATTCAATCAATCGTTCTGACTGCACATCCTCATTAGTTACTTTCGGGCTATTAACAGACGCCCAACCACTGCCTTCCCTCAGTTACTGAAAATTTCACTGTATTACACTAATCTGCAACAAGCAAAAACATTTACTGAAATGTATATTCAGCTAGTGCCAAAAGGACACCATTTTACACAGACCCAGTAATGCACACAAATCAATTCCTCCTATGAAAATTTACTATCTTTGCATGCTGGACACTGATTTTCTTTTCCATGACTAAACATACCTTCTCTGTGACATCTTGACTGGTAAGGCATAAACCAAATTGGAACATTCCTAAAGATTCAGAGGCTGACAACATAGCATCTTATATGCTTGCAGTACAAGAGAGTTCCATACTACTACTGTATTTTAAAATTAAGACCAGTAACTCTAAGTCCCTTAACTTCTCTCTAACCATCGCTAGTTAAATGAGCCTTAATGTACAAAGCCGTTTTCAGAATTAGGCACACATGACTTCTAATGCACATCTCTGAAAAATGGCAGCATAATTAGCTCAGATTCATGGGAATGGCACAAAGCACTGAATTTAAGTAAATCAGCTTGTTGGAGCACATTGAACAGAAAGACTTCCAGACTTCAGGAATATGACTTTACAGAGTAATTACCTAAGTTAGATGACTCTACGTGGCTAGGGGCAAGGCAGGCAGGGAATGGGGCTGGTGAAGGTAGAAAAAATATCTCACCTTTCCTCTAATAATTACCTATAAAGGTAACCTCATATCAAATTAGAAGATACTGGAGATTTAATATTACAATATAATATGTTTTAATTTCTGAATAATTGACAGAGAAACCAAACTGGAAGAAAAATAAGTTTCATTAGCTGGGATAAAATGATCTAGTAAACCATTTCCTTAATTTGCAATGTTCTGGCTAAGGAAAAAAACTGAAATTAATTTCTTCACTTTCTTCCAAACATCCAAGTTTAGCTTTCGGGCATACAAACTCATTAAATGAATATGTTACAAAGCTTTTAATTATTTGAAATTATATTGACTAAAATTAGTGGCCACATTTCAAACTCCAATAAATATGGTATTGTTATACTTGTTTTTTCTCTTTTTAAATTCTCTTTCTGTATCATGGGAAAAAATACAATGCTGATGTAGCTTATAGGATGCATTATTGGGTCCAGAAAGAAGATATTAAATCATTCCTGAAGTTTGAACAATTTCCACTAAAGAGGGGAAAGAAAAGAAATAAGGTAAGCTAAATTACCTAACGAAAAGAAGTTTACAGCCGCTTTCTCAACCCCCACAAGAATACCACTCATCTGCTCGTGTAGAATAGGCCATTGGAGAATCCCAATTCTTTAGTTCTCAGAAGATTCATAACTACTTCAAAGCATACAGAAAAATAAATACCCCAAGTACCAATGTCCACTTAGAAGCAAGGTAGCAGCATTAGCAAGAGCGGAAGGAGCAACCTGCTGGATTAGTCACAGGATGGACTGCATATTAAACTTGTGCCTTTAACTTGAAATCTGTAAGCAGAAAGGAAAGTTGCTACTATGCTCTAAGAGCTGCATTTCTGCTCAGTTTGAAGGAAAATCTATACTAGTTCCAGTAGACCAAAATTAGACAGCTGTATCCTCTACCCTCACTCATGCTACATACTATTGCATTATTTTCACTTGCTGTAAAATTAATATTCTTTTCATAGTGACAATATTTAATTACAGTCATTTTAAAATATGCTCATTCTCTAAGACTGATGAGACAAGAGAGATACAATATTGTTTCAGATAAAGGCCTGAAACTGCCTCACTTTCTCATCTCTAAAAATAATATTTTTCATCTTCAGATTGAAAGGCAAAAAGAGTTATAAAAAGCCTGGTTAAGTTTTAAATTTATCTCTTCATTTCCTTTGCCATTGGATATGACCTCAGATGATGTGACGACTTATATTGATGAGAGATAACCTCCAATAGAGCCGCATATAGAATGATGTATTGAACAAAGAGAACATCTGGATGTTTTTCTTAGCAGCTCTACCAATGATATGTACGATTCTGTGTAAGCCATTTCACCTTTCCTGTCCTGGTCTTCACCATTTAATAAACTGGGTTATCCAGACCAAACAGAGATAAAGACAAGATTAATGAGTTTATATGCTTTGATGCAAAGTTAGCTTTCTGGGAGGAAGAACCTTTTAAAATCCAAAATAGAGTAGTATCATTTCCTCAACATACACATTTTCCTCTATGTCAATGCGCTTTCTTTGGAAAGTGTGGCAAAGAAATTGAAAACTGGATAATTATAGGGGCAAATGTACTTTTGGTGGAGGATATTCCTGTTCAACAAACAGGAGTCAATTTCTGCCTTAGAACCTAATAGTGTATACACTGCCTTTGGTTCACTTACCAGGGAATAAATGCCAAAAATTCCTATCATGTATTTCGGAGGACGCTAAGGAGTAAGTTAGAAGGTGACAAGTGTTTTGGGGGAAATAAAAAGTAGTCAGGGAGATGAAGAAGTAGAGTAATTTTAAATAGGTAGTTGCATTGCAAAAGTGAGGTATGAGTCAATACTTCAGGAGGTAAGAAGTCAGCCTTGCAGGTTTAACATGGAAGAAGACTACAGGTAGAGGGAGGCTAGCACAAAGCTTCTAAGGTAAAGTGCAGCAAAGAGGCCAGTGGGATTGATGCCAGTGAGTGGGAACAAATAGTAGGAGATAAAGTCTGAGAGGAACTGGGGCAGACGTGTTCAGATAATACTGGCCAATACAAGGACAGTGACAGAAGAAAATGTATATGCTAAGGAAATGACATTATAATACTATTACATTTTAGATTTAAAGAACCCCTTTCTTCCAAAAAGCTAATTTTGCACCAAAACACATAAACTCATTAATCTTCTTTTGTAAGGTCTTTTTTTAACTCTAAAAGAAAAACCACTTGCTCAGACATGTGTCGCCAAAAGGTACTAATCATATTGAAAGTCCATAGATATACACTTACTGGTATTTCTTAACTCTTTTATTTGTCTTTCTTTTTTTTTGAGACAGTCGCCCAGGCTGGAGTGCAGTGGTATGATATGGGCTCACTACAACCTCCACCTCTGGGATTCAAGTGATACTCCCACCTCAGCCTCCTGAGTAGCTGGGACTATAAGTGTGTGCCACCATGCCCGTTTCTAGAGAGGTTGTTTCATCATCTTACCCAGGCTAGTCTCTAACTCCTGGGCAAATGATCCACCCGCCTTGGCCTCCCAAAGTGTGAGGGTTACAGGCTTGAGAGCACTGCACCAGGCCAATTTTCTCTTCAGGATTTTGAATAATGAATGTGATTCAGAATAAATCTGGAATATTATTATGTTTGGAAAGAGAGTAAAGTGAAATGTTTATCATATTAACTGAGGGTTAGGTTCCAAAAGCCTCTGAAAATATCTTAAATGAGAAAGGTATCTGCTATACAATGTCATTACTGTATGGTCAAATATCTATAGGCATCAATTACATTAATTACATTTACTTTTTGTTCAATCTTGTTTAACCGAAGTTCATATGCCATACAATATTTGCATATACTTAACTAATATAAATAACATAAATTTCTTATAATGTCTACCATTTTTAGAATTAGTTACCATAGTGTAAAAAACAGGTAAAGATAATAATTTATTTTTTTTCTTTTAAAAGAAAGTGTTATACTATAAAAGCTATTTAAGCACCTCTTTGTGAATAATTTGTCTAGGGAAAATATTTTGATTATAATTTTAGCTCGTATTGAGTGTGTGTGTGTGTGTGTGTGTGTGTGTGTGTGTGTGTGTGTTTTTAGACGTGGACTCAGTCGCCCAAGCTGGAGTGGAATGGCGCAATCTCAGCTCATTGCAGCCTGTACCTCCCATGCTCAAACGATCCTCCCACTTCAGCCTCCTGACTAGCTGGGACCACAGGTGGGCACCACCACACCCAGCTTATTTTAGCTCATGTTGAGAATTTATGTGCTAAGTACTGCGTCTAGTATCTACCTTACTTAATCTTTACTTAGCCCCTGAGATAGTAACAATTATTACTCTCTATGAGGATGGAGGCAAAATTTAAAGGGGAATAAAGTAAGTTCAGATAATTCAGCAAGAAAGGTAAATAAAATGTAGAAATACATTTATAGCTTTAATTTGGTGAACAATTACGTAAGAAACTAAAATATCATAGTAAAATTCTCAAGTTATAATAGAACAGAAAAATATTACATGTCACAGATGCAGTTTCTTTGGCATATATAGGATGTCTAAGCACTTCACATTAATGGCAACCCGAAACAATTCCTAGTAATTTTTTGCACAGAATTATAAAACATGAATAAATGTGAATACTTTTTCAATTATAATTATTCACATGCCTCTTTAACATTTTTGATATCTGTAGGTAGCAAACAAATTTCTAATGTTTTTCTCATAAAGCAAATTCTTCAGTTTACTTCAAAAGCCTTTTTAAAAATCAACATTTCAACAAAACATGATAAAACATTGAATACAAACCAAACTGTGTTTATGTACCCATTCAAGTCACTGAAATTTTGGCATATATAGTGTTGCTGTGAATGAGGCCACTTCACTATAATCTATTTTCCCTTGCATTGTGTAAATAATGACAACATTAAATAGGATGTGGTAAGTCGGTGGCTCAAGTTATTAATGAATGAGATAAGCAAATAACTTCTCTCTCCATGCTGTGAATTCTGAATTAGGAACATTCTTCTTCCATAGGATGCACAGAAGACATTTAAGAAACAGAATAGGAAGGATGAAATAGGAGGAGGAAACGGGTTTGTAGCTCTTCAGTAAAGAGGGACTTTAATAACAAACGGCAAACTGTGAAACAAAAAAGGCTTTCATGAAAATGAGGTTTCATATTTTTTTGCTGGAGGACTCCTAAAGCTAATGGGAACTTAAAAGACAGAGTTAGAAAAATATTATAAAGAAAAAGTGACAAGAGCAAAGAGAAGAAAATCATATACTGCATTTATATGGCTGCTAACATGATAGCACCTGGGTGTTTTTATAAACTTCATCCACCATTTTCAGTAGGATACCTTCTGCTGTATCCCACTTTCACTGCCTTAAAGCCTATGCACTGTCAGCCACAAGCATTCAGCTGCTCTGAAATACAAATCCCCAGAGCCACTTTAATTCACCCAATTTGTATCACTCAGACTGCAGTACTTCACTCAAACAAGTAGTCCTTTCAAGTTTGCATGCCCCACACTTCAATATGCACAAATTGGTGCTAAGTACATAAATGTGGTAAATTCTTATAAAGTAAAGCCATCCAGTCTCCCCACCATTTCCTTGCTTCAGTAACTTTATTATTATTTTTTAAAAATATTTCTTCTTGTTAACATAATACAAAAACAATTTTTTTCCCGGTCAAGGAATCTGAACACCACCCACAAGTGTTTCATTTCTTCAACTTAGGGCTTCACACGACAATATTGGATGAGATGGTAGAGAATACTTTCAGAGCAAACAACATTCTCAACTGAAAGGCCAAGAAAATAGCTCAGGGATGTTTATGTGTTATCTTAAGTTTCAGATAGAAAACATATATCTAGTTCTTAGTGATGACAACTGGGCATCTTAATGATGATGATAAAAACATAATGATAAGTACAACACCAAATTGTCATGTTTGGTGCAAAAGTAATTGTGGCTTTTACAACTTAAAAAATGCGAAACCACAATTACTTTTGTACCAACCTTATATTATGCCTTATTATTTACTACATGTTTTATATAAGTTATCTCTTTAATCCTCAGAACAATCCTTTGGAGGTGGAACTATCAACTTTATTTTACAGATAAAGAAACAAGATGTTCTATTACTCTGCCCATGTTTGCACAGCTGGTAAAAACGGTAGGGGCAGGATAAGAATCCATGCAGTTTGGCTTTAGAGACTGCTTTTAATTGTCATGCATTCTATCCTGTTCTCCATGTGTTTTGTACAATGGGCTGCAATGGAGAAAAAAATAAGATGAATAATCACGGAGACTCCAGTTTTCTTCATATTTTAAAGAGAATTAAGTCATACTCTTAAGGTGTTTTCTGCACAAAAAACCTATAAAGAAAAACTCAATCCTTGAATGCTGATGTTGATAAAAACATTGTAGCCAAGAAACACAGAGAGGTGAGGCAAAACAATAACAAGGGACAAAAGTTTACTAACTTAATGACAAAAGTTAATGGTGAAAAAATGTGAACAAAACAGGAAACAACTTAAAAAGAATATCTACTACTGATCCCTTGAATAAAAAAGTGACGAGTCCTCCAAAATAAAGCATGTCTTTCAATAAGACTAATCTTCAGTATACCTATGTGGGGAGATAAGTACTTAGATAAGCTGTATGAGATGAACAGAGATAAAAAGCATTAAGATTTTAGGTTTTGCAAAGAACAATTACTAAACAACAAAGCTTTGCTCAGCATAAAACGACTATTTTGAACATGTCAGTCCAATTATTTATAAGGTATTAATCTCACAACTTCAGTTTGGTGAGTTTTATTTTGTCATCAGCTGTGGAAGATAATCTCTTCTAATCTATAGATAGGGTCTAACACCTTTAAACATTTTCTGTAACTGATTTAATAATATATACTCATTATTAATATGCTTCATATATAACTTTTCCTGTAACTGATTTAGTAATATATTCTCATTGTTAATATGCTTCCTATATAATTGGGAGTATAATGATAGGTTTATTCATACCATCATTTTGGTATTTAATGAACACTAAAAAAAAAAGATTTAGTCTTGATTATGCCAGAGCCTCTGTTTGGGTTTTATTTCCCAAACAAATATTAAGAGAAGACATTAAAAAGTGAAAACATACAAATATGTAAACCTGTAATATAAAGATGAAAACTTAATAATTTACCGAGAAGTAAATATGCACATGACACAGTACAAAAACAAAATCGTTTACATTCAACATCACCCATTTGTGAAGGTAATAAAAAAGAAAGGAGCCTATGATGTTATTTGCCCCCCTTTAGCCAACAAGCACTGCTAAGTGTCTCTTCGAAATGGCTGTTGGCTTCGTTTTGTCTTATTTCCACTACCATCCACCATCCTAATCTAGGGCTTTTTATCTTCTCATGCAGATTATGGCAGGAAGCTCCTAACTGCTCTTACTGACTGACTCCAGTCTCTCCCTGCTTAAAGCTAGCCTACTCATCATTACCAGATTAATCTCCCTAAAACATTACTTTCTGGATGAAATTTCCTTCCTAGAGATCTTTAGATAGTCAGACATTAGAAAAAAATCACCTGGCCCTACTTTGCATATTTAGTCCTTTCTGCCAACAATTTTTAACAATTTGTCTCAGTCAGATGATCTCTAATCTCAAACTGGGATTCTCCCATGTCTACTTTTGCTAATGGTTTTCACTTACCTATCTGCCAACTCTTAGATGACCTTCAATATCAACTTCGATTCATCTACTTCCACAAAACCAGGCCTAATTACTCACATTTCTTTGATTTCCAATTAATACATTTATGTAAGTTTAAATTATTTGATTATATGTTTTCTAGTTTTGGGTACCAAACTAAACTATATTCCTGACTAATATTGATACTAGTGTTCCATAATGGAGGTCTTATGTCGTTGCAAGATTGGAATCATCTTGTGATCGTGTCTAAATTTTTAAACAAATTTTAACAGGTAGAATTCTCTCTGTTTTAAGTATTTCTCTCACAATGTTTTATAAACCATTTGCACCCATTCTTGCTTGTCTGCAGGGAGTATTAAGATAGAATAAAAGATAATAAATAATGGTAAATACATTTTAACAACTAAAAAATAGTTAAGCGGCCCGGCGCGGTGGCTCACAGCTGTAATTCCAGCACTTCGGGAGGCCGAGGCGGGCGGATCACGAGGTCAGGCGATTGAGACCATCCTGGCTAACACGGTGAAACCCCGTCTCTGCCAAAAACACAAAAATTAGCCAGGCGTAATAGCGGGCACCTGCAGTCCCAGCTATTCGGAGGCTGAGGCAGGAGATTGGCACCAACCCGGGAGGCGGAGCTTGCAGTTAGTTGAGATCGCGCCACTGCACTCCAGCCTGGGCGACAGAGCAAGACTCCGTCTCAAAAAAAAAAAAAAAAAAAAAGCATACTTTGTCCGGACACTTTCCCCTACCCCCACTCAACAGACACATATGCTTATAATCATGACTCTATTAGGTAAAGCTATATGGAACTGCCTTTTTTTGGTAGATTAAAATGGTAAAATACCAGCAATTTCATATGGTTCAATTTAATACACAATAAATTCATACATTCATTTTCTAGTTACCTCTAACTCACACATGGAATTAAATTCTACCATCTGGTTGAGTTTAAGACCACTCTCCTTTATGTATATTAAATTGATATTTTTTCTTCTAATTTTTTTCTTTTCATTTTGATCTTTCTATTGGTGGCAAGGCTATCAAAGAAAAATTGAGATTATGATAAATAAGCCTCATGGGAAATTAGGTTTAAAAGTTTTGAGGATTTTCCTTCTATGCATCATTCTATTTTAAAAGGTCACAAATTGGCTGGGCACGGTGACTCATGCCTGTAATTCTAGCACTTTGGGAGGCTGAGGCGGGTGCATCACTTGAGTTCAGGAGTTTGAGACCAGCCTGGGCAACCTGGTGAGAAACCCCATCTTTACAAAAAATACAAAAAATAGCTCCGCGTGGCGGCGTGCGCCCGCACCTGTAGTCCCAGCTACTACGGGTAGGGGGCGCTGAGGCTGGGGGGCAGGGCGCTGAGGTGGAAGAGGCAGGGCTTGACTGACAGAATGAGACCCTGTCTCAAATCGAGTCACAAATTTCCAAATTTTATTGAGAAGCACACTTAAATATAATTACATTTAAGTCTTCATATTCATTTTCTTTCGATATCTGTTCAGCTTAATTTCCTTTAGTTTTTAAATTCTATATCCCTAAAAGGAAAATTTTTGCAAGAACATCTTCTGTTCTACACTTTTTCTGTTCTAAGGAAATCCCCTAAACAAAGGATGTAAGACTTAAAAACTCTAAGGGAACCATGTCCACCTGTGAGACTCAATATGGATTCAATAGCCATACTGAGGTACTTTTTGTTTTTAAATTTAGATATCAGAATGCTAATTTATTCACTTGCTATGAAAAACTGAATTATCACTGATTGGAAATATTAATGCAAGTGTGCTTTGACATTAATTACTTTTCTGAAGTCAAGCTGTATGAGAAATTAAAACATAAACAGTGGTAGTTTTAAACTACTGATTTCATTTCTCTTTCCCTTCCTTCCCTCACTTCCCTCCTCATCCTCCCCTCCCTCCCTCCCTCCCTCCCTCCCTCCCTTCCTCCCTCTCTCTCTCTCTCTCTCTCTCTCTCTCACCTCTCTCTCTCTCTCTTTCGAGACAGGGTCTTGCTCTGTCACTCCAGCTGGAGAGTAAAGTGGCAGGATCACAGCTCACTGCCTCAAACTTCTGGTCTCAAGTGATCCTCCCAACTCAGCCTCCCCAGTAGCTGGGACTACAGGTGTGCTCCACTATGTCTAGCCTCTATTTCTTTAACGGAGGTCGCAGGCCTAATTATTTTTTTTTATTGCTTCTACAATTTTAAGTTACATTTTTCTTAAAATGTCCACTTGTCTAAATTTCCAAATATATTATCAATAAGGTTTTTTTATTTTTATTTTTTCAATTCTCTATAAATTATACCCTTTTTCATGTCAACATTGTTTATATATTTTCTTTTTAGCAAATCTTGTCTTTATTGAACAAGGAACAACTCTTGGCTTTATTGATTCTGTTTATTTCTATTTTCCATTTCATCATTATCTACTCCTATTTTCATTTTCTTTCCCTAAACTTTCTTTGGGTTTATTAGTTTTTTAACTTGTTGAGTTAAATGCTTAGCTCATTAATTTGTAGCCTTTGCCCTTTTCAATGTAAAAGACTATACATTTCATTTAAGAATTATTTTAGTAATATTCCACAAGTTTTGATATATACTATTTTCAGTATTGCTTAGTATTTTATAATTTCCATTATGTTTTCTTTTTGACTAACAAGTTATTTACAAGTAACTTTAAAACATTCCAAAAATAAAGGTTTTTAATGTAAATTTTTGTTACTAATTTCTAACTTAAACTGTTATTAGAGAATGCAATTTGTATAACTTTGAAATTTGTTGAGATTTGTTTTATGACCTGGTCTATTGCCAGTTTTTATAAAAATTCTGTATGTGCTTGAGAAGACTAATTGTTGGAGTCAGGTTTCTATATATGTCCATTAAACCAAGCTTACTGCGTTTTTGAATATTCTCTATATCCTTACTAATTTTTATAGATAAAGGATTGTAGAATTATCCATTTCTTTTTATATATCTGCCCATTTTTGCCATATAAAATTTGAGGTTTTGTTATTGGGTACATGTAAGATTGTTAGGTCTTCCTAGTGATTTTTATATTTTATCATTTTTAGGGACCTCCTTTATTCCAGTAACTTTTTTGATAGTCTTATTCTATTTCACTGGCTACACCAGCTTTCTTTTCCCAAGCCTTTACTTTTAACTTTCCTAGGTCCCTGTGTTTTAGATCTCTCTCTCATTCATAGCATTAAAAAAATCCAGTCTGACCATATTTATCTTTTAACATTTTCACATATAATTGATGATATAATTGGATTTTATTTTTACCATCTTACTGTATTTTCTATTTATTTTTTCCCATTTTTTTCCGATTTTCTTTTTTTAAAATCAGGTTAAAAAAATTCCATTTTCTTCTGTATTGCTTTTGAAAATATACACTCTATTTTTTATTCTTTTAGTAGTTGTCCTTAACATTTTAACACGTATACTTAAAGCCTAAAGTTAATCACGATTTCTATCCTTCTCTTGAATAATTCAACAATCTTAAAATACTTCAGTTCCAATTACCCACTTCCTATCTCTGACATATTAATGTTGTCCACTGTTTCAGTTTTACCTTATCAGGACTGTGATTATGAATTCTCAGGATGTTTTCCCCCTCCCACTTCACCTACCAGTCCAGGTTAAGATAAATAAGATTTGTCTATATTTGTCAATGAGATTTTTTTCTAACTTCCACTTTCACTGAAGGTGTAACTCATTCAGAGGCCCAGTCCTATGGGGAAGAATGACATAGGCCTTTCAGTTCTAATTCTTCACTTTGTTAGACCCTTGGCCCATCTCCTATATTATAGCCATTAAAACTTACTCTAAAATTCTAAAATTGGTAAATGCCCCCAGGAGAGTTTACTGTCTAGATTTTGAGGTTTTTTTTTTTTTTTTCCCCCTCTCCTTAGGGACTTCCTTTCCTTCCTGAGAGTTCAGCCGTTTAGTTAAAAGTGTTTGTTACATTAATGTGACATTTCTAATTGTCTCTATATTATTTTTTAGGGTATCTAGTCTGGCATGTTACCAGAAATTAGAGTTTCAATTTTTGAATATGTTTCTCCCTTGATGTTAGGTGTAATTTTGGGAATCAGATAATAGTTGCCAATGCCAAATAATTAACTATAGTCAACAGAGTCATTTAGAAACTTAAAATGTTTAGGATTTGTCAAAATTACATTATTCGTTCATAGAACTATTCTATCACATAAATTACTTCACTTAATGAAGTAAAATGAAATCATTTAAATTCCATTTAGAAAAGGCAAAGTGGAAAAAAGTATACACTGAGTATTTTCCTTCTTATTCTAGAATTTGGAAACACAATCATTATCCACTGAATAATAATTTCAAATGTTATCAAAGTACCTGAAATAGTTATGAGAGTAGAGAATACTAGTAGAATAAGAGGGGAAAACAGCTGGCTCTGACAGAATAATTTCAATAATTTTGAAAAGGCCTGAGTCTCAAATCTTTGGGTATCTGGATAGCATTCATTCATTCAAAAAGTATCTGTTAAGTACCTATTCGGTGCTATTCTGGAAGATGCCAAAATATTAAGAGAAGATCCTTCTCATCTGGCAGTAGCAGGGAAGTATTTGATGGGCACACAAATAACAACATAAATGGGTACACAAATAGCTAACTCTGCAAGACTGGGTGTGATAAATGGCAGAAGATTAATACAGTAGCTGTTATCTCCCCATCTCCCTACATTCCATTGCTAAATCTCGGCATGCATATTTGGTTCCTGTATGAGTTTTTCCTTTCTCCCTTCAAAAAGTTAATCCTATGCCTTTAATTCCACTCTCACCTCCAAACCCATAAAATATTTTGTTTTCTTAGTCTTTATCCTTGTAGGTTCAAGATCTTGCTCTCTCCTCCACTTAAAAATATGTATGAGTCTCCTCAATTTAGTTTTTAAAAGGGTACATGCTTCTGTCAGTCACAGATTTCTTCAGGCAAAAGGCTTAACCTGTGATTTCCACTCTCTCACCTCCTACTGTCATTCTCAGTATTATAAAATCTGACTTCTCCCTCTTCAACTTTACTCAAATAGCATTAACACTTTCACAGGTTATCAATAGTCTCTTACATTATCAAGCCCAGTGGTTTTTTTTCTGACTTCTCTTTGGCTTTTTTTCTGACTTCTCTTTGGCTTTTGTAGCCACTGACACTACTGACCACATTGTTAACCTTTTCTACCTTAGCACCTGTGATATCGCACCATCCTGGCTTTCCTCCCACATTTACGGTCATTTGCTCTGTGTCTCCTCTTTTTCTCCACCCACCCCCAAATGTTGATATTCTTCAAGTTTCAGCTGCTGCCCTCTCTTTTTTCTTGACAAGCTCTTGATAGATGACCTACAGATGCTCAGAATATCAACTATCTTTCTTCTCTAGATGAACAGCTCCTACCTGTGACTTCATTTCTAATTACCAGACCTGTTTTTTCTGTCTAGATGTGGATTAGTCTTCTAAAACTCAAAATATCTCAACAGAACTCATCTTACTAAAAAATTGGCTCCCTTTCTCAACTTATTTCTGCTAATAGTATCACTATTCTTCCAAGTTCAAAAATTATCTTTGATTCATTTTGTTCCCCATTCCTCTGCACAAACATTCATTTGCACAAGGAGTATTCCAGGTGCTGAAAAGACAGAGGATTAAGCCCTCCTTGTGAAGGCATTCACAGTCTGGTTTTAATACACAAACCAACAATTATAATAACACAGGAATAAAAAAGTAGAGGCACTTATTTCATACTTTTACTATTGCAATAGCTTTCAAACCGATTTAACTGCTTCTAGCCTCTTTCCCTTTAGTGTCACTTTCAGATATCTAAAAAAATATTTTGATCATATCTTCCTCTTGCTCAAGGATCTTTCATTCTTCTTTATGGCTTTCAGGATAAAACTGTCACTTATTAGCCTGTCTCATTAGTCCTACACAGTGAGTTTCCAAATACCCTTCAAATGTTATCTCTTATTCCTTCTTTACATGAATTCTGCATTCTTCTTGAGACAGTTTGCTCATCGGACATGAAATTATTTAATATTCTTCATGACACTGCTTTCATACAGAAAACCCCACCATTTCCATAAAAATCTTTCAGGATTCAGATTAAATCCTATCTCTGTAAGGTAATTTTCAATGTTTTTAAATGTCCTTTCTTCAAACTCCCAAAGCAATTTTTACCTGGATAAATAATTTCACAATTAGGAACTGCCTTATATTCGTTTTCTCCATTGTTGTCTGAATTAACATTTAATTTTTCTCATTTAACTTGTGCATAGTTCATGTTTTCTCCCCAGCCAAACTCTATGCCTCTCACAGAGATACACTTCTCTGTATCCAGCCACAGCATCTAGCAGTGTCTAGAACATTGTATTTGTTTATAAGAAAGTTTTGAAACAAGGGCAGAGTTTTAAAAAGCTGAATTTAGAAAGCTGAGTTTGAACACTGCTGACAGAAGAAACAAGGTACGAAAGGGCAATATTTGTTCCAAGATAGGAAGGAAATCAATTTGGTTGGAAGGGAGGCTTGGAGATTTTCTCCTCTAAAATGAATAGAGAGTCAGGTGTGAAAGGCCAAACTAAGTTTCACACTAAGGTGTTTTAAATTTATCTGACAGGTGATGAAGAAACCATGGAGTGTTTTTGAACAGCTTAATAACAGTGCACAGTTGTATGAAGTTTCATCTAACTAGCAGTGAGCTACGTTATTGGGAAGGCCTGAATATCAGTTAGGTGGTTACTATACAGAAGTAAGTAGTAGATCCTAACCAGCACAAAGTACTTTTCTTGCATCGCTGGTTCTGGAGGGAAATCTGCCTTAAAATTCCTTAGGCAAACAAAGCATAATTTGAAAGGTACCAAAAGACACAGTGTCTCTTGTTTCTACTCATCCTAGATTCACCATAAAGTTGATTTAGTTTTCTTGTTCTTCTCTTGGCATCTTCATTGGGAAAAGCATATTGTCATTAATGGTAATTACATTAGCAAATGACTCAACACAGTTGAGTTAATCCTCGAACTACCACAAGTTACATCTCAGATAGTTTTGATCCTCATTCCTGCGGAGGAGCTCAGTAAAATTCCTGTTTATCCACAGATGGAGGTGTTTGCTGCCTATGGTCAGGAGAGAGCTTCAATCCTAAAAATAAGATTTGCTGACTTTCACAGCTTAGCACTGCCACAGCAGAACATGGGATACATTGCTATCTATTCACTCAGCAACTAAACTTATTATGGTCCTTGAGCAGAATCAGGACTCTCACTTACTTATGTTTTTATCTATAATCTGAAGGTTCCATTAGGTGGATAATTGGGAATTGACTACCCAGAAGTCAACATCATAATTTATGGACATTTGCATTTTTTTCTTCTAAGCAAGTTCTAACATTCTTCGTCTTTATTACCTCCATTTATCCATCTGTGGATAAATAGGAATTTACTAACTCCCCTAATCAGAGGACAGGAACAAGGATGGGTGGGGGCACTACTCATCTTTATTAACCAAATTCATTTCAGGTATAGTGGGATAATGCCCTCCCCACAAAAAAAGGATAGAAATAAATTAATCTTTAGGCTAGATAATTAGAATTCATAAAGGTATGCCAGAGCACAGAAAATATGTTTAATGATAACTCTGCCTTCCTTTCCCATGATGTAGTAGAGTCTAAGTGGTTGGTTTTACTTAGGGGTATCTGTATTTGTTTCTTCACTGATGTTTCTCTATGTGTATGTATGCGTGTGTCAGGGGAGAGGAATGGGAAGCAAGCAGAATGAGATAGACTTCAGAGAAATGAAGGCTTAAGAGGTACACATATTTCTTAAAGTCATCCAAATGCCCAAGATAAATAAGGCCATGGTAGACAAATTAAGAGTCGGATTAATATCTAAATATATGTACCTAGGAAGACTTAATTAGGATGAACCTTTACATCTAAACTGCAAAAAAAAAAAAAAAAAAAAGAAGCAGAATGCTAAGATTGACAAAGGAATTGAAAAAGAAACTTATGCTAACTACAAGAAAGATTTTCAAATAATAGTAGAGATATCTTTTGGACTGGCAGAAGACTATCCATAGGTCATACAGAATATTCATGAGGAATAAATTAGAAAATTAGAAGATCAACTGAATTTTGTCCATTTATAATAAAGGCATACTTATATCTAGGAAAATGTAAAATTTATAAGAAAGATAAATTTGAAGGCTATAATTAATCTAACGAAAGTATTCACAAATAGGCTTTTAAATGAGTATCAAGCTCTTCTATCACATTTAAGATATGACTGGATTTACAACCTAACTTTCCTAATAATTTGTTTATTATATCAATAACCCCAAGACAAACAATTGCTTTACTTAGACATTTATTAGAAAGCATTCATAAACGTAAAGTTAAAGTAATCGGAGGTCCATGTGTCCTATTTTATATAGTCAGTAGAAATCATATATAAACATTACAAATATTTCACACCTTGCATAAAAGCTACTTCTCGATTTGTACATTGGCTTTTCATGCACACAAAGCCTATTCCCACTCTCACATAGCACGCCTCACCATCACTGTATTGAGAGTAAAGTAAAACAATAATATTATTTTGGTTGGCAGAAGTTGTCTAAATACCACGAACAGCTGGCCAGATGACATGGTAAGCCTTGAATGGAGCTAGCACTCTTTGTTAAGGCAAAGCAATCTCTCTCTTCTCATAGCGAGTGTTGGTGGCACTATTTCTATAGACAAGCAAAATTTGAAAAGCAAACGACTTAAACATATTCCCTTAATTCCTCTTCTCCTTTTAAAAATGCAAAAGTGAATTTAGAGAATTTGGGGTCCTATTCCCAAAAGTAAGAAAAGTTCAGACAATAAAGGGTTAAAAGAACAAGCAAGCCCTACCGTACCCAGAAATGACAGAAGGCTCTTCTCTTCTTCGGTGCTACTATCCAACCACTCCGCCACATCACCGGGGGAAAGGAGACTCATTCTCCAGCCAGAAAACTTTTCCATACAGAGCACAATTACTGAATGATGAAGTGAGAAAAAAAGGATACAGAGACTAAATTCTTGGGGGTCCAACACTTAAATTGCTGGCTAGGCAATAATGATGAAAGAGAAAATGTGATCCTCCCTCCACTCTGAATTCTGTCTCTGTGACATCAATCTAATACAACGGGGGTGGGGAGGGGGAAAGAAATAGGGTTAAAAGAGGGTGGTATAAGAGAAGAGAAGGGAGATTTGTCCTTCTGTCTCTTGGTGTTATGCTTCAGTCTGAAAGAAAAAGCCAGGATAACACTGAATAATGAAGTGTGTTTAATGACAGGAAAAAGCATACGAAAATAAAGAATAAAGACACTCAAAGAAAAAGAAACAGGTTCCTACACTGGAAGCAGCTTAGATAACCAGACAGCACAATAGCTAATCAGTTAAGTAAAGCATATCAAACAAAAACAAAGACAAAAGAACAAATTCAGCATTTTGTTTTGTTTTGAGGAGAAAGGTTTTCAAATTTCCTTCCAGTTCTCCGCAAGAACTGAAGCCCCCTTCCCCTTCCTGCTTTAGCTATTTCAACAGCCCCCTTTACGAAGATTTCCTGCAAGAAAAGGCAGGTTGATAAATCTGTGAATAGGAAGCTCTCATCCCTCCTTTCTTCTCCTCCTCCCATTCCTCCCCCCACCTCGCATGGCGACTGCACTGATCGACAATAATGGAATCTGTAACTGACTGCCAACAGCAACATTAAGGATATTACAAGTCCACTTCATAAGAATTCGAGCTGGTGGTCGGAACTTGGGGGCAATTCTGGGCTTCTAGTCAATAGCTGTCTTTCTTTGCGAGGAAAGAAAGGAAGTGTGAGTGCGCGCGCGTGTGTGTGTGTGTGTGTGTGTGTGAAGGAAAGAAGGCTGAAATCTGAAAGAAGTAAGAGAAGTAAGCTTGTTGGGCTGAAGGTACAGAGATCAACATAGAGAATGACTGTTCTGCAACATCACTGTGAAGGAATCAGATTCAGATGAATTTTTTACATCATTTACATTACATATTTTCATGGTTTGACTTAAGATTATTTCACAGGTTTATATCTTATTACTAGGCAGAGAAAAATCAAGCAGAAGAGGTATGTTCACAGATCCATAAATCATTAATATCCTTGTTCTCTGGAGATTAATTAGGCTTGTTACTAAGAGAAAACAATATTCTTAATAAAAGATAGAGCTTTTTTCCCCCTGTATTAGCAAAACATTAGCTCTTTTCCTAAGAATCCGATCTTTGCTTCTATTCTAGTAGTCTGCTTTCAGTGAGAGATTCTCATTGATTAAGAGTTACTACCTCCTTAACATATCCTGAATCTATACCCTTTTCTCCATGTTTACTTCAGTCTTATTTATTTTTAATCTAGACTCTAGTTCATTCTGACTGTAAGTTACCTGAGGACATGGACCTGGACCTAGTTTTATATGAATCTTTGTAATCCTAGTGGCTAGAGCAGTGCTTGGCACTTAGATGGCGCTCATCAAATACTAACTGAAGTTTTAGATGGCAGCTCTAGAAGTTTTACCAGGTTCAACACTGGCAGGAGATGCCAGGCTGAATATTTTAGGACCTCATTTAAAAAGTAATCATTTTGACAATTACTTAAAAGTAGTTACAGTGACAGTACCACACGATTGAGAAAATAAAAACTGTCGAAAAAGGTATTATGAATTCATATGTCTAAATGAGTTTCTATTACTCAAAATAACTATAAAAAATTGAAAAGTAGTATAAAAATAGGTGTAAAAGACATTTTATTAAAATCCACAGGCTATGCATGCTTAATATCAAAGCATGAATTGCTAATTCCTTTGTAATAACTTCATGATGTACCAGTATCTCTGGAGCTCTGGGATTGGAAATCAGTAGCCTAAAGGATTACATTCAAACTTCCTGGTGTGACGGGGCTTCTGCTTTTTTCTTGTCAGGGACCCCCAGACTCCTCTCGACTCAGTCATTCTGTATTATTTACCTCACGTGTTTCACGTGTTCCACTGAAAGTGGCAGGAAAAAAAGTCATGTGTGTTTTGTTCATTTGTCTAGAACAATTAGACAACGGTTTTGTTTTGTTCAACTGCCTAAAACATTCTCTGACACAGTAGAAGCTCAAAGATTTTTGCTGAATGACTTTGGTACCTCTTGTGTGGTATCACTCTACCATACACATCTGACAATACTGAACTGTTCCCTTGAGACTCAGCTCAAACGTCACCTCTCCAGGTCTTCCCTGACATCTTAAAGTAGAATTAATGGCTCTCACGTCCGTACTTTCATTGTTACTACTATTATTTTATTAAAATTACTTGTTTACATGATGTTTTTCTCAACAATATCTCATACCTTTAGAAGACAAAATTTCTGTTCTACTAAGTTTTTAAAAAATTGTAATGCCTAGCATATAGTAGATTTACAACTGTTTACTAAATTATTATTGAAAGTGAGATTATAATTCCTTGTATTGCAGATATCTTAATACTGAAGAATCACACATATTCCTGATTTAAGGATTCATACCATTGGTCTTCACATTTAACAACCAAAATAACTTTGTTAAGAAAAAATTAAATCTCTTATTTATTTTAACAAAGAAAACACTGTATAGTTAGAAAGGTCATCAAAACAATCCAGCCCTATGAATTTGCCTTCTGTATACTGACAGTTAGAAAATGAGGCACCTAGGCCAGGCGCTGTGGCTCACGCCTGTAATCCCAGCATTTTGGGAGGCTGAGGCAGGCAGATCACTTGAGGTCAGGAGTTCAAGGTGAGCCTGGCCAACATGGTGAAACCCTGTTTCTACTAAAACTACAAAAAAACTAGCCAGGCATGGTGGCGCACGCCTGTAATCCCAGCTACTTGGGAGACTGAGGCAGGAGAATTGCTTGAACCCAGCAGGCAGAGGTTGCAGTGAGCCGAGATCGCGCCACTGCACCCCAGCCTGGGTGACACAGCGAGACTCCATCTCAAAAAAAAGAAAATGAGGCACCCAAGAAAAAGTTCTAGATTGAAATTTTGTCATAATATATAAGGCATTACACTGTTTTCCTCTTTTTATAATCAGAACATAGCATGAATTAGTCCTTCCTTAAAAATAAAATATTGAAACTTACCTGAAAATGTAAAACTCTATAGTGGGCTGTACATTTTGCTAAAATGTGAGTCAAGGGCATCAAAATACTGTAAATAGGGCTGTTAGAAATAATGCTTGAAGGTTAGGCATGGTGGTTCATGCCTATAATCCCAGCATTTTGGGAGGCTGAAGAACCCAGGAGTTTGATAACACCATGGGCAACATAGTGAGACCCCACTTCTACGAAAAATACAAAAATTAGCGGATGTGGTGACACATGCCTGTAGTCTCACTTACTTGGGAGGCTGAGGCAGGAGGATCGCTTGAGCCCAGGAGTTTGAGGCTGCAGTGAGGTATGACTGTGCTACTGTGCTGCAGCCTAGGTGATGGAGTGAGACCCTGTTTCTAAGGGGGTTAAAAAAAAAGAAAAGAAAAGAAAAAAAGAATGCTTGACTATAATTTTCTACATAAAAAACAAAATCCCATACATTTTGGCAGTTTATCATGGTGTCTTATGTGTAGTAAGTACTTACTATTTAACTTTATTCATTACTTACTTAAAAATATAGAAAGTGTCTGGAGAATGACTGGTGACTTACAGTTCCTATTTGAGGGCACATGCATTTCCTGTGTGTACACACATGTCTGTATATATGTATATATACATGTGCATGTGCTACTTACTGGGTTGTCATTTACTGTTTACTAGGCACTTCACTAAGTGCTTTATACACATTATCTCAGTTAAAATTCTTAAGCAACCATGTGAGAGAAGTATTCTATTCATTTTCAGATGAGAAACCGAAAATCATAGAACTTAACTTGTCCAACAGAACACAGCCAGTCCAGGAAATGAAATGTAAACTTCTGAAGGTTTGGTCATGATTCTCTACTGTATTCCACATTCCATATTCCACAAAGACCAATTTAGGCAGGGGTCAACAAATGCACTTTTTCTGTGGAGGGCCAGATAGTAAATATTTTAAATTTTGTGGGTCATATAATCTGTTGCAACTACTTTAACTCTGCTATTACAGCACAAAAGCAACCATAGAAAATACACAGACTAATGGGCATGGCTGTATTCCAATACAAATTTATTTACAAAAATAGGCATGGGCCATACCTACATGATCCCTGATTTATGTCAGCACTGCCCGTTCAGGCAACATATTTTCAGTACTTAATGTATGTCTGGATATCTACCAAGTCCTTATCATTGAAAAGTAAAATAACTATGATCTGCCTGGGTCAAATAAAGTTTTATTTTCATTTTAATAACTGAATGATTGTCTTTATTATTTTGCTTTCAAGACACAAATTATTGCTTTCCTTCTACTCCTTTAGTTTCATGGTCCCATGAGATACTTAATTTTTATTTTAATAAAGGGCATAAAATACGTAGCCCTTTCTTCAATTACTTAGTATTCCTGATTTTTGTTATAGCTGCCTGTACTTACACTTTCAGATTCATTCATTCAACAACATCAGTGCCAATATGTGCCAAGCATTATTTTAGGCCCTAACATACAGTTGTGAACAAAAGCAACAAAACCTCTGTCTTCATGGAGCTTATATTTTATGGGGAAGAGAAATAGCAAGATAAAAAAGTAAAATATATATTGTGTTACATGGTAAATAATGCCAAGGAGAAGGGTAAAGCAAATAGGTAATTTGGGGGAGGTTTACAATTTCAGAGAGGGTAGCCAGGGAAAGCCTTGCTGAGAGGTTGACATTTGACGAAACAGTTAAAGGTCGTGAGTTTTAGGAAGAAGGAACTACCAATAAAAAGGCTAGAGGCAAGAACAGCCGGGAGGCAGTGCAGCTAGACCGGAATGAGGAGGGAAAAAGTAAAAGGAGATCAGACTGTGGAGTAATAGGAAGCCAGATCACGTAATGTTAGGGGTCTTTGGCTTACCTTTAATTACACAGGAAGACTCTGAGGCAAGAGTGATGGGCAAGGTTTTACTTTTTAAAAATAAGAGCTATATTGAAATATAATTCACATACTATAAAATTCCTCCTTTTTAAGTGATTTTTAATACATCCACATTTATGTAGCCATTACTACTATTTAATCACAGAACATTTTCATGGCCCGTAAAAGAAACTCTGTGTCCATTAGCAGTCACTCTGTATACTCCCCAGCCCCTAAGCCCCTAACAAATACTCATCTAACTTTTGACACTATGCATTTGCCTATTCTGGACATTTTATACAACTGAAATCATATAATATGTGGTCTTTTATGCCTGGTTTCTTTTACTTAGGTTCATCCATGTTTTAGTGAGTACTTCATTCCTTTTTATGGCCGAAAATATTCCACTAATGGACATTTGGGTTGTTTCTACCTTTTAATATTATGAAGAATGCTGTCATGAACAATTTGTGTACAAGTTTTTGTGTGGAAGCCTTATATTTCAAAAGGATGTCCAAATAAGATGTTTTCTATAATCTGTTTTTTTTTTTTTTTGTCGGGGTGGGGGAGGTACCAAGTAATTTTAAAATGTGATAGCGGATCAGTGTTATCTTCTAATTTTACAATCACCATATTTTCTTCCTAACTCCTCTGGGATTTCCATCCTTCTTGAAGAAACCAAAACCATTAACTCAGTCTCTTTCCTCCTGCTTTAGTATTCTTGCACATAGGAAAATATTAATGCTAGATATTCAAGAATGAACAAAGGCAAGTAATACGTGATCTTTTCCTAAACTGGTAACTAAAGTTGAAGATTTTTTAGTAACTTTATATAAATAGTATAAGAAACTCCTGAATATCTTTTTTCCAGATTTACCAACGGTTTACATTTTGCCAACTTTGCTGAATCACTCTGTGTATATTTTTATTATATATATGCATTTTTACTGACTCATTTGAGGAAGCTGGAGACATTATTCCCTTTACCAGCAACTGTTTCAGTGTGCATTTTCTAAAACAAAGGACATTCTCTTACAAAACCAAGAACAAAAATTATAATCGAGAAATTTAACTCTGATGTTGGTTGACATTTTAAGGATAAAATTAGGTATGCTACTCCATGCATAATCTACTATACAAATTATATTTCAGTATCATAAAAAGACATTTATTTGAACAACAAAGTGTCTTCAAGCAATGGTGACTGAGAAATCATGGGTACTGACTGCAAGTATAATTCAAAGTAATAATCTATATCATATTAAAATAATGTCTCAAATATTTGGAGGATTACTACTGAACTTATGGACATTCAATACACTATTGTGATAAAGGATTGGAAGCAAGAATAACTAGTTTTCTAAAAGGCAACTAGGCCGGGCACGGTGACTCATGCCTGTAATCCCAGCACTGTGGGAGGCTGAGGTGGGTGGATCACCTGAGGTCAGGAGATCGAGACTAGCCTGGCCAACATGGTGAAACCCCATCTCTACTAAAAATACAAAAAATTACCTGGGCATAGCGGTGCGTGCCTGTAGTCCCAGCTACTAGGGAGGCTGAGGCAGGAGAATCACTTGATCCCAGGAGACAGAGGTTGCAGTGAGCTGAGATCGTGCCACTGCACTCCAGCCTGGGTGACAGTGAGACTCCATCAACATAACATAACATAACATAACATAACATAACATAACATAACATAACAGGCAACTAGAGGATAGATACAATGATTGCATCCCTATCTTGATACTCCTTTGTACACATACAATATTTTTCCTCAAAGAAGCTTAAATATCAAACTATAACTTTCCTTGTATTTTAGTGAGGAGATACAGTATTGTATGATCATATAAGGTATTATATGATTAGAGCCGATGAAACTAATGAAGCTAAGATGAATTTTCATTTATCTAGATTTAGGAAGCAATACTTAGACATGCAGAGCCACAGTGTAACAAGGATGTTAGTATCAGAAGAAGTATTCCCATCATATGAATATTTAATATATACATAGAAGGTGCTTTGATTTCAGTGAAAAAGGGCATCAAGATGTAAAGTAATAAAAAAAAAAGCAAGGTAGTCAACAGTATTATAAAACATGTACTCAATAGAAATGTTCCATTCAAAGCTAAAGGCAGACTCTGAAGATGTTAATGACTATCTAAAATTAAAGAGAATCAGATTCTTTAAATACTAAAGCTATTCTTCTAAGAAAAAAATGTAAATAAAGTGACAGCTGTTGTTAATGAACAGATAACTCCTTCTCAAGAAGACCCAGAAAGTAGCTAATGCAGAATTATTCTTGAAATATTTTTTCTCTAATATAAAGTTAAATTTTACATTTTACTCATAGTATATACAATTCTTGAAGCCTATCACTTTTAGCACCTAACAAAATACCAAGCAAATAGTAGCTAGCTAATATTTATTGAGTAGATGCGTAGATGGATATATAAACCCAATATATCTATGATTAGCACCGCTCTATAAGTAATTAGGGTAACATCTCCTGCAGTTTGTCTCTAGGCCTAGCAATAATTTGAATATTTGTATCAACAATAATAATAGATCAAATGTATTCTGCATTTACAATGTACTAGGTAGTACGTGAGGGGCTATTAACCTCTCATTTACTCCTCATAGCAACCCTATAAAGTTGTAGTAACATTTTTCCCATTTTATAAGTAAGTAAACTAAGGTTTAGAGAAAACAAAGGTTTAGAGAAGTGACGAAGTCATACAGCCAGTATTGGAGGTTGGGTGAAGACTTAGATATTCTTATTTCAGAGCCGACACTCAGAACCACATTCCATATTGGAGTTTCTTCTATAACATTTTTAGATATTTTGGGTGAGGTATGAAGGGTGAAGGTGAACAGTTATTTAATGAGAAGTAAAACTCTTCCTTGATCAGTGATCTGAGACACTACAACAGAGTTAAGTAAATTGTGTAGGAATCCAGAGTCAGTGGCAAAATAAAAAGGCCAGACCCCATAGTTTCTAATGTGAAGAAATGGAAAAATTAAGTTGAATTTTATAGCATATAGATGTTTGTTTTACTCCTTGCCACCAATAAATAACGTTTATAGTCTGTTTTTCACAAGTATCTCTTAACAAAAGGATTTCACTGAACATTAGTCAATGCTGGGCACATAGTAAGTGCTTAATATTTGTTAAATAAGCAAAATTTTTCCATACCTGATCAGGGTATTTGACACGGTTATTTGCTCCTATGAGCGTTTAATGAGGCTGTTTAATGCTTTGTCTAATTTTACATTGAAAACTATGTTAATTTAAATCTACCTTTGGATGTGTGGAACAAGATAAAAGTTAATAGCCTTTTGCACAGCAAACGAAACAATCAACAAAATGAAAAGGAAGCCTACAGATTAGGAGAAAATATTTGCAAACCATATATCTGATAAGGGGTTAATATCAAAAATATATAACAATGCAATGCCAAACAATTGAATAACCTAATTAAAAAATGGGCAAAGAACCTGAATAAACATTTCTCAAAAGACATAAAAATGGCCAACAGGTATATGAAAAGATGCTCAACATCGTTAATCACCAGGGAAATGAAAATCAAAACCACGATGAGATATCACTTCACACCTTTTAGGATGGCTATTATCAAAGAGACAAGAGATAACAAGTGTTAGTAAGAGTGCAAGGAAAAGGGGACTCTTGTACACTGCTGGTGGAAATGCAGATTTGTGTAGCCAGTGTGGAAAACAGTATGGAGGTTTCTTAAGGAATTAAAAATAGAACTAGCAATATGACCCTGCAATCCCCCCTCTTCTGAGTATCTACTCAAAGGAAATGAAATCACAATCTTATAAAAATATCTGCATTCCCATATTTATTGCACCATTATTCACAACACAAGTTATGGAAGCAACTGAAATGCCTGTTGATGAATAAAGAAACTATGATGTGGGTGGGTGTGTACGTAATGAAATATTATTCATCCTTGAAAAAGAGAGAGATCCTGCCATTTGCAAAAACTTGAATGAACCTAGAGGACATTATGCTAAGTGAAATACGCCAGACACACTGCATGATCTCACTTATATGTGGAATTAAAAAAAAACAAAAACAAACGTAACAACGAACATACAGCAACAAAGAGCAGAATAGTGGTTACCTGAAGCAGAGAAAATGGGAAGAATTAGGTCAAAGGGTATAAAGTTGCAGCTATGTAGGCTAAATCTAGAGATCTAGTGTACAACATGAGGACTATGGTTAATAATATTTTATACTGGAAATTTCCAAGGGAGTAGATTTTAGATACTCTTACTACAAAGGAAAAGAGAGGGGAAGAGAGGGAGGGAGGGTGGGAGGGAGGGGGGAAGAGAGGGAGGGAGAGAAGGAGGGAGGGAGGGAGGGAAAGAGGGAAGGAGGGAGGGAGGAAGGCATATGAGATAACAGATATGTTAATTTGCTGGACTGTAGTAATCATTTCACTATGTATATCAAAACATCATGTTATAGACCTTAAGTCATATACAGTAATCCCTCTGTATCCATGGAGGATTGGTTCCAGGACCTCCTACAGATACCAATATCCATGGATGCTTAAATCCCTGATAAAAGAGGGCATAGTATTTGTACATAACCTATGCACAACCTTCCATATACTTTAAATCATCTCTAGATTACTTGTAATACCTAATACAATGTAAATCCTATGTAAATTGTTACTATACTGTATTATTTAGGGCAGGGATCCCCAACCCCCAGGCCACGGACTGGGACTGGTTTATGGCCTGGTAGGAAGTAGGTCACATAGCAGGAGGTGAGTGGCAGGTGAACAAGCATTACCGCTGGAGCTCCACCTCCTGTTAGATCAGTGGTGGCATCAGATTCTCATAGGAGCACATACCCTATTGTAAACTGCACATGTGAGGGATCTAGGGTTCGTGTTCCTTATGAGAATCTAATGCCTGATGATCTGTCACTGTTTCCCATCACCCCCAGATGGGACCATCTAGTTGCAGGGAAACGAGCTCAGGCTCCCACAGATTCTACATTACGGTGAGTTGTACAATTATTTCATTATATATTACAATGTAATAATAATAGAAATAAAATGCACAATAAGTATAATGTGCTTGAATTACACTAAAACCAACCCCCACACCCCACTCCCTCCTGTCCATGGAAAAATTATCTTCCGTGAAACCAGGCCCTGGTGGCAAAAAGGTTGGGGACCACTGGTTTAAGGAATAGTGATGAGAACAAAAGTCTGTACATGTTCAGTACAGATGCATTTTTTTTTGGAAATTTTTGATACATGGTTGGTTGAATCCACACATGCAGAACCCAGGGATATGAAGGGCCAACTGTTCAATTAAAAAAAGCTAATGGGTACTAATGGCTATGGAAAATGTATACATTATTACAGAAATGTTTTGGCAAATCAAAAAAAAAGTCAAGGGTTTTCATACCTTTCTTTTTTTACATTAAAAGCTGCAACTATCAAAAATGTTCAATACATTTATCACCTGGATTGTTGTAACACTATATCTGATGTATCCAGAAAACACCTCTGACTGAAAAACAAACACCACAATCAACTCATTAATTTCCTTCTGGTTAGTATTTGAATCTGTTGTAAATTGGGCTGTAGTTGGATACAACAGTTGCACCAACAGATATGTAAAACATGCCCCATTTGATCTTGAATGAGTTTAAATGGCAGAACTATTTTACAGAACTACATTATTATCTACTTCAGAAATTCATTAACATTACAATAAAATACATTACATTTGTGGAATATAGAGACAAATTTGAAAAAGATTTGTTCTCAAGAAGCTCATGGTCTGTACTTCTTAAATATTATATCAATAGAAAATTTAACTTCATATCTCTAGTATATTTATTCATAAATGATATACATGGGCTCCAAATCTATAAAGCAAATATTAGTGAAGTATACTTTTCCTTATTTCAGATAAAAACCAAAGGGATAAAAGTTTCATTATTTTCTTCCCACCCATACCTACAAACCAATGAACACCAAACATTGCCAGCAACCCACTGAAAGCAAGGTGAAAAGGTATGCAACAGATTCGTTCTCACAGCCCTCTGAAGGAAACAACCCCGTTGACACCTTCTAATCTCCAGAACCATGAAACGATACATTTCTGTTGTCTAAGCCACCCAGTCAGTGGTTCTTTGTTATCGCAGCCCTGGTAAAATAAAACCCTGAACAAGGTACTACAGTGGAGCAGCCTGTAACCTTGGGCTGACTGGAAGAACAAGAATGCAAAGGAAAGATATAGTTGATTACTATGAGCTAAGTAGACACCAAAAAAGAGAACCAGGTCTATATCATGGATGCTGGATCTCCAACACCAAAGAACTATACAGTGGGGATGCTCCCTATGGGTCCCTCTGAAGAGTTTGCACCCTTCTACCTATAAGAGAACCAGCATTGGAACACACACAGAAGGCATTCAAATTCATGGCCAATGTTAGCTAGAAAAGCAGCAATAACCAACAGAGGCTTGTAATTTCATGTCTGGGTAAGTAAAAACTGTGGCATCAGACCAGAACGCCTTTTCTCCAATCCTGTCTCCCTACTCCAATGCCAGAAAGGTTAGAAGTTGAAGAGGGTAGAGCAGGGGTGGTGGAGTGAAAGAACTGGCTGGATATCTCCTACTCCATGGTGGGGGTGGGGGGTGGAGTTAAATAGGATATGAGACAAAATTTTAATCAAATAGATTAAATTAACTTTAATTATTGAAAGTAAAGTAAAAAACTATTGGCTCCCCATCATAGAGATCAGCTTTCTAGTAGTGATAGCACAATTGTGGGCAAGAACTGGGGAAAATAAAACCCCCACTCTTCACCCCTTATACCCAGAGGCAGACTCATGTGTTGTGGGACCTGAAGCTTATATAATTTGTGAGTCCATATTTTAAAAAAACCCACAAAATTGCAAACACGAATCTTTTTTTTCTTCTATCATTGATTAAGGTCTCATATGCTAAAAAGATCTTAAGGTTTGTGGTCAACAGAGGCTGCTGTAAGAGAGAGGAGAAACTAATTCAACAACAGTAACATCAAAGGTTTATCAAAGATCTACAGTCATTTATAATAAAATCAGAGTTCACCATCATCATCTGATTACGGCATAGAATAAATGGTAGTAAGTTGCTGCCTTGCTTTCCTTAATTGCATCGTCATTTTTCAGCAGTCGTGTAATTAGTCGGCATGAAGAGAGACTCCAAGTTTTTCTGCACAGAGTTAATAAATAACAAAAATTTAAATATCTTAGGAAATTCCAAAATGATGTTTTGTAAAATGAAAGTAGATAAGCCGAGTAAAAGGATAAGCGCGAGGTCAGTGTGCTGGATGACAAAACGCAAAAAATTCTAAGGCTTTGAGAATACTGCAAAGAACAAATTTGTATTTTCGATGACCTGCTATATTTAAGTTTCTTGGCTTTACTTTTGTGACTTGGGAGAAATGAACAAATATTTTAATACAATATCATTATGACACTGTATTAAGAGATTAAAACGTAAAAACAAAATGATTATATCAACACATGCTGAAAAGGCAACTGACAACATCCTGTACCGTTTCTATTAAGAAATCTCAGAACACAGGAAGATTTTGTAAAGTATACAAAATTACAGCTAGATAAGAGGAGTTAAGTTCTAGTACTCTGTACCACTGTAGGATGACTGTAGTTAACAATAATATAATGTATAGTTCCAAATAGCTAGAAGGAGGATACTGAATGTTCCTAAGAGGAAGAAATAATAAACGTTTGAGATGATGGATATGTTAATTACCCTGATCTGATCACTACACATCTTATGTATCAAAACATCACTATGCACCCTGTAAATATGTACAATTATTACATGTCAATTTAAGAAATAAAATTAAAATTAAAAAAAGAAATCTTAGAATACAGGCATATGTGGCATACTGAACTGTATATAAGATGGTAGTCACATAAGATTATAAAATCATATTTTTACTGTACCTTTTCTGTGTTTCCATTCACAAATACTTATCATTGTGTTATACCTGCCTACTGTATTCAGTATAGTAACATATAGTACAGGTTTGCAGCCTAGGAGCAATAGGGGTTAGAACCCAAAGAGGGTAGGGCAGGAGTGGAAGGACTGGCTGAATATCTGCCACCCCACCCAGGGTGGTGGGGATGGAGGTATATTATTATTGCCTTGACTATACCAAACTTTCTTAGCTTAAAGAAGAATACAGACCAGAAATCAATAGCAATATTATAGATAGATATAAAACATTAAAAACATTTTTGTTAAAGTTAGGAATAACATAAAGATATCCAACTCACCACTATTTTTCAACAGGATGTGGGTTCACCAGGGTTATATGTTACTGGTAGGAGGTCCTAGCCAAGGTGGTAAGACAAGATAAGGAGTAAGAGACATAGGTATTGAAAGAAGGAAACAAATGATAATTATTTGCAGAAAATAAGGTGTATCCCTAAGTGGGGATGGCAGAGGGAGACAAGACAAACAACTGAAAAACAATTAATAAAAGGATTTATTAAGATGGTTAGAATAAATATAAATATACAGAAATTAAGAGTTTTCCTGTATACCAGTAGTTATCAATTAGGAAAAATTAATGGGAAAAATGATCCCATCCAAAAAGCAGTAAGAACTACAAACTAGGGACAAGCTTTATTAGAAAAATTAAGATATTTGCAGGAAACCATGAAACTATAGATAACAGGGTGCTGTTAGATCACTGAGGGAAAAGAAGGATTGTTCAATAAACATAGCAGGAAAGAGTCATCAATATGAAAAAAGTGTATAAACCAGCTCCTGGGATTACAGAGTTAAGTGTCAAGAAAAAAATTTTAAAATTAACAAAAAATATCTGGAGACACTGGAGATACGAAATGATTTTTTAAACAAGAAACAAGGCCAGGTGTGGTGCCTCACACCTGCAATCCCAGCACTTTGGGAGGCTAAGAAAGGCGGATCACTTGAGGTCTGGAGTTCAAGACCAGCCTGGCCAACATGGCAAAACCCAGTCTCTACTAAAAATATGAAAATTAGCCAGGCATGGTGGCATGTGCCTGTAATTCCAGCTACTCAGGAGGCTGAGGCACAAGAATTGCTGGAACCCAGGAGAAGGTTGCAGTGAGCCAAGAAGGCGCTACTATTCTCCAGCCTCAGTGACAGAGTGAGACTCTGTCTCTTAAAAAAAAAAAGAAAAAGAAAAATAAACAAAAGGAAACAAACAAGAAGTATTGACTATAAAAGACTGGAGACGTTGGCCATTATATTAAAATTATAAACTTTTGTCCATCTGTAGACCTTAAATAAAGAAAGTAAAAAGACCAGTCAGAAATTGAGAAATGATATTCACAAGACCCACAATTTTTCACAGGATTACTATCAAGAACATAGAAAGAACTTCTATCTCTTAATAGGTTAAGCATGACCAACTCAACAGAAAAGTGGGCAAGAGATATAAAGAAGAGGTTCACAAAAGCATAACATATATAGCCATAGACTTATGAAAAATGTTCGGTACTACTGGTAGTCAGGATATGAAAAATCAACCATCTTATCTTCATCCCATGAGAAACACTAAAAATTCTGACAATACCAAGTATTAATATTGGGCAGAATGTAGACGACTCAAGATTTCATATATACTGCTGGTGGGAAACAGTCTGGCATTGCTGAAGTTGAACATTTATATACCCTAAGCCCAGAGATTCTACTCCTATGTATATACCAAAGAGGAACTTATAAAGGAGAAAAGAAGACATTTGCAAGGATGTTCGTAGCAGCACTGACACCAAGAGCAAAACTCTTAACAAAGGAAATACAATATACTTCAATAAGAGACTGAACCTGAATACCAACCCTAACCCCAACTCTTAATCTAAATTTGTTGTTACAGTTAAACAATGTAAAAATTATACAGTAGTCAAATAGATAAACTATAGCAAAAAATGGAGAGATGAGTAATATAATATTTAAATGGAAAAAGTTCAAAAGAATATATAAAATATGCTCTTTATATAAAGTTAAAAATGACTAGAATTTTAAAATGTTTATGAAAGTAAATTCTCTCCCAAATAATCTATACATTCATTGTAATTCCAACTGAAATCCCAACACACATTTTTTGTTTTTGGCTAGGAGTATAGAGGGACTTGATACTACCATTCATTTGGAAAAGGAAATACATGAATAAAAGGCCAAATACCTTTTGAAAGGAAGAACTAATTAGAATTTCCTATATCAGTAAGAGAAAAACATTATAATCATTAAAACACTGTGACACTGACATAGAAATAGATCAGCTTAATAGAAAAAGACATATGAACACTTAGCTGATCATAAAGGGTACCTTTTACATCACTGTGCAAAGAACTGACCATTCAAAAAAAAAAAAAAAAAAAAGGCACTGAGACAACTAGCTATGCGGCTGAAAAAAAAAAATCTCATTTAACATAACCAAAAATAAATTCCAGACAAAGACACAAACTGAAGTTGAAAAAGGCCTTTCTAAGCATGACACAAAAGCCAGAAATTACAATGGAAAAGAGAGAAAGACTGAACAATAAAAAATTAAAAGCTTCAAATAGAAAAGACAGGCTGAACAAATTTGCAAGGCTATTTAACAGCATCTATCAAAATATGAAATGCAAATTATCTTTTGATTCTATTTCTAGAAACCAATCCTACAGAAATACCAGCACAAGCAAATGAACATGGATATATGTACAAAGATGCTTAATTCAAAGTTGGCAACTGCAAAAAAACAAAAGCACTCCAAGTATTCAAAAGGAGGGGAACAGATAAATCTATGGTGGAATAAGATGCAGCATTTAAGGATAACAAGTATAGATATCTTCAATATATGCCTTTATTTTTATTGTGAAATATGATACTCCACAGAGAATAGCATAAAACATAAATGTAGATTTTAATGAATTATAATACTGTCATAGCAAGAATTAGAACATTGTCTGCAACAAATAATTTCCCAAATACTCCATCCTGATCCCAATTCCCTTCACCCTATAGATAACCACTATACCTATTTCCAGAGTAAACATTCCTTGCTTTTATTTAGTTTTAGCACTGAAATGTGCATATCTCAACACATGATTTCTTTTTCCTTTTCTTGAATTTTATATAAATAGTATAATAAGACACATTTTTGATTTTGATTTACTAAATATTATATTTTAAAGATTTATTAATGTTGCTGTGTGTCACTGTAGTTTGTTCATTTTACTACATGATGATGTCACCTTTTTAAAACTCATTTTACTGATTTTTTTCCAGGTTATATCTATTTTGGGGCTATAATGGATGCTTGTTTATTCTTGTACATGCATCCTCATGTACATAAGCATGTATTTATATTGAGTTAGCATTACTTTCAATTTTATTAGATAATGCTAAAGTGTTCTCCAATGTAACTGTACAAATTTTCACTCCCACTAGCAATGTAGGAGTTCCCATTGCTCTATATGCTTGACAACTTTAGTATCATCAGATTTTAAATTTTAGCCAATCTGGAGATTGTGTGGGGGTATCTTGTGTGTGTGTGTGTGTCTGTGTGTGTGTTTGTCACCCAGGCTGGAGGAGTGCAGTGGCGCAATCTCGGCTCACTGCAGCCTCAGCCTCCTGGGATCAAGCGATTCTCTGCCTCAGCCTCCTGAGTAGCTGGGATTACAGGTGCCTGCCACCATCCTGGCTAATTTTTTTTGTATTTTTAGTAGAGATAGGGTTTCACCATCTTGGCCAGGCTGGTCTTGAACTCCTGACCTCGTGATCCACCTGCCTCGGCCCCCCAAAGTGTTGGGATTACAGGCATGAGCCACCGCGCCTGGCCCCTTTGTTGTGGTTTTAACTTGGGATTCCTTGGTAAGGCTGAGCACCTCTTTAAATGTATACAGCCATTTGGTTATATTCTTTTGTGAAGTGCCTATTAAGTCGCTGCCCATTTTTCTATTGGGTTTTGTCTTTCTTATCAATTTGTCGGGATGCTTGAAATATTCTGGTATAATTTCTTTGTTGGTTTATATAGCTTGACTTTTTGCATTTTCAGTAGTGTCTTTTGATGAACAGAAGTTATTAATATGAATAAACATTATCACCTTTTTCTTCTTTATAATTAGTGCTTTTTTCTATTTGATTTAATAATTACTTCTCTATCCTCAGGTCATGAAGATGCTATAATATATTCTAAAAGTGGTATTATTACTATTTGGTAGTTTACATGTAGGTCTATAATTTAGATGGAATTCATTTTTATGTAAATTGTTAAGAAATAATCCACTTCCACTTTATTTTTCCATATGGATCTCCAGATGAGCCAGGATCATTTATTGAAAAGACCTTAATTTCCCCACCACTCTGCAGTGTCAATTTTATCATAAGTAAAATGTACATATAGGCACAGGTCTGTTTCTGGACTCTTTACTCTGTTTCATTGGTCTATTTTTAACACTAATACCACTTTGTCTCAATTAATATAGTTTTACAAAAAGCCTTAATAGCTGACAGAGCAAGTGCTCCTAAATTATGTTTCTAAAAGAGTTTTTGGCTATCCTAATATATACAAATATATAGATAGCTAGAGAGAGAGAGAGAGAGAAAGACAGACAGACAGGGTCTTGCTCTGTCACCCAGGCTGGAGTGCAGGGGTGTGATCACAGCTCACTGCAATCTAGAATTCCTGGCTCAAGTGATCCTCCCTGCTTCAGTCTCCCAAGTAGCTGGGACCACAGGCATGTGCCACTACGTCCAGCTAATTTTCAATTTTTTTGTAGAGATGGGGTCTCATCATGTTGCCCAGGCATCATAAGATTTTTAAAATTGGAATTGCATTGACTCTACAAAGGAATTTAGGGTAAAAGTTAACACCACAAAAACCAGTTTTCCAACTCCAGAAGCATGGTATATATCTACTTTCAATTATTCTTAAATTTCTCCTAATAAAGCTTTATAGTTTACTTTTTAGATGTTTTACACATCTTTTAAATGATTTACTCCTAGGTTATTGACATTTTGTTACTGTAAACAGTATTTTAAAAAATTCACTTTCAGTTTATTGTTGATCTATAGAAATGCAATTAGGTTTTGTTTCTGGATCTTGTTATCTACCAACTTGCTAAACTCAATGCCTGTAAACTTTTTAATGGATTTTCTAAACAATCACATCACTTGTAAAGTTTCTAATTTTCCAGTCCTTACATATTTTCTTGCCTTACTGTATTGATTGAGACCTTTACTACAATGTGGAATAGCAAGGGTGATAACGGACATCCTAGCCTTGGTCCTCATCTAAAAGGGAAAGCTTTTCACCATTACACATATTTGTTGAGGGGTTTTTGTACATATCACTAATCAGAGTAAAGAAATTCTTTTCTATTGTTGTTTGGCTAAGAGTTCTTATGAATAGTTGTTAAATTTTATTAAATGTCGTTTTTGCTCAATTGAGATGATTGTAAGATTTTTCTCCTTTAGTTCATTAATGGTAAACTATTCTAACTTTCTAATATTAAATCTACTTTGCATTTGTGTTATAAAGCCAATTTTAGTCATAATGTATTATTCCATTTGCTAATATTTTGTTTAGGATTTCTGGAACTATATTAATGAGTAATACTCTCTGTAATTGTCCTTTCATGATGTATCATTGCTAGGTGGTATAAAAGTAGGTGATGTGTATAGTCTCTTTTACTGAAAAAATTTTGTAATCTGAAAATGTATCTTTTTTTTTTTGACAGGGCTTCATTTTTGTCACCCAAGCTGGAGCGCAGTGGCACAATCTTGGTTCACACTGTAGCCTTGACCTCCTAGGCTCCAGTGAACCACCCACCTCAGCCTCCTGAGTAGCTAGGACTACAGGCATAAGCCACCACACCCTTGTATAATTCTCTACCCTCAGGGCCTGGAATCTGTAATATGATGGGACAACCACGCCACTGATTAGGTTATATTTTATGGCCTAGGTGATGGTACAGTCACTATCATGATTACAGTTGTGTTACACTGGATTACATCATAGCCAAAAAATTAGTACTGAAGAGTTGGGCATTGCTATAAAGATACCTTAAAATACGGAAGAAGCTTTGGAATTGGGTTAACTGGTAGAAGCTGGAAGAGTGTGGAGGGTTCAGAAGAAGACAGGAAGATGAGGAAAGTTTGGAACTCTCTAGAGACTGGTTAAATGGTTGTGACCAAAATGCTGATAGTGATATAAACAGTGAAATCCAGGCTGAAGAAGTCTCAGATGGAGATGAGGAACTTACTGGGTACTGGAGCTAAGGTCACTTTTGTTATACATTAGCAAAGAACCTGGGGGCCTTCTGCCCCTGCTCTAGGGATCTATGGAACTTTGAACTTGAGCATGATGATTTAGTGTATCTGGCAGAAGAAATTTCTAAGCATCAAAGTAATCAAGATGTGGCCTGGTTGCTTCTAACAACCTATGCTCATATGCATGAGCAAAGACATGACGTAAAACTGGAACTTATATTTAAAAGGGAAATGGAGAGTAAAAGCTTGAAACATTAGCAGCCTGGCCATGTGGTAGAAGAGAAAAGCTCATTTTCAGGGGAGGAATTCAAGCAGGTTGCAGAAATTTGCATAAGTAAAAAGGAGCAAAGTACTGATGGCCAAGACACTAGGGAAAAGGCCTTGAGGGCATTTCTAAGACCTTGGTGGCAGCCCCTCCCATCACAGGCTTGTAAGCCTAAGAGAACAAAATGGTTCTGTGGGTCAGGCCCAGGGCCTGCTGCCCCAGGCAGCCTCAGGACACTGCTCTCTGTGTCCCAGCTGTCTAACTCCAGCCATGGCTCAAAGGGACCCAGGTACAGCTCAGGCTGCTGCTTCAGATAGTACAAGCTGAAAGCCTTAAATACATGGTGTTAAGCCTGTGGGTACACAGAGTTCAAGAGCTGAGGGTTGGGAGCCGGTGCCTAGATTTCAGAGAATGTATGGAAAAGCCTGGATGTCCAGGCAGAAGCCTAATGCTGGGGCAGAGCTCTCATGGAGAACCTCTACTAGGGCAGTGCAGAGGACAAATGTGGGGTTGGAGCCACTACAGTGAATCCCCACTGGGGTGCTACCTAGTGGAGCTGTAAGAAGAACCATCCTACAGACTCTGGAATGGTAGAGCCAGCAACAACTTATACCCTGCACCTGGAAAAACTGCCAGCACTCAACAACAGCCCATGAGAACAGCACAGGAGCTGACCCCTGAAAGGCCATAGGAGTGGATTGCCCAAGGCCTTAGGAGTCCACCTCTCACATCAGTGTGTCCTGGATGTAGGAAATAGAGTCAAAGATTATTTTGGAGCCTTAAGATTAAATTCTTCTCCCATTTGCCCCAAGAATACTTGTTGACAGAGCCTGCAGTTTCACCATTTACCCCAAGATAACTTTGCCATGAAATATCTCATTTTTATTATTATTTTCATATTGCTCTAGTATATCAACTTTGAAAACAAAAGACATCATTCTATTTATAGCATTCTGTTTTTAGTACTGGTATTTCCATTTACAAAATATAGTAATTCTCGATTGCTAAAAATGTCAAATCCTAGAAAACGTAGCATTCCTATGTGTGATGTTAACGTCATTCTGCAACAGTTGTTGGCCAAAGATTCGTTTGATGAATTCAATTTTTCTGAAATAGACAATTCTGATGATTCAGATGATTCTGATGTTAGTTCTATTTAGAACTAACTCCAAGAACAGTTTTAATATTTTGTTTTCACATTGAAAATCAGTCAGATTTGCTTCAGCCTCAAAGAGTATGTTTATGCAAAATTAAATGAGTGCTGGCAGCGAGCTGCACTTCTTGTTTTCTAAATGGGAAAAGGGTTAATGGCTGCTCCGCTGGGTTTCAGACTTGTATGGGGCCTGTAGCCCCTTTCTTTTGGCCAATTTCTCCCTTTTGGAATGGGATTATTTACCCAATGCCTATACTTTCATCGTATCTTGGAAGTAACTAACTTGTGTTTGATTATACAGGCTCATAGGCAAAAGGGACTACTAGCCTTCTCTAAGACTCTGGGCTTTGGACTTTTGAGTTAATACTGGAACGAGTCAAGACTTCAAGGATTGTTGGGAAGGCATGACTGTATTTTGAAATGTGAGAAGAACATGAGATTTGGGAGGGGCCAAGGGTGGAATGATATGGTTCGGATCTGTGTCCTTGCCCAAATCTCATGTCAAATTATAATCTCCAATGCGGGAAGTGGAGCCTGGTGGGAGGTGACTGGGTCATGGGGACAGTTTTTCATGGTTTAACACCATGCCACCTTGGTCCTGTCATCAGGATAGTGAGTTCTCATAAGATCTGGTTGTTTAAAAGTGTGTAGCACCTCCCCAACCCAAGTCTTGCTCCTGCCTACATTTAAGAAGCCTGATCTCGTTTTGCCTTCTGTCATGAATAAAAGCTCCCTGAAACTTCCCCAGAAGCAGATGCTGCCATGCTTCCTGTACAGCCTGCAGAACTATGAGCCAATTAAACCTCTTTTCTTTATAAATTACCCAGTCTCAGGTAATTCTTTTTAGCCATGCAAGAATGAACTCATACATCCAATCAGAGTAAGAGTCTCTCACTGGCTTTGAAGAAGTAAGTGCCAAGTAGTGAGGGGGCCATGGAAATGGGACATAACAGTGGCCTCTAGAAGCTGGGAGTGACTCCTTGCCAACAGCAAGGCAAAAAACAGGGATCTCAGCCCTACCACTGCAAGAAACTGAATTCTGCTGACAACCTGAACAAGTTTGAAAGAGGACTCTGAGCTCCAGATGCGAACGTGGTCTGACTGATATGTTTGTTTTGGCCCTGAGCAGAGAACTAGCTGCATTCTGCCTAGACTTCTGATGTATAGAAACTGAAATAGGCTGGGAGTCGTGGCTCACACCTGTAATCCCAGCCCTTTGGGAGGCCAAGATGGGAGGACTGTTTGAGGCCAGGAGTTTAAGACCAGTTTGGGCAAGATAGCAAGACCCCATCTCTACAAAAAAAATTTTTTTTAATTAGCCAGGTGTAGTCTTGTGTACCTATAGTTCCAGCTACTCAGAAGGCTGAGAGGTGGGAGGATCACTTGAGTCAAGGGGTTTGAGGTTACAATGAGCTATGATCAGTTGGGCCACTGCACTCCACCCTGGTTGACAGAGAAAGACCCTGTCTCAAGAGAAAAAGAGAAAGAAAGAAAAAAAGAACAGTGTACAAATAACATACATACAGGTCAATATGTTTTCACAAATGGAATTCATGCTAGTAACCAGCATCTGAACCAGAAAACACCACCACTACAGAACATTACCACCAGCCAGAGGCCTCTCTTATATATCCTTGGCAGTCATTACCCCCATATGGATAATCACTATCCTGATTTCCATCACCCTAGATCAGTTTGAACTCTATATAAATGGAATCACTCAGTGAGTATTATTTTGAGACTTTTCATGCTCAACATACATTTGTAAGATTCATGCATTCTGTCACATGAAGTAGTGGTTTGTTCTTTTTCATTGCTGTATAGAATTCCATTTTATAAGCAAACCACAATTTATTCATTCTACTGCTGATGAGCATTTGGGTAGTTTCAAATTTTTAGCTGTTATAAATAGTGCTGTTATAAGCATGTTTGTACAGGTCTTCTGATGAACCTAGGTATACATTTCGATTGGGTACATAAACAGGAGTGTAACTGCTGGGTCACTAAGCATTGTTCAGCTTTAGGAGATACTGTCAAATAGCTGTTCAAAGTAATTGTACAAGTTTACACTCCCGTCAATATGGTATGAAAACTACTTTTGTTCCAGATACTTATCAACATTGGGTATTTTCTTTTTTCTCATTTCAGATATTTTGATGGGTATGTAATCCTATTTTGGTTTAAATTTGCATTTCCCTGATGACTAACAATAGCTGCACACCTTGTCATATACTAAATGGTAATCTGGATTGCCTCTTTTGTAAAATGAGCATTCCAGTCTTGCTTTTTTCTCACTGATGTGTAGGAGTCAGTTATATATTATGATCAAACGTTAAAATTTAAAACTTTATTTTTTCAGACTATCAGAGAAAATGTAACATAAGCAACATCTGAACTAAATCTGAAGAGCCTTAAGACAGTTTCTATTCTCCCGTAATACAGGTTTGACAGGGGGAAAGAGAAACAAAAATTCTACCTTTAAATGTTTAATCCAAGAACAAAGTAAAATGAAAATGGGTTTCACGACACTGACCCTGGGAGAAACCTACTGGGAAGCTGTCATAAATCACAGCACTTTACAGCAATAGTCACACTCTTCAAGCTCACTATTTCTTGATAATTAAGATTTTACTGTTAAATACATTTTGCAGTTTGTTCACAGTAAGATAGTTTCTGAGAAAAACAGGTAAATCATTGTTTGGATATTCCTTTTAAAAAAGAACAGATCAAAGCCTGGCTTCTGGTTTTAAACACTCTTCCATTAAAAAAAATCAAATGAAACCAAAATAAAATAGTGTCACAAGTGTTGGACTAAACAGTTCTACTGAGGCACTGGGGACAAATAGCTATAATTCCACTAGACTTCTACCTTTTGTAGTACAATAAATTTCCTCTGCCTAGTACATTTTGATCTTGTATAAGCTAAAAAATATTTCCAAGGGAGACTAGTTTTCATTCCTTGTAATGATAGCAGTAACTCCTAGGGTTTCTTCTTTATACTACATTTTTGGTTAATAAAAATGGTCTATACCATTTCTCAGAGATGAGAAGAGAATGGTAAGGGCTTTAGTTGATTTTTAAAAGCTACTTTAAAAAATTATCTTTAAAAGTTGATCATTAATCATTTTCCAAGTGCTGTTTTTTAATAATAGGGGAAGGAAATAAATAAAACTAAACATACTAAAAGCATATTTCAAAATTTTAGCAATTATACCCAGGCAAGTAAATGATGCTACTCATATAATAGCGTATTTATTGTTTCAGGAAACTACAGTGACATTTCACTGGACTTCAGGTGGAGGAAAAATGCTTCAAGGAAAACGTCAGGATGTATATAGCGATTTCTTTTCCCTTCCTTCTTTCTTTCTTTTTTTTTTTTTTCTTCAAGGTTTTGCTCTGTCACCCAGGCTAGAGTACAGTGATGTGACCATAGCTCACTGCAGTCTTGATTCCTGGGCTCAAGCAATCCTCTCACCTCAGCCTTCTCAGTAGCTGGGACTAGAGGTGCATGCCACCCTGTCTGGCCGATTTTTAAATTTTCTGTAGAGAGGAAGTCTCGCTGTGTTGCCAGGCCTGGCCTCAAACAATCCTACTGATTCAGCCTCCCAAAGTGTTGAGATTACAGGTGTGAGCCACCAAACCTGGCTGATGTAGCAAATTATATGAAAGATAAAATATTTTAATTATTAAAAAAATCTCCTTAAATTTCAGCTGTACAAGAGAGATTCACAAATAAAGCAGACCAAATTCTGTGTGAAGAAATTCCTCTACCACATGTTGAAAGCATTTAAATAATCTATTTCCCCTTTGAGTGATTAGTTTCCCATACTTTGAGAAAATGCTGATAAGAAATATTCTATAACCATACTGGACACACTCTTAGAAATGAGCTCTTGGTACACAGAAGATGATTATCCTTCCCTGTTAATAGACTTATCACATTTTCCCTTGTCCTTTGACTGAATAAACTCAATTCTATGTACTCACACAAGCTAGATTTTTGGTGGCTCTTCTTGCACTCATTTTGACAAATCACTTCTCTTTTTTATTTCATTTTACTTATTTACTTGAAACTTCATATTCCAGGTATTCCTGGAAAGAAGAGCAATTGAAGTAGGGACTCAGACATCTTATCTTCTCCTATCTGACTCGAGAAGCACACACAACCCAATTGAAGTATTTCAGCAAAAAAGTTACAAACCAGAATCTTAAAAACGGAAAGAATACCCATTTTCCTAATCTTCATATAAACTAAAGGTAGTATTTATGAATAGTTACACAACAGTGCTGTTATAACATTTTTCAAAGGTACTCCGTAATCTCTGGAATTGGATTCAGGACATCAGTTAGCAACTTGTTTAACAGGCTAGCTATCCTAGGCAACACCTGATCCTGAACGACACCTGCTTTATTCCAGCAGCTCAAGTTGCTTACTTTCCAAGATCTGACATTAGAAAAAGGAAGCAGAACCAGCTATCTTCTCTTCTTCTAAGAACAGGTCTACACAAACCTAAACTAATTTTCCAAGGTGCTTTTCAGCAACTCATTTACTCAAAAAATATTGCAAACCTGAGAATGACAGAAATGTGGAGTTCTATAGAGTCATATTATTAACAGGATCTCCTCAATGGTTCCCTCTTCATGTGCTTGAGCTAATAGTATTTCCAATTCAGCTTCATGACACGGTTTGAGTAGGGGCAAGGGGGTACCAGAGAGGACAAAGGCCTTCATCTGAATTTTAATCACTGACTTAGTAAGTCTCTCTTACTTGTCAAGTATGTACAAAGAAAGTATTCTGAGTGGCATTGCTTAAGGCTTCCAAACACAAGCTGAGATCATACCCACAATTAAATGTGGAATTTTGATAGATGGAATTCCTATCAGCACTTAAAAATAACCCTGGCTAAAAGAGAATTCATATCGCTGAGTCATGACTCATTTTCTTGAATCATTGTTCACTAGGAACAACAGGACAAAAATTTTTGCTTCTGATTCTGCACGTAAGAATCAGTTATTTTAAGAAAGTTTATGCAACTCAAATATAAGAATCCGGTGAACCTTATTTCACAATACAGCAGTCACCTCCTTCTCACTAAAACTGATATACAGGGAACTGAAAACAAGAATGACCATGAACAACCACTAGGGAGCGTGAAAGAACAGAAGAGAACAAAAAGAGTCTGTAACAAACACTTTTTCTCTTTAGAGACTGCAGAAGGTCAAGACTGGAGCAGAAGGGGAAACACAACCATGTTGTTTACATAAAAGGATTCTCAGAGTCTTGGGTGGATAACTGGGTAACTTTCATGAGTAAAAGAATTAACTTGACAGCTCAGAACAATTTATATGTCCAGCTTCAAGTCCCTGCCCCTGGTCCCTATCTTTTGCCTTCATTTTTCTTTGAAGATATTCCATTCTTGGGGATTTAACTGGGATACATAAGAATTATGTATTACATAGAATTATGCCCAAGAGGTAGAAAGAAATTGCAACAGCAAAGAGAGCAGTTTCTTTCAATGAGTCAAAAGTCTTGATCAACTATAGCCAAATCTTTTTCAGAAAATGTTGTCATTATATAGTAGAGCTCTTTACCTTCTTTGAAAATTTAATATACAAACAATATTTATATATAGATTGTTCATGGGAAAAATTTTAAAAGCAGTATCAAGGGGAAAATCATGAATAGTGAAAATAGGTCTGCCTTCAAGAAAACACTGGTCAAAAGAAAATTATTTCACATACATATGAGAGTTTCTTTTTCATGCCACTTATATTTCACTCTACTCACTCTATTCCCATTTAGAATTTGTCTTCATTTAAGGTGATGGGTATCCCAAGTATACTGATGTGATCTTTCCAAATTGTGTAAATGTATTAAACTATCAAATGAATCCCATAACTATCTACATGTATTATACACCAATAAAAACTTGTTTAAAAATAAAATTTGTCTTTAGCCACAAAGTGGGCACCTTTTTATTTTATTTTATTTTTAACACGGAAAGCATAAACCTGCATAATCTGACATTTGTTTTCAGAATTAAAAAAGAAGTGAATTTCCTTTGAGTATTTTTCTCTTTGTAGTGCATGGTAGTGAGTTTTATCATGATTAGCTTGGTTAATAAAATAGTTTCTTTTAACTTAGATCAGTAAAATACCAGCAATAGATTAATGACTTCTGATCATTTCTGGCATCAGAAAATATACTCAGGTCAAAGGCCCATTTTACTCTCTCATTCTATCATATAATATACACACACAACATAATATACATAGATATATCATGGCAGTCCTTTCACATATTAAAAGCAGGATAAAAGCTGAGAGAAGAATCTAAGCTTTGTGTAATACAACATGAATACTGTTAAGTTGGATACAGCATTATGTCCTTATTCTCACAGCCATGGGTCCTCTTAAAAACAGTGTGCTTAAATAATGGATTCTCCAGTAAGACAAACAGTCTCTTCTTTCCTACTGGGTGGAGAATTCACTTGGTAATTTGGTTTCCGATATAGCCGAGAGGAGTAAGGAAACTATTCCTTATAACTTACTGCCCATCCTACACAGACTTGTAAATCAGAACTGCACTTACGTAGACCCAGCCAAAAACTGGAATGAGCAGGTCAGGCTTTAATACAAAAGGACAACATCCCTTTACTGTGCTTATAGCGAAATCAAGCTAACTTGTTCCCAGGAGTTGTAAAGAGCCATGACAGATTCTGTTGACAGTGGCTATCTTTACTATTTAGCTCACTAGAATAGTGTGGCCTCTCATCCCCACAATGGTTTCCAGAAAAATGGAAAGGGCAGCAACCTTTTTTAGGGACTAAATGAAAATGTATGAAGACAGATGTTCCCTGTCTGTTGTGGCTCTCAAATCTCTTCACTTAAATTATCCTCTAACACATAATTCAAGAGGTGAAATAACGGAAGATCCTTATAAGCAGAGAGAAACAGAAATTGAAAGGAAGCAATGGGTCAAAATAGTTGGATGATTTAAAAATATTATCTCATATTTTTCTTTGAGTAAACATAAGAAAGGCAGTGAATATAATTTGCTTTCAGTAAAATAGACACATTACAAAAATAGATATTTGCATACAGAAAAAAGTTTACTAACATTTACACAGAAAACTGACAAGTCCTAAAGTCTTTTAAAAAATTAAAAGCAGCATAATTAAATAAAAGCAGCATACAAACTATAGTAATTTTCCTTCACTGAAAGCCATTTTTTCCTCTTGATAAATATTTTGTTATATGTTTTTGGTTTTGGTCAAGAGTATGTATCAACAGTGATTTGACGACATCTATTCTCAATACCTCCTCCCCATAAGATTTCAATCTAGGTTTATGATGTACCTGGTCTATTTAGGCAATAATTCATTGTACCTGAGGCTAGCAGATGTAGTATAGGTAAAATATAAGTCTGTATATAATTGGTTCTATGAAAAACACGTTAAACTGAGAATAAGGAGATCTGGGTTTTCATTTCAATTCTGTTCCTAATTCTGACCTTGCGCAAGTACCTTAGACCACAAAATTTTCATTGAAAATGGAGAGACTAGACTATAGATAATCTCCAAGTCTCTTTCAGATTTAACTTTCAATAAGTCAATAAACTTTTTTACTTGTCATCTTGGCAGAGGATATTAAAAGCCTACCTTGGGCAAAAGTAACAAAGTTTTCTTTCGAATGCTCTTACTGCTGTCTATCGATCAAACCTGTTGAACTTTTGAATGACACAGATTGATTATGTGTTACTGAGGTTCAAGCAAGGCTGTTAACATCTTGTTGATGGTCAATACATTCTGTCTCACTCAGAGAGAAATGAGCTTTACCTGTTCCCAGGTATCTTTATATTTCATAAAGAATTTTAGGAAAGATACAGAATAAGGATCCATTTCATATTATTAACAGAACAAGTACATGCTGCAGTGTTAATATTTTGCTGTGGTCATTATTCTTTTAATTTATCTGAGTTTATTAGATGGCTATTCTTGTGCTGGATTTTGTACTGGAATGCTAACAGACAGCTTCCACACAGTATTTCTGTGAACTCACAGCAATAAAAACCAACCTATTTTTTTAAAGCCAATAATCATAAAGGTAAATAGTCACTGCATTTGTGTAATTTTTAAAAAGCCACATTCCCCTTAAATACGTGACTTTTCATTTCAGTCTCAGACTCTAGGGACTCTTACCTGGGGTCTGCATCCTGTGAAGTTTCTGGGTGAGCTAACATGATCTTTCCGGCACGCCAGTCAGAAACGCAAAACACTTTGTATACTGTACTCGCTCTCCTGTGCTCGCTCTCCTGCTCTCTCCCTTTTCGCTCTCACTTCGTGCCTCAGACAGTTTGGAATGCAGAAAAGCCAGAGCCAATGCCAGTTAAACTCAATCCTCGCCCCAACCCCACCCCCAATCCTGTTCTTTTGCTAGAGAGCACTAAACAATAGCCACCCTTCCTTACTCATTCACTGGGCTTTCTTTCGCAGCACTGGGTACAGTCAGTCTACTTCAGGAGAAGCAATGTGATTTACCAAGCTAAGTAATCATTTTTTCTATCACAAAGGATGGGAGGGTGGATGTGTGCATCTGTGCACTTTAAGAAGTGATTTTTTCATAAGCAGTCTAAAATAAAACTAAGTTCAGAGATTCTTATTTTGAATGTTTTATTATGTTAAATTTAAATATAAACTCTTCAGAGTATAAAAACCAGGTAAATCTTACAGTTGACGCAGAGATAGAAGTCTGTTAACACATACACATTACTATCTTAAACTACCTTATTATACCGATCACTTTAATTCCCTATATTACCATAAGGGAAATATCTAAAATTTAGAAAAGGAACAAAGTTTTATTTCCCTAAAGCCCTTCATTCAGGTCTTAAGCTATAACTTCATTTTTTAAAAGATACTTTTAAAAAATGTAATACTTTATTCATACAGAAATGCCCTGTATTATATGGACGCTATAGTATATAGTCTGTAGCTGTGTTGAGGACAGTGTTGACTACTAAAGGCAAAGTTTTAAAATGAAAAGTTCATCTACTGTTAGGCAAGTCCCATTAAGTTAGGAAGTTACTGGATCCCTAGAAGTTGATGCTTGCTTTTCCTCCTCAAAAATTTTTTAAGTTATTGACAGATAAAAATCAGCTCTGCTATAATCAACAGATTTACTGTTGAGATTAAAACTGAGAATTTCATTTTTGAAATAAAGAATAATCAAACTGAGTGGCTCTGCAAAATTAATTCCCTACTAGATGCAATGGAATTATAGATAGTATTACTATTCTCAATCATCATTTTAGTTTGTTTTAAAATCAGTCATATTTCTAGGGTTTTTGTTTTTCTATATTCCCCCAATAAAAAGGCAAGTCAACTATTATTAATATGATGACCTAACATATTATACAGGTGCTCAGTTGCTGAATTTAGCATATCAGAACTCATCAATGAAAAAATTCACAGTTTGAATCACAGTGGACTACACCTGCCACCTTAAAGCACTGGAACAGAAGAGACATGAAAACAACACAGTATTAATGTATCATCTACCTTTTAGCAAACAGCTGATGGAAACACATACACTGTATCTATCATCTATCTACCCGTTTATATTTATGTATATATGTACTATGTATCTTACACATTAGCTACGTATTATACACATTAAGATGAGGAGCACATAGTCATCTAGTATAAAAATAGCTAAATCATTGTGATAAGTTCTGAGAAGGACAAGAACAAGGTGCTATGTTTGTGTATAATATGAATACCATGGTTTCATAAGTTGGTAACTAAGTATTGAAACTCACTGATGATGTTATTTATGTTTGAATTATAAGGTCATGGAATTCCAGAACCGGAAGACATCTTTAAAATCATCTGGTCCAACCACTCATTCACTGCTTGAATTTTTCTTATTATTCACTTGATCATTGCTAATATTTGACTATTTTTTGACTTACAAACACAGCATTTTATATAGTTCAACCTAACACAAACATTTATTGAGTGTAGTGCTGGGCTAGGACCACATAAGATGGATTAGTCAAGACAACCCTACCCAACTCTTTATACAGGGGAGAAATGTGAAACCAAATAATTATAACATAGTGATTATCTGTAGAAATAAAATGGCTAAAGTGGCCTCACCTATCCAAAATGAACAGGCTTGGTGCTGAGTTGAGTGGTCAAATTGTGTGATCTAATGCACCAATTCAAAACTCCATCAAACTCTGTGAGGCTATTCCTAACCAATGAGGGATTCACTGCATAGGCATGAATTTCAGCCACTTTCTAGCTTGAGCTCACGGCTAAATAGTGAAGCATTTACTTGTGCTTCTCCAGCTTCTTGGAGAACTTACTCATGCTGCAGGAGAAGATTAAAATTTTACCAGTCACTTCAGTCTCTATCCCAAAAGCTGCGTTTCCCTGGCCATGGTACCACAGCACATGGCTATGGGTTCATAGACATTGAAGGTTAAGTAGAAATTACTCTGAGAAGCAACTTCTATTGACCACGATCCCACCTGTTAGAAACAGGTCCTAACTGGGTAAATGATGAAAGGGCTATCTTTCCTTGGTGTTTAATTCTATTGGCTTCAGTTAGTTACTTGCGACTGCACAAAATGGAGATGAATTCCTTAACGTTCTTATTTCAGCACATAACATACACAGTGCTAGGCTCTGGCATAAGAAAATAGATATGATATGGCCCCTGTCCTCAAGTTATGCTACAGTCCTCCTAAGTCTAAATACTTTAAAAAGGTTTGATGAGTGAAATATATTCATCCATCCATCTATCATTTATGAAATACTGACTAATGTCAGGCATTTTCCTAAACTCTGGGGATAAGTGGGAAATAAGACAAAGTCCCTGCTATCACCCCACCTTTACCATGTATATATTTATTGGAACAATATACTGGATTTTCAAAGGGACATTCCACTTATATGCTTTTTTCATTTGTTTCAGCAACTGGAGAGAACTGTATCACTCAGAATCTGAGTGGTGGCAGAGACTATAATTGCCTTGTTCGCTGCTATATCTGCAACGCTAAATACACTGTCTGCCACATAGTAAGTGCTTACTAAGTATCTGTTGAATAAATAAATGGTTTGAAAACAGGGATAAGTAAACTCCTGGAGGCTACATCTATGATAGTTTCAAAATTCAATATCAACAAATATTGTGTTTCTAAAAGGCTGTGAGTTTTTTTTCCTAGTTATGAATCAACCAAATAGTATACTTGCTGAATTTTGAAGAACGTAGATAATGTATTTTCCCTCCATCCCATATAAAAGTAATATTATGGGATTCTGACTTTGGTACAGGTATACAATTCCATATGCTAGCCATTAAGGAGTTCTGAAACCAGGCTGGGCGCGGTGGCTCACGCCTGCAATCCCAGCACTTTGGGAGGCCGAGGTGGGTGATTGCTTGAGGTTAGGAGTTCGAGACCAGCCTGACCAACATGGTAAAACCCCAACTCTACTAAAAATACAATAATTAGCCAGGCATGGTGGCACATGCCTGTAATCCCACCTACTCAGGAGGCTGAGGCAAGAGAATCGCTTGAACCCAGGAGGCAGATGTTGCAGTGAGCCGAGATCATGCCACTGCAATCCAGCCTGGGTAACAGCAAGACTCTGTCTCAAAAAACAAACAAACAAATAATAAAAAAGAAATTCTGAAACCATAAATATATGATCTTTTTGAAAATCAATAGGCACAAAAATAATAAGATAGCTGTATATAATTAAAAATTACAGCTGGGCACAATGGGTCACACCTGTAATCCCAGCACTTTGGGAGGCCCAGGCGGGTGGCTCGCCTGAGGTGATGAGTTCAAGACCAGCCTGGCCAACATGGTGAAACCCCGTCTCGACTAAAAATACAAAAATTAGCCAGGCGTGGTGGCAGGCGCCTATAATCCCAGCTACTCAGGAGGTTGAGGCAGGAGAATTGCTTGAACCTGCGAGAAGGAGGTTGCAGTGAGCCGAGATTGTGCCACTGCACTCCAGCCTGGGTGATAAGAGCAAAACTCTGTCTCAAAAAAAAAAAAAAAAAAAAAATTACTTGCATATCAATTTTATTGCTTATCAAATAAATTAATGAACAACAAGCCACCCTGTTGACCCCCATATTCTCCTCCTCCAAGCAGAAAACATCTCAAAGCAAACCAACTGAGGTTATTTCAGGCTGTAAGTGCGCTGGCTCTTGTGCTTACATGTGCTTTCTCTTTTGAACAGCAGATGATCATAAACTCAGCTTCTTTTAACCATAAACACAGTGTCTTTTCATGTTTACCCATAAAAAAGATTGGCATTCTGATATGTGGGTCTTCCCACTACATTCTTTTGAGAGTTCATATTTAAAAAGAAAACCATTGTTTATAATTTGAATGACAAACACCAAAGTCACCCACTTATTCAGAAATGCCATTAAAACTTTATTTAATTTCATTTTTATATGATGGGATGCCAGCACAATATACAGACACACATACATACATACCTCTGCTCTCTGATAAAGAGGCATTATAAAGATCAGAAGACTTGTTAATTCATGTGGTTAGCAAAGTACTTACAAGTGTTTAGAAAGGGCCATGTCAAACAAGTAACAATTATGATAGTCACAAAATATTTTTAAAACTTCTGGCTAAGCATTAGAGCTTTACTTTGCTCTTCCCACTAAGATGACTTAGTAGACTGCATTTTTTTTTTTTTTTTCTGGAATGGCAATTGGCTAGGAGGAAGTATTATAGGGAGTAGGCAAAATTAAATATCAGTCCCCTGGTATTGAGTTGAGAAACTAAGGCTTTCATGTGAATAAGACCACAGTTCAAAAATAAATAAATAAATAAATAAATAATACTACTAATAATAAGCAAAATCTAAATGGGAAAACACAAGGAAATCTTTTCCTACTTTTATTTCATCATACGAGTAAGATTATACTAAAAGAACAAAACCAACACTTCTATTTCTACAAAAAAATTCCTAAATAAACAATGAAAAGCAACTAAAAATATTTTGGGATAGTGTTGGATATTACTGGATACTATCTTTGAATGTGCTCAGAGAGCCAAGGACATGCCTGTGATATTGGATCTCATTTAAAAAGGGAGTTTAAACAAATTTATTTTCTTCAGTGGCTTTAAAAATATATATATATTTATATATAATACATATATTTTTATATATATACATACATAATTATACATATACATACACATAATTATCTGTTAGGCTTATGGATTTCCTATTAAGCTAATGTGCTGTCACAACAAAAGCACTAGTCCATTTTTCTCATATAATGCAGATAACATTCAGTTTCAGTAAAAATAACGGTCATTAGGCATTTGGTTTCGCCTTCGTTTTAAAGAATATTTGCAACTATGGGCTACTGTTTTTATAAAATCTATTTAGAAAAAGCATAGACCTTATAGTACAATCAGTCCTTGGCTTACCACTGATACAAAGACATATATATGTACTATATAATTCAAAATACTACTGCAGGCAGTTAACTTCATCCAATTTCCATTATTTTCTTACAACTAACTGAAGCACACCAATATCCAGCAGGAGTCTAAAGACTGTCATCAAGCCTTAAAAAAAAAAAAAAAAAAAGAAAAGAAAAAGGAAAATTCTAACAGCAATTTCCTAGGGAAACAGAGTTCTAAAACATAAAACCTAAGAAGTAAATTATACTGTTTTTCCCATTTTACAGATGAGGAAATGGAGACACAAGTTAAGTGAGTAACTTGCCCAAGGTTACAAAGTGGTAGAGCCAGAATTCATGCTTTAGCTGGCTCTTGGAGTGCTTTCCCTTCACCACTATGGTACACTAAACTACTCCAAATTTATCTTTAATTGGCATTTTGGGTTCTTTTTTTCCTCTTCATAGCTTTCCATACTTTCCAAATTTTCTATAATATTATTAATTTTATAAAGGAGCTTACATATTGTTCCAAATTAGGTTTATCAGAAGCTATTGCTCTTTTCCTCAGTGTGTATTCATCTAGATGTAGCAACATATATATTTATTGGAATAATGTATTGAATTTTCAAAAGGACATTCCACTTATGTGCTTTTTCATTTGTTTCAGCAACTGGAGAGGGCTGTATCACTCAGAATCTGAGAGGCAGCTCCTGACTTGAAAATGATCATTCTATGTAGTGTGTGAGCAGTTTCCAAACCTCTGTGTCCTAGAATATGGAAGGGCCAGGGAGAGGAAGATCTGTGTGTGTGTGTGTGTGTGTGTGTGTGTGTGTGTGTGTGTGTGTGTGTGTGTGTGTGTGTGTTTTAAGGGAGAAGGGAATAGATTGAGTAAGGAAAGGAGAGGAACATATTCTCAGTATCAGTAGTCTGGCACCAAATTTTGTGTTGTTTGGAAGAAATCAAATTCAAGAGAAAATTAGGGGCCCCTTTCCTCAGTTCAGTGGCTATTTTCCTCCTCCATTTAAAACATACTTAATATTAAATAGGCCAATGAATTTAATCAGACACTATCTTTTATATAAAGAAAGAAAGAGAAGAAAAACCAGTATTACAAATATATAGTCTTTGGTTTGTAGATATGCTATATTGTTTTTCTGTAGAATATTATCCTTTAGCCAAACCTTTGACAATTACGGTCCTGATTATTTTTTAAAAGAAAATAAATTCCCCAAAGGAAAATTTAAGTTCTTAAGGGAAAAAAAAAAAATTAACCTGTGGTATTTCTACTTATTACTTCTGATCCATTAGGGTAGTGATAGTGACAAAAATAAGACTCTTTTATTCAATTATTTTTCAGGCTCCAAAAGGACAATCTTGTTCTATTTTATGATTCTGGTTATATTACATTTTTATTCCAAATATTATATTTTAAAATATATTGCCCTTTTTTTCTTTTTTAAAGACAGAGTCTCGCTCTGTCGCCACATTGTAGTGCAGTGGTGCGATCTCAGCTCACTGCAACCTCTGCCTCCCGGGTTCAAGTGATTCTCTTGCCTCAGCCTCCCTAGTAGCTGGGACTACAGGTGTGCAGCACCACACTCAGCTAATTCTTGTATTTTTAGTAGAGTGGGGGTTTCACCATGTTGGCCAGGATGGTCTCGATTTCTTGACCTCGTGGGTCCGTCCCCCTTGACTTCCCAAAGTGCTGGGATTACAGGCATGAGCCACCGCACCCGGCCTGCCTCCTATTTTTTTAGAAGGATTATTTTTTAAAGTTCCTATACAATGACATGCATTTTTTTTTTATCTTTTAAAAGTTGCGTCTGGGTGCAGTGGCTCACGCCTGTAATCCCAGCACTCTGGGAGGCTGAGGCAGGCAGATCACCGAAGGTCAGGAGTTTGAGACCAGCCTGGCTAACATGGTGAAACCCTGACTCTTATCTATTAAAAATACAAAAATCAGCCAGGCATGGTGGTGCATGCCTGTAATTCCAGCTACTTGGGAGGCTGAGGCAGGAGAATGGCTTGAACTCGGAAGCAGAGGTTGCAGTGACCCAAGATAATGCCATTGCACTCCGGCCTGGGTGACAAGAGCAAAACTCTGTTTAAAAAAAAAAAAAAAAAAAAGTTGCAATAAATGAATGATCTTTTACCAAGTATAAGACATTGTGGACATGAGAAACAAACCAATAAATAATCATTTTTAGTTTTTGAAAATATCATTAAATAAGAAAAATAACTTTCAAGAGGTTAAAAATTCCCTCTAAATTTCTGCACATGCAGTAAAAAATTATTACTATTATTAAAAAAATTCAACACGATAAGAAATGAATTAGCTATTATACCCAGAAAAGGCAAAAACAATGTTATAAAAAGCATGGAATTATGCAAGGCCTATAATCAATTCATGATCAATTCCAAAACAATGATCCCACAAAGAAAACATGATGTAGTTCAAAAACACAACTACTACATTCAAAGACTGATTTACTGTTGCTTTAAAAACAAGCCAAATTTTTCTGCCTACCACAATGGTTAACATATTTTCTCTTGGCAATAAAACATGATATCTAAATTTATTACTGCTGAAAATACAGACAAAATAAATTACTACTAATGAAAAACTGAAAAATCCTCTAAGAGAAGTTTGTTTCAGTGAGTAGAGAAGTAATTCTAAGAAAAGATAATTTGTTTTTTAATATAGTCAAGAATTATGATTATTTACTATTATGATTATATACTATTTTGTAACCTATCTTCAACAATAGTTACTATCAACAGGTAAATGTGCCCCACGGGTAAAGTAAACTCAGCATATCACTTGGGTTTTTGAATTCATTTAAAACTAAATAATGTATCTAACATGCTGGTCTTAATCCATTTATGCCACAGGCTGCAATTTTTTTTTTTTTTTGCAAAAAAATGAGATTTTGGTAATGACCTTGAACAATAGGATATAAATAACTCCCACAAGTTTAGTGTTCCAATAATGGAACACTAGGCATAAATGAGTTAAAACGTCATATTGACAAAAAACAAAAATAGGTGAAAAATAGTTTCATCTCAGTAAAGTCTAATATTTGAGTGATATTTTATGGATGACAAAATTCAGAGAATAAAAGAGATATTAATAAATCTGATAAGGAAATATTCATTAGTGACTAAAGGCAGATTCAAACAGCCACTATTAATTTCTCAAGGCCACACATGAGAAATTAGACAGGGATACCTTTGTATAAGAATTGGAGACAACTTTTTCTCCCTTATACAAGGAAATAAAGAGTGGTTTCCATGTGACTGGCAAAGTGTCAGGCCACAACATTGATTTTGAGAATATAGGTTTTTTGTTTTGTTTTGTTTTTCTTTATTGCTGAGGCTAGAGTGCAGTGGCGCAATCTCGGCTCACCACAACTTCTGCCTCCTGGGTTCAAGTGATTCTCCTGCCTCAGCCTCCTGAGTAGCTGGGATTACAGGTGCCCACCACCGCCCCTGGCTAATTTGTGTGTGTGTGTTTAGTAGAGACGAGGTTTCACCACGTTGGCCAGGCTGGTCTTGAACTCCTGACCTCAGGTGATCTGCCCGCCTTGGCCTCCCAAAGTGCTGGGATTATAGGCATGAGCTACCGTGTCTGGCTGAGAATATAGGTTTTTCTGTAGAGAAAATCTAGGCTTGAATTAGAAAAATTCTATTATTATTGGGCTATGCTTTATCATATACCATCATTTATTGCACAATTAAAATCATAATCCAGAAAACATTTAAAATTTACTAAAATTTTTATGATGCGTGTTTTAAATTTTACATATCTATATATGTAAACATGAAATTAATGAGAATATAATCAATTGAATAATGTTGAAAGTATATTGTACACTCTTATTTGACATTTAACTGAACTCAATATTTATTGAATGCTATTAAATGCCAAAAATGTTCTTTGTATAGAAATTCTTTAAATGATGCATGAAGTGGCCAGGCATGGTGGCTCACACCTGTAATCCCAGCATTTTGGGAGGCCAAGGTGGGCAGATGATAAGGTCAGGAGTTTGAGACCAGCCTGGCCAACATAGTGAAACTCTGTCTCTACTAAAAACACACAAAAAAATTAGCCAGGCATGGTGGCAGGCGCCTGTAATCCTAGCTATTTGGGAGGCTGAGGTAGGAGAATAGCTTGAACCGGGGAGGCAGAGGTTGTAGTCAGCCGAGATCGGCCACTGTACTCCAGCCTGGATGACAGTGCGAGACTCCGTCTCAAAAAAAAAAAAAAAAAAAAAAAAAAAAAAAAAAAAAAGATGCATGAAGTTACGTCTCTAATACACATGATTTCACTCATCACAGTTTGTCCTATGATTGCTAATAGCAACAAAAACCCTGTATAGTCTCTTTTTATATTTTTAAATAGATTACTACACATTTTTCCTCCACTAAATAACAGCAAAATAGACGACAAACAAATTGATTTTTATAAGGGCATAGGGATTCAACCACTGACAATATCAAGGACATGGGAGTATAGAACTCTGACTCTTAGTCACGTGTGGTGCTGCGCACCTGTGCTCCCAGCTACTCAGGAGGCTGAGGCAGGTGGATTGCTTGAGCCTAGGAGGTTGAGGCTGCAGTTTGCAGCACTGTACCTTGGCCTGGGTGACAAAGCAAAACCCTGTCTCAAAAAATAAAAATAAAAAATAAAACAGAACTCTGCCTCTTTTGCTCACCACTTGTAAGGTACTACGTTGGCAGATAGAAGAGCACAGTGGTTAAGAGGACTGACTTTAGAGCCAAATTCCTAGGTTCAAATACCAGCTATGTCATTTACTACTTATGATGTCTTGGACAAGCACTGTCTCAGTTTCACTAAGTGCTAGCAAACAAACAAACAAAGACGTATAATAACAGTATCCACCTTATAGGGTTATGTGAATAAATATTTGCAAAGTGCTTAGAACAGTACTTGGCACAAACCACTACATAAATATTTGTTAAGTAAAATAAAATAAAAACAGTATTCTGGGGGAGAGCCACTGTTATTAAATGCCAAACATAGTCATTGTATAGAAATTCTATAAATGAAGACGACAGGCAAAAAAAAGGAAAATGAGAACAATTTTTATCATCTGCCCCTCATCTGACACAGTATTTTTTCCCTCAAAAACCTTACCTCTTTATAGACTGCTTCATTCACTAGGACCCACAAGCTATTATTGATCAGATTCTCCGAAATCTTTTTCTTTTCCTTCCATTTACAGAAATGTTTAATTCTTTTACCAGGGAACACTTCTAATCTGCTATTTCATGGCCCCGACTACAGCCCACTGCAACTACAATTATGTGAAAAAGTTTATAACTTGGTCAAAAAGAACTCCACTTTACCAAGAGTACCGTTCACTGTTTAGTCTTTTGTTCCATCCACAGAGAATATGTATTAGAAATAAGACACTACATACACTATGTTGTAATCACAGACACCTTGGTAAAAAAAATGCAGACATCATAAATCACCCAAGGAGAGATGTAAATAGAATACTTTTGTGAAATAATTTCTCAGGTATGCAGGACAGTAGCTTGCAGAATCTTAGATATATATTACAAGCAGAACCATTAGGACAAAATAATACATTACTTATGTTACTCATATTGTGATCTACCATTAGCCCAATCTTCCAAATTTATCCAATCAAACAATTTTGAGAAAAGATTTGTGCAGGGCTTACTAGTCATCTGGTAACACTGCTGTAACACAGGGGAACTATAATAAACTAGTACCTTAACTTGAGCATTCAATAATATTTATCCTTCCCCCTACCCCCACTAATGGCTCTGATTAAAACAACTTAGTCAACAATGTAATTAACCAAAATTTACTGAATGTATATTTATTACTAACTTATAATACTAATATATACCAGAGCCTTCCATCCTTTTACCCCAGTTTGGACTGGATGCTCACTCAGTCAGCTACATAGCTGCCATCCAGAGACTTCCTTTTACCAAGCTTCTGGGGATAACCCTTGTCTTTCTCTTGTCCCTTTTTTTAAGAGACAGGATCTCGCTCTGTCACCTAAGCTGGAGCACAGTGGTGTGATCATAGTTCACTGCAACCTCGAATTCCTAGGCTTAAGTGATCCTCCTGAGTAGCTGGAACTTCAGTCTGGTCCTTTAGTATAAGAAGTATAAGATTTACTTATAAGATTTACTTACACTTATACTTTAGTATTTACTTATATTTAGTATTTAGTATTTACTTATAAGATTTACTTATACTTATACTTTAGTATAAGAAGTATAAGATTTACCCCTTCTTATCCTTGACAGATACATTAGCTTGGAATATAATAACAGTTTAGGCATCATGTTCACTTGGAATTTTAAGGGCAGTGCTCCAACGTCTCAGCCTCTAATATTACTATCAAGAAGTCAGATGCTGCTCTTATTCAAATCCTTTATAGGGTATTTTTTGTTTCTGCTTTAAATCCCTGAAAACTTTTAGAAGGGTCTCTCCCATTGTGGATGTTCTGAAATTTCCTGAAGATGTGCCTTCAAGGGGGTCTGTATTTATTCACAATGTTGAGCACTTCACAGGCCTATTAAACTGGAATTTCATAGGCCTATTAAACTGGAAATTCAAGGAACTCAAATGTCAGTTCTGGGACATTTTCTTTCAGATCTTCATCAAATGTTCCTTAATCAGTGAGGCCTTCTCTGATGATCTCATATAAAAATAGCATTCCTTTGCTCCCTTCTCCACCCACAGCACTCCCTACATCTTTTACCTTACCTTTTTTCTCCATTGCATTTGTCACCATGTGGTATATTGTAAAGGTGTTTGCTTTGCCAGTCCAGTCCCACCAGAATGTAAGTTCCCTGAAGGCAGAGGCTTTTATCTGTACTGTTGGCTATTTTTGAATGCTTTGTTCAACAGGCCAGAACAGTGTGTGGCACATAATAGGAATTAAAAAATATATATTTGAGGAATGAAAGGCTGTACTCCCTAGGTTAGGCAATTTGCTAAGTCAATCACTCTGCGGGGCTCTGAATCAGGGAACAAATATAGCTGGGGAGAGGAAGAAAAGAGAGACAAGGTCTCACAGCTGCCTTTTAGTATTTATAAATCACTCATAACCAGAAATACCCTATTGGTAATTGTGATTTGTATAAAGTAGTAGGGAAATACCATGATGAGGTGGATTTAAAGTCATACAGACCTGGGTTTGAATTCTGGTTCTACCACTTATTTGGCATCAGTACTCTTCTCTATAAAATAAGGGTACTAATAATACTTGTTTCATAGGATGACTGCCAGGAATAAATGAGATAAAATATATCCAGAACTTAGCATTGTCACTGTTTTGTCATCATTATGTTTACCTAGTTATATCACTTATTGTTTCTTCACATTTATAACTATTCTTTATTTTTATTCTAAAAACATAGATGAATTTGAGATGGCAATCGGTGATACTAAGTAATAAGAATTACAGAATAAGTAAGATCTAATATATGATAGCACAACAAAGTAACTACAGTCAGCAACAATTTGTTGTACATTTTAGAATAACAATTGGAATGTTCATAACACAAATAAATGATTAATACTTGAGGTGACAGATACCACTTACCCTGATGTGATTATTACACATTATATGCCTGTATCAAAATATCTCACGTACCCCATAAATATATACACCTACTATGTACCCATACAAATTAAAAATTAAAAAAAAGTAAAAAGAAATAGGAGTAAGAGACTCAATTAAAAGTAGCAGATTCATGGTACTGTATACTGGAAACGAGATAGGAGATGAGATAGTCTGTATAGCAGAAAAAATAACCAGATGTATCATCTCCCTAGTGCTACCATAACAAATTACCACAAACAGAGCGACTTAAAAACCATGGAAATTTATGCTCTCATAATTTTCTGGAAGTCAGAAGTCCAAAACCAAGGTATAGGCAGAGCCACCCTTCCTTGGAAGTCTGCAGGGGAGAAGACTTGCTTGCCTCCTCCAGTTTCTGGTGGCTTCCGGCATTCCCTGGCTTGTTTCTGCCTTACTCCAATCATTGCCTCTGTCTTCACAAGGCCTTCTTCTCCATGTCTATGTCTTCCCCTCTTCTGTCTCTTATGAGGAAATTTGTCACTGGATTAGGACCCACCTAGATATCCAGGATGTTCTTACCTTGAGATTTTTAATTATATCTACAAAGACCTTTTCTCTAAATAAGGTCACTCTCGGGACTGGCCATTTCTATACTGTTTTTCTAGGTACAAGAACCCACAAGGTTGTCTTTCTGCCAATTATGCTTTCTGATTCAACAATGAACTGTGGCTGGACACAGTGGCTCATGTCTGTAATCCCAGAACTTTGGAAGGCTGATGCAGGTGGATTGCTTGAGCCCAGGAATTTGAGACTAGCCTGGGCAACGTGAAGAAATACTGTCTCTATAAAAAAAATACAAAAAAATTAGCTAGGTGTGGTGGTGTGCGCCTGTAGTCCCAGCTACTCAGGAGGCTGAAGTGGGAGGATTGCTTGAACTCAAGAGGTCGAGGCTGCAGTGAGACAAGCTCATGCCACTGCACTCCAGCCAGGGTGACAGAGTAAGACCCTTTCTCGAAATATAAATAAATAAAATAAAAATAAAATAAACTGTGTTTTATTAATTATATTCTCCCTGGTAAATTAATAATTTTCTGATATCTAAGATTCTAATTTAAAAATAGTTTATAGCCTGAAGAATGTTACTTATAATCTAAATGAATACTAGGAAATACTATAGTTTTAAAAAGCTACTTAAGAGGACCTCCATGGGAGCAACTAAATTTGGATATATACACATACTGACATTTTTTAAAGAGTTTGATAATTTTAATTTCATTCAAAATAGAAAAGAAATGCTAAGTTAGAATGAGATTGTTCTATTGACCTGGACAGTATTACTACATGAAACTTGTCCTTTATTAAGAGCCTTTCAATATTTATATTGTAGCATGGTTTAAACCATAGGGATAATGCTATTTTTGGTTGTCTCCAGAAAGAACGAATCATCACTTAAAACGTGATAAAAAGTCTATAAGACAAGATAACATAGGTAAAATGGGAGAAAAAGGGGGTTATAGAAAGGAAAACAAAATTGGTCGGGAGTGGTGGCTCACCACTGTAATCCTAGCACTTTGGGAGGCTGAGGCGGGTAGATCACCTGAGGTTGGGAGTTCGAGACCAGCCTGACCAACATGGAGAAACCCCATCTCTACTAAAAATAAAAAATTAGCCGGGCATGGTAGCACATGCCTGTAATCCCAGCTACTTGGGAGGCTGAAGCAGGAGAATTGCCTGAACCTGGGAGGCGGAGGTTGTAGTGAGATTGTACCATTGCACTCCAGCCTGGGCAACAAGAGCGAAACTCCACCTCAAAAATAAATAAAATGAAATAAAAAATTAATTAGATATTCTTTTCTGAGACATAAACTTTTAGTACAATAACCAATTCTGAAACAGCAGAGCATTATTACAAATAAAATGGAAATAGCATACCATAAATTTTGAAAGACAAATACATACTAAAAGGTGACTTCTTAGAGTCTAATAACATTTCTTTTGAAAATCCACTTATTATTCTCACTTATTAGCAGTAATTATGAGGGAGGTAGATTTCTGTTAATGAAATTTTGAACCTATTCTCATATTCCCTGATGAGAACCGATACCATATACCTTTGATCTATGATGAATTCTTTCTAACGTGGAAAACATATAAGCCAGCCTTTTACGTGGGTACATGAGATTCTGCAAAATTAATTTTTCTTGGAAAAGTTTAAAAAATTCTTATTTATTAATTCGTTTCTTTATTTTTAGAGGCAGGGTCTTGGTGTCACTCTGTCACCAGGCTGGAGTGCAGCAGCATAATCATAGCTAGTGTAGACTATTTAATCATAGCTATATGTAGAATCAAACTCCTTGGCTCAAGTGATCCTCCCACCTCTGCCTCCCAAGTAGCTGGGTCTACAGGCACACACTAACATGCTTGGCTAATTTTTTCATTTTTTGTAGAGATGGGGTCTCATTATGTTTCCTAGGCTGGTCTCAAACACCTGACCTCAAGCAATCTTTCTGTTAAAGTGGTAGGATTACAGAGCCATGGTACCCAGCTAATTCTAACTTATTAACTTGAGTAACACATTTAGTTATAAAAGCTCATTTTTTACTGTAACTAACTGTATCACTGATGTCAAACCTTATTAGAAGAGGCCTAGTTTTCTCTTTTCTCCTATTCCACATACAGTTTCTTTCAGGGAGCCTATCTACCACTGTGAAACTTTCTAGCCTTTAGTGGCTACTCCAAGGCTATTTCTATCCAACTGTTATATGTACTGCTAATGATATTCTGCTTTTAAATGTATTTTTTTCTCTTCTTATTTTAAGTCACACCCAATGTATTATCTCATTAGCTCTATCCCTAGCTCATCTGGTTCCTAATACATATATCTGAATGAATACTTCTCTACAATTCCTACCTTTAAAAATTAATTACAAAAGATTTGTTTAAATACGTTTTTGACTCTTTGGTGGCACTACTCTGATTAAAGTGGGAGGGAAAAAACCTAAAGGCCTTTAAGGGGAAAAAATGAACTGATAATTATCTTTCCTCTATTACTGGTTCTCTTTCTAATTCAGTCGCGTTTACTTCCTTCTCATCCTGTGAATTCATGTTCTAGTCACTGTTTTCTACCTTGAATTTTTCCTATGTTATTCTCTACTCTTCAGAGTTAGAAAGAACATGTCAAACACAGACAAAATAGGAAGTTTGTAAGGAGAATGTTTTTAAAAAATGAAAAGAATGGAGGCTTCCTGTTGTGCTATATTAAATATCAATTAAAATGAGGAAAAATGTTAACATGCAAATATCTGAAGACAACTGGAAAGAAAATGGCTTTAAATTTTACAGAAATAAAAGTAACCAGAACAATCCAATGAACACAACAGCTTCATGAGAAACTAGGGAGCTTTCTTGATTAAGCATTTTTACTATAGAGATCAGTTGGCAGGTGGGTGCCAAGGGGGTCATAACAAACCAAAAACTTCATCCCTCGAGACAGTTACAGTCTGTTTTGCATATAAAATTAAACTAGATTTTCCACCAATCTGATTTATAAATCCTTCTGCTTGAAATGTAAACTTAAAAGGCTTTGGTAAACAGCACAGCCAATCTTGGGCTACCTAAAAAGAGAGCATATGCACATGTACAATTAAACAATATTTAGCTAATTTTTCTCAACTTATCTAAATTACTTATTTTTCCTTTCAGAAAAGGTTCCGGGCAGTCAAGGGTCTAGGTCAAGTCTCCAAACATATTTCAAGATGCATTATAAACAAGCCCACTCCCATCTTTCTACTTTGATTACATAACAGACTGGTGAATTATGACTATACTTTAGAAGAAAGTAAGTGCAAGTGAAAATGGAAAAAACAAATGAGCAATGTGACAAGATATAGGGATAGAATGCTTTAAGAGATGCCACACCTCAAATTTCTTTTTTTCTTTTCTTTTCTTTTCCTTTTTTTTTCTTTTTCTTTTTTTTTTCTAGAGATCGGGTCTTGCTCTGTCACCCAGGCTGGAGTGCAGTGGTGCAATCTGCAGCCTCGAACTCCTGGACCAAATCAATCCTCCCACCTTAGCCTCCCAAGTAGTTGGGATTACAGGAGTGAGCTACTATGCCCAGTTTCAAATTTTTGTAGTAGGTTAAACCTGTCCAAGCAAGATGAGAAACATAACACCTAATCTATTATCTCACTGGTTCCATGATTTTATGAATCAGAGTGAACTGAAGTTTGTCTCAAATCAAAGTTTATGTTACTGTTCCTGCATTGTTCTTTTGAATCATAATAAAAATCTCCTCCGACAAGGAAACTGAGGTTCAGGATTAATGATGATAAGATACGGAATTTGAATTCAGGTTAAGACAACTTCAAAGCTGGTGCCATTTTCCACTACCCAGCACTGTCACTGGTAAAGGTATCCTTCCAGACAGAATGTGTTCTAGTTACAGGTATGCATTTTCTTTCCTGAAACAGTAAACCCTCTATCTGTGAAATAACTGCTAAACCTTCTTGTGTGGTTTTTGTATACTAATTGATCTCTTAACAACCTAATACATGTTTTTGCTATAAATAACCTAATATTCATTTTGTGAAATGCAGCAAAAAGGATAAAATGGTCATTTCCTTTCATTAAGATAATTTATTTTCTCTTACCATTCTCTATAAGAAAATAATTAATAAAAGTGATTTACTATTAATAAAATCTTAAAAATAAACACAAATATCTTGCTCACTAACATAACTATGGTTACGATATTAACCAACAGCAAGGAGTTCAGATCTGACATTCACAACCATGTACACTTGATACTGTGACTTGTTAACTTGGACAATGGCATTTACCAAATTTGTATTTATCAAAACCAATAGTTATGACTATATTGCTTATAGCCCTGTGGCTGTGCAATGATATTTAGTAATTCTCTGATTTCATTACTAAACAATTTTCTCTAAAGTGGGTATGGTTTTCCCTTCAGGATAAAAAAGAATTACCCACATCTAAGATTATTTTTCACTTTGACATGCTCCACCTGAAAGTCAAGAAAGTTTCTCTAATATGTCTAGTATCAGTCATTTGCTCAATAACCAGTCATTCACTCAGCCTGCAATTATGTACAAAACAACCTGCTATGGTGATACCAAGGTGAGTAAGATACAATCTTGCCATCTAAGAGGTTCCAATCTAGTAAAGATGATACATACCAATAACTTACTGAAAATATAAGAACATACATCCAAACATCAGAAGTACAAAAAATACTGTTTATCACAGATAAAAATGCTAGTGAATTCCGATCAGTGAATGAAGAAAAAGATTGCCAAGAGGTGATATCTAATTGGGCCCTTAGGATAAATGGGATTTCTACATATGGAAGGTAGAAATGAAGGTGGAAGAACAGAGTAAGACATTACAGGTTTATGCCCTATGTGAACAAAAGCCCACGTGTATTGAGAATGCCTAGTGAATCTGAAGCAGTCCTATGTGGCCAGAATCCATAATACGTACCTGTGGTGGGTAAAAAAAAAAAAAAAAAAAAAAAAAGATGACCTTAAAGAGCTAAATCTTGGTCAGAATATATACGACCTTTAGTGTCACTGTAAATTTGAACCTCATCTTATAGATCAATGGAGACACAGTAAAAGTGTTTAAACAAGGAAAGTAGTATGATTCAATTAGTGCTCTAAGATAATGACAAATGAGCAGTAAAATGAGTTAATACAGAAGGATAAAAATAGAAACAGGAATAGGTAGATGAGTTGTTATTTAGGTAGAAATAAAAGAGTAATGTAAAGTTAGAATGACTAGAAGGATATTAACAGAACCATATTATTAACATATTAACAGAACCAGTCATCACATGAGAACAGGTTTTGGGGAGGGAAGGAACAAACAAAGGAAACTAATCAAAGATAATGGCTTCAGTTTTGAACATTCTAGTACAGCTGTTCAGATGACCAATTGGGAATTCAGATCTGGAACTGAGAAGAAAAGTAGAAGCCAAAAATAGAGATTTAAAAGGTATTGGCCCAGGGATGACATTTGGAAACATGAATATAGGTGAAGTCAACTACCGAGAAAGGACAAAGCAAAAGAAGGCGGCTAAGGATAAGACATTTAAACATCTGCATTTAAAAGGTGGGAAATACTTTAAAAAGTACAGTGAGGCAGGACATAAGCAATAGAGGAAAAAATGTCACACAAGTCAAGAAAGAGAAGCTTTAAGGGAAGTTGATCATTAAAACCACGAAGAGAGTTAGAAGATGACGAGGACTAAAGTTATGAAACTTGGCCAGATGCGGTGGCTTGTACCTGTATTCCCAGCACTCTGGGAGGCTGAGGTGGGAGTATCACTTCAGGTGAGGAGTTTGAGACCAGCCTGGGCAACACAGTAAGACCCCATCTCTACCAAAAAAAATTTTTTTTTGAGATAGAGTTTCACTCTTGTTGCCCAGACTGGAGTGCAATGGCACGATCTCGGCTCACCACAACCTCCGCCTTCTGGGTTCAAGCAATTCTCCTGCCTCAGCCTCTGAGTAGTTGGGATTACAGGTATGCACCACCACACCCGGTTAATTTTGTATTTTCAGTAGAGATGGGGTTTCACCATGTTGGTAAGGCTGGTCTCAAACTCCCGACCTCAGGTGATCTGCCTGCCTTGGCCTCCCATAGTGCTGGGATTACAGGTGTGAGCCACTGCTTTATTGATATTTTAAATTTTTTCTATTTTACACATTATCTATTGACTTTCCACTATGAAAGATGAGAATGTGAATCTTTCCTCCTCTATCACCATCCCAGTAGGTGCATACATATTCCTATTCTCTCACCCTCCCTATATAGTTAAATAGTAATTTTGGTAAGGGCAAACAATATTATGACTATATATGTTACTTAAACTCCAGCCACAGAGTAAATCCTATGTAGACTGTAGCATAGTGGTCAGGAGCATAGATCTTGAAGGCATACTTCCAGGGTTCAAATCCTATTTTTGCCACTTATTGGCTGTCTAGCTATTTAGGCAAGTTACTTCACCTCTCTATGCCTCAGTTTCCTTATCCATAAAATATTCATTGTAACATTATCTACCTCTTGGGTTTACAAGGATTAAAAAGTTCACATCTGTAAAGTGCCTAAAATGTTAAAAGGTGCTATAGAAGTATTCTCTTTGTCCTGAACTACTTTTTTGTTTCTCTTATAGTGTTCTCTTGTATTATTCATTTGCTCAGATATCTATGTGCTTATTGTTAATTCAACCACAAATGCGCTTCCTATTGTTTCCATTGATTGAGTTAATTTATCAATTTTGTGTTCTTGGAAAGTCTCACTACAGTTTTATCAGCTGCTCCAGTCTGAACTGGCTGTCTTCATTCTACATCTTGTACTGAGCTGTTAAACTTGGTTCTGTCTTTAGCATTCTACTAAAAGTTCCCTTTTTCTCTCCCCTGTGCTGAATCTCCTGTCCTCATTCTTAGTAAAACATATCTTTCATTAGCTTCAGGAAAAACGATGTGTAGGAGGCAACCTTTTTTAAGTCTTGCATGTCTGAAAATGTCTTTATGATATTCTCATACTTGACTAATGGTTTATAGCTAAATATACAATTCTGGACTGGAAAAAAATTTCCTTCAGAATTTTGAGGGCATTCCTCATCGTTCTCTAGCTTCCGATATTGCTTATTGTAAGTCCAAAGTCTTTCTGATCCTTTGTATGTACTCCGATTTCCCTTTCTTTGCAGGTTTGTAAGACTGTTTCTTTGTCATTAGAGACAATTTAAAATTTCATGAAATGTGCCTTGTCATGGGAACTCAGTAAGCCCTTTCAATCTGGAAACACATATCTTTCAGTGGTGGGAAATTTCCTGAAATTATTTCGCTACGGTTTTGCTCCCTTTCTTTGCCTTTTTCTGGAATTGTTGTTTCGATGTTCAGCTTCCTAGACTGGTACTCTCATTATTTTATTTATTTATTTTCTCTCTACTTTCTATTTTCTCAATTCCATTTTCCAACCCTTCTATTGAGTTTTATATTCTAATTTTTTAATAGACAAAAGCTCAACTTTGTAAAACATTCTGTTCTTGTTTCATATATGTAATATCCTATCTTTCTGAGGATATCAATCATTTTTTTAAAGCTTTCTGTCCCCTGCCTAGTCTCTATACCTCCATGTTGCTTTTTTCCTTTTTTCTTTCTTTTCTTCTTCTTCTTCCTCTTCTTCCTCTTCCTCCTCTTCTTCCTCTTCTTCCTTCTCCTCCTCCTTTTTTGTATGCTCTAGTCTCTCGCTTTCAGGCTTCTCTTCAGATGTCCACTAGTCTTCAGGCTTCTCTTCAGATGTCCACTAGTCTTGGGAAAGTTGGTATCCTTAAATCTTTCTTCTTGGGCTAAATACCCCAAGGAGTATTCTACTAATCTCCTGCCTGTAGGGTAAAGGCAAGTGAGAGAAGAAAGGTGGAGGAGTCCCATTATTCAGTGTGCACATATTCACCTAATTCCCTCATATGTGGTAAAATGCCCTGTTCTCAATTTTGCCTAGTATCTCCCAATCCAAAGATCCTTGGGCTTTTTTTTTTTTCCTCCAAAGAGTACACTTGGAGTCTTATACTAAGGTGGAGGTATAGGTAGGAAGAAAGTTGTTCAGTGGAATGGGGAAGAGGAGGAGACCTGGGGATCTGCTACCACATGTGTCTGGCTCAATTCCTGAGCTATTTGAAGATTCTAGGGTAAAGGTCAGCTTCATTTTTGGCCTTCTTCATAGCCAGATTAAGATTTGGCTTTCTTAAGTAAGCTACGTCATTTGCCACACTCTGTTTGCTTTTCAGCTTTCAATTTGTGTGTGTGTGTGTGTGTGTGTGTGTGTGTGTGTGTGTGTGTGTGTGTGTGGCTGTTTTCTTCTTTCTCATTCTCCATATCCTTGACGCATCAAGTCTTTAAAATAAAATACCTTTACTAGGTTTGGTGGAGTTTCTGGGAGGAGTATAATTAGATGCTTGCGTTCAATCTGCCATTCATCTTCTCCAGATGTCCAGGCTGAAACTAAAAATCATTCCTACTTTCCACCTGATTCTCCAACCACCACAGTGGTTTACTAAGACTAACTTGGCCTTAGGGCTGATTAAGAGGAGCCTCTAGCGTGGGTATCACATTTTAGAGTACTCTACTCTGGTCTTCTTGGGCACCCATTTCCACAGAACTTGACTGTACAAACTGAGAACAGCAACCACAACAATAGCCTACACAAATAACTTCCACAAATTAGAAGGGGAATCCTTTATTGAAGAAACTTTACTGCCATCTACTGGAAATTTTATGAAACAGCTACAAATCAATGATAACAAGTGACAGGTAATAGGGTAACAGTTTGCGTAACCATTAAGTGGCTGCACTGCTTTGGAGCCACCTTCACAGAAGTTAACAAATCTCTACTGTGCTAAAATATGGATGATAAAAGAACAAATTCAGAATCCAAACTTCAAATTACAGCAGGAATTGTGGTCTAGCACCTCAACTTGGAATTGAGAACTGAAGTCCCAATCGAAAAAAATGTTACTGCTAATCAAAATCTAGCTCATAAAATCAAGCAGTAAAATTGATTTTACTAGGTTAGTTTGAGAACTTTTGGATTTTTTCAAGGTAAAGTGTTATATTCATTATAGTATTTGAAACCTAGTTTTATCTTTTTGTGTGTGTTACCATGTTTTCGAGAGTAGTGTCCCCAAACACTTTGTCTCCACTTGCATAGTGTACTGATTTTTAGGACTCCATATGTCACATTATAACAGATGGCTATTTTATCCCATAATCAAGCCAATTCTTCCAGAATATTATCATCAGTATTACCACGTACATCTTCCCGAATCTTGTTTCAAAGAATAAATATATAGTCACTCACGGTTTTTAAGAAAACCCAAAACTACTCAACCAAAACCTTGAGGAACATTTTTCCAGGGTTTTCTAGCTTAATTATTCATAATGATTCTGATAATTCTTGAGCTCATTTGAGTTCTCCTCAAATTACTTGCATATCACTGCAATCTATTAATGTGGAATACAAATATAATGCCTAGATATTATGCAGCTGTTTTAATGTGAGCTTTCTTATAGATAGTAGTGAAATAATCTTACTTTACAGGAGAGGAACAAGACATGACATTTTAAGGAAATTTCAAAGAAAATCACTGGCTACTATTATCCATTGAGCTCCAACTTTCAAAGCTAGAAATATCAGGATATTATTTTTATAAAGATTTTGATCATTTATATGTATTAATATATCACCAGAAAGTTCAAAGTCTGCTTCTGTTGGTTAAGTAAATATACACATTAATTTAACAGCCAATCTAAATATTGAGTACTACCATACACAGACATTTTTTATCAGTATTTTTACCCTATTTTTAAAAGGGAAGGATATATCTCTTATAATATTAAATCTTCATTACTCACATATCCCATCTGCCAATGCTATTACCATCCAGTAGTTTCATAGAAGATTCTAGCATCTTGAAAATATTTCATAAATTATCTAGATATTTTTAACAATGTCTTGGGAATAAAAACAGAGTCCTTACTAATTTACAAATAAAGTTAGAATTAAGGCTAATTTAACACAAAGAGCCAGGGTTAAAACCAAGGTTTCCCAGCCTGAGCAACATAGTGACACCCTGTCTCTACAATAAATTAAAAAAAAAAAAAAAAGCCAGGCATGGTGGTGAGTGCCTATAGTACCAGTTACTTGGCAGGTGGAGATGGGAGAATCAGTTGAGCCTGGGAAGTTGAGGCTGCAGCGAGTCATGATTACACCACACCACTGTAATCTAGCCTGGGCAACAGAGTGAGACACTGTCTCAAAAACAAAACAAAGCAAAACAAACAAATAAAAAAAACCCCAGCTAATGTTTGAATAATCAATATCCTTTATTAATTTTGATCAAAAGCTTTAACCTTTATAATATTTTTATAAATACTCTAGAGAACATATTCTACTTTAATATTACTTTTCTTCAAAGTTTTCTCAAGTTTTTAGTCACTTAGAGGTCTATAAACTTAGGAAAAGATGGTACAAAGTAAAAGGTTGGCTTTTCCTCAGAGTTTTCCAACTTAATTTCCTTTTTTGGTCTTTATGCATATAAACATAAAAATTTTAGATAGCTAGCTTTGACTCTAAAAGACTTTCGATATATTATTTCCTAAGGCTTGCTAGAATATATCAGAGGCATACTATGTTAAATTATAATTTTAAATATATTTATCAAATGTTTATGGGTTTTGGAGGTCTCTAGGATAATAAAACAAATTTACTATCATAGGCACAGTTTTCATAAAAATCCAGACATTCTGTAAGTAAGATCATGGGATAACTTTAATATTCTATCATAATATATTAAAATAGAGGCATGAGATCTCTGCAGCCTTGAGTTACTAGATGTTCGGTTTTGAATTTACCAGTTCAATCCGAACTTTCTGCTTGAGAACTGAGAAAGCCTTGGACTTATGAATGTTTGGCATTTTCTAATTAAATCAGCTTTATGATCACGTTTATGATGTTACATGCAAACAAGTATCCTTGTTCATTTCAGGTTCATACTGCAGTTTGCCCATTTGGGCACGAAAACATGAACTTTACAGGAATGTCAAAGAAATACAACAAAAAGACTGGAGGGAGTTCCCGATTCACCTTGTACTATATACCAGCCAAGCAGTAAGCAATATGCAGTAGCAGAGATGAATTTTCTTCCGTAAATGCACAGTTCACAAAAATGTCCACTCTTCAGCTTTCACTTTTCCCCTTTCTCAGAGTTCTAGCAAGATATTTCATAGCTTTGGTTTTTTTAAAAAAAGTTGAATTTGTAGGTTACATTGACATTGAAAATGACTATTTACTAATTCTAGTTCACACAGTCAACTAATATGCCTTCCAGTATTATTTGTATACAAAGAACCCTACTACCTGAAGAAATAATTTCCTTTTGAAAATTCAGCAAGCCATGCTTTGCATCATTTGAATTTAGATAATCTTTTGATGAATAAATTAAAACCTGGATACTGTTACCTGGGGAAAATAGTTTTATCCTAGGTTTTCTAAATCTGGAAGTGGGTACTTTAGACATGATGCACACGTGCCTTAAGAAAACATCTCATTTTCAGTGGAAAAAAATTTGATGAATCAAAATCTATGTCAACTTTAGTCTCCTTGGTAACCTGTAAACTGCTGAATGCAACAGTCTGAGAACTCTTGTCAATAAGAAGTAAATTCTGTGCTTAAGTATTCCCTTCTTTTTCACCATACACATTTGTCTCAATTTGCTTATTTGGAACCAAAATTTTGGATTTTCATCTTTCCTCTGTTGACATACAGAAATGCCACTGATTTTTGTATGCTGATTTTGTATCCTGCAACTTTACTGACTTTGTTTATCAGTCCTAATAGCTTTTTGGTGGAGTCTTTAGGTTTTTCCAAATACAAGATCTTATCATCTGCAAACAAGGATAAGTTGGCTTCTTCCTTTCTAATTTGGTTGCCCTTTATTTCCTTCTCTTGTCTGATTGCTCTAGCTAGGACTTCCAGTACTATAATGAATAAGAGTGGTAAAAGTGCGCATCCTTGTCATATTCCAGATCTAAGAGGAAAGGCTTTCAGTTTTTCCATAGGCAAACGTTTAAAAAGAGCTGTCTTCATTTGCTGTTTTGATTTCCTTATCACACTGTCTTCGAAACCCATTTCAGTAGGGCTTCTGCTGCCACATACCATTAAAACTGCAGTTCCTAATCTTACCAAGAACCTTAATGTCACTAAATCAAATGTGTGGTTTTTGTTTTGTTTTATTTTTGAGACAAGGTCTCACTCTGTTGCCCAGGCTAGAGTGCAGTGGTGTGATCTCAGCTCACTGTAGCTCAACCTCCCAGGCTCAAGAGATCCTCCCACATCAGCCTTCAGAGTAGCTGAGATTACAGATATATGCCACCATACCTGGCTAATTTTTTTATTTTGTAGAGATAGGGTCTCACTGTGTTGTCTAGGCTGGTCTCATACTCCTAGATTTAAGTGATCCTCTGGCTTCAGCCTCCCAATGTGCTGGGATTATAGGTGTGAGCCATCATACCTGGCCTAATTATTTTCGTTAGTCCTCATCTTAGTGGCTCTTTTGGTAGCATACAACAGAGTTGGCTATGCAGTTCTTAATCATCCTTACTATGTACCTTGTAATAGTATAGACCACGTATGTGACAGCACAATTTAGCTTGTTTTTCTTCATCTTTTTAAAATTTTCTTTAAGTATAACACACATATGCTCAATGAATTATCACAAAGTGAACACATTTGTGTAATTCCTACCCAAGTCAACAAATAGAACACTACTGGCACTCCAGAACCCACCTTTATATTCCTCCCAATCACTATTCGTGCCTCCTCCTCAAAAGTAACCACCATCCTAATATCTAATACCATAGATTAGTTTTAACTGTTTTGGAACTTCATATAAATGGAATCAAACAGTATGTACTATTTTGTGTCTGTTCTTCAGTGAACTGTTCGTTAAAATATCTGTTCAAGCCTCTTGCTCATTTTCTATGAGGAAGCATTTATATATACTAGATAAAAGCCCTTTGTTCATTACAGGTGTTGCAAATATATTATTCTCCTCTGTGGTTTGCCTTTTCACTCTCTTAATGATGTATTGATTGATAGAATTCTTAATCTTAATATAGTCCAATGTATCAATTATTTCCATTATGAATAGCGTTTTTTGTATTGTTTAAGACAAATTTGTCCAAGCCACGGTCCATGGGCTCCATGCAGCCCAGGATGATTTTGAATGCAGTCCAACAAAATTCTTAAACTTTCTTAAAACATTATGAGATTTTCGCACAAACCTTTTTTTTTTTTTTTTTTAGCTCATCAGCTATTGTTAGTGTTAGTGCATTTTGGGTGTGACCCAAGACAATTCTTCTTCTGATGTGGCCCAGGGAAGCCAAAAGATTGGACACTCCTGACTTAAGAAATCTTTCTTTATCCAAGATCATGAAAATATCCTACATTATTTCTACAAGTTTTATTTTATTTTATTTTTTATTTTTTATTTTGAGACAGAGTCTCGCTCTGTCTCTCAGGCTGGAATGCAGTGGCGCGACCTCGGCTCACTGCAAGCTCTGCCTCCTGGGTTCATGCCATTCTCCTGCCTCAGCCTCCTGAGTAGCTGGGACTACAAGCACCTGCCACCACGCCTGGCTGATTTTTTGTATTTTTAGTAGAGACAAGGTTTCACCATATTGACCAGGCTGGTCTTGAACTCCTGACCTCGTGATCTGCCCACCTCGGCCTCCCAAAGTGCTGGGATTACAGGCGTGAGCCACCATGCCTGGCCTATTATACTTTTAAAATAGATCTTGATACAAGTAGATTAAGTCTTCTCACCTTGTTTTCTCCTACTATGGCTATACTTGGTCTATGGCATTTCAAGATGAATTTTAGAATCAACTTGCCAATTTTGTATGTGTATGTGGTGGTAAGGTTGGGGTACAGAAATTTTGAAATTCATTGAAATTTTGATCTTAAAGAGAACCGACATTATATTAAGTCCTCTAAACCATCATCATGGTTATATAGCCCTCAATTTATTTAAATCTTTTTTTCTTTTATATTTTAAAGTTCTTTATGTACAAGTCTTTCACATCTCTTATTAGATCTTTTCCCCTAGGAATTTGTTATGATGCTATAATAAACAGGATATTTAAATTTTTTCATTTCCTGTTTATCGCTAGTATATAGAAATACAATCAATTTTTGTACACTAACTTACATTCTAGTTTCTATGTGTATTCATCCTATCTTGCTAACTACATAAAAAATGTTCTAAGAGCAGAAGTCTTATATCTCTTTTCACTCTTCACGACTGGCATAGAATGTTACATATACAGCAATTATTCAATGAAATACTTGACAGCAGAAATTTTGGCTAAAGACAAATCACTTGGCGATAATAATAAAAAAAAGAACAATTACCTAATTCAAGATTAGACTGGCATATAAGCAAGAATGGCTCTAGAAGTAGTGTTTTTCCCTATAATATTTATGACGATAGCCTTTAGTGCGAATTTAGGACATTTGCTCTGAAAACAATCATGGACTGTCATGAGTCAGAATGGCTACTGGACTTCTTGTTAAGCACAAAAGATAAGGACTGGCTCTAGACCAGACACCTCTGTCACCTTATCTTAGTTTGTCTTTGGAGCCAGTACCTCGAACACTGTAGATATTTAACAATTTCCTATATAGTTCCCTCTTCTATAACATTATAATAATTCTTGAGACTATAGTTGTACTTCCTCAAAATCTATTGACTTTTATGGGTCAAAGATTGAAGAGCGAAAGGTTCCTAGAGAACTAGTAAAGACAATAGTCAGGCTGGGCACGGTGGCTCATGCTTTATTCCCAGCACTTTGGGAAGCCAAGGCAGGCAAATCATCAGTGGTCGGGAGCTCGAAACAAGCCTGGCAAACATGGTGAAACCCCGTCTCTATTAAATATACAAAAATTACCCGGGCATGACGGTGCATGCCTGTAATCCCAGCTACTCGGGAGGCTGAGGCAGGAGAATTGCTTGAACCAAGTAGATGGAGGCTGCAGTGAGCCGAGATCGCGCCACTGCACTCCAGCCTGAGCAACGGAGCAAGACTCCGTCTCAAAAAAAAAAAAAGAAAAAAAGACAATAGTCAACATATCACTGCAAATAATGAAAGCAAAGGAACTGAAAGAAGGTGACTCTAAGCCAGTTCCATGTACATAGAAGTTGCATGTGAAATATAAACAGGCTATAAAATGGTTACACCCAGACAGGTTTTTAGTAGAATTTAGGCCCACACCTAAACTGGTTTCAACATATGTTAAAGAAGTACAGTGGAAATAAGATGAGAGAAAAATCTGACTTCTCCAAGGTGGCTCCTTGGAAAAAAGTGCTTGCTAACTCAACTAATTTCTAAGAAAACAGCAACTATTATACAATAAAAAGAAAAATAAAAGATTCAAATTCTGCCCAAAAGGATTCAAATTCCAGCCAAAAGTTCTGGGTTCCACTTAGAAATGAAGAAAAAGGCAACCCCCTTCAAAATCCCAAACCAAACCCTGATTTTAGAAAACATAACCAAAATTATAGAATTATCCATACTGATCACCATAGAGACAATAAATGATTCTACCTACTTATCAAATGTCAAAAGTCTAAGGTTCACTAAGCAAATAATAACACAACAATATAAAGCACCAAAACAATTCCTACCTTTCAAATTCCTTCATTATTCTATTTAATCTTACTTATGTTCTTTTAAAATTACCTGACCAGCCTGATTATTTAAATATCCATTATTAAAAATGAAAACAGTTAACAGAATACATGTGATAGGGAATGAGGGAAGAGCTAGCTGCTTTGATATTGACATTAACTCCTTTAGTATATAACAATGAAAGTAAGGTTTCTTTAGTAACCTTACTGGAAAAATGGAAGTAGGGTTTCTCCCTTTTGTCACCCACTCCAACCATAGTCCAGCATATGACTTTTGTGAGATATGCAAGATTAACTTAGCTGAATTAGCCTGATCTAATATTACATTGTACAAGATAACAACAGTAGCTATCTGAAGTTCCAACACATACTGCTCCCTTATGAACCTCAGTGCTTCAACAAGATCACCAAATACTCTCTCAAAATCTACAGCTGAGCAATAAACCCAGAAGCAACACATTATCCCATCTGCCTAGGACTAAACAGCAAGCTTACTAGTGCTCACATAAAGTCTACCTCCTTAAAATAACTTTGCTATCAGTTGGTTATAAAGAACAGAACTCTCTATTGACCTCTAACTCTCGCTTAATGTGCCATTGATTTCAACGCACTTAACAGGAAATGCAGGATGTTCTGTTTTACTCAGTAACAAGTCCATAAATTAAGGGATAAAGGCTAGGAATTTATTTCCTTTTCACAGTAGCTTACCCAGTTTAGTGGCGCCCTCTGGTGGGTACTCAGGAAACTGACCCTCGGAAGGGACGCTGACAGTTCTCCTCAGGCATCGCCCTTTGGTGGAATCTGTCTGCTGCTCCTGTCCCCCTTCCACAGGTATCTAGTTAATCAAAAGCAAAAGATGAAACTTAATAGTGAACTCACCATAACTACCTTCTGATTGAATAATGGTTTTAGTCAATGAAGACAGGAGTGTGTAACAAAGAGTAAGGTAAGAGAAATATAGAAATAAAGTATATACAATGGTAAGGTATTACCAACCCCTTCACAGGAAGTTTTCCTTTAAAAAGAAAACTGGGCCGAGTGCGGTGGCTCACGCCTGTAATCCCAGCACTTTGGGAGGCCAAGGTGGGTGGATAACGAGGTCAAAAGATCGAAATCATCCTGGCCAACATGGTGAAACCCCGTCTCTACTAAAAATACAAAAATTAGCTGGGCATGGTGGTGCCCACCTTCAGTCCCAGCTACTTCGGAGGCTGAGGCAGGAGAATTGCTTGAACCTGGGAGGCAGAGGTTGCAGTAAGCTGAGATCGCACCACTGCACTCCAGCCTGGCGACACAGCAAGACTGAATCTCAAAAAAAAAAAAAAAAAAAGAAAGAAAAAGAAAACTGAAACATCAGGAAAGGTGAGTATGTAAATTAGCAAACATGAAGTATGTACAAATCATATCCAGGTGTGTACTTGCTCCTGGAGCTCAGAAAACAAAACACCCCCACAAATAAAAGGTCCTTCTATATCAGAAACTGGCTCACAAGCTCCAATTTTGCCCAATGTTTAATAAAATAAATGGAAATAAAAGTTGATCAGAAAGATTTAGCCTCAAAATTACCTTTTTTTCTTTTATTTTTATTATACTTTAAGTTCTGGGGTACATGTGCACAACATACAGGTTTGTTACATATGTATACATGTGCCATGTTGGTGTGTCTCAAAATTATCTTAAAAGATTTCATTAAAGGTAGTAAAATCACCCAAATTTCCTTCAATTTTAGAATTGAGCACTTATACATAGTTAATAAATCACATTTTCAGTGGAAACTTATATAGATACCAACATAAAATGGCATATTTCTTCCAAAGGTAAGATTGTTTTTATAATCCTAATAAACATTTTTTCTGACATAATTTCAGAAACATATCAAGAGGTTATTTGCATATGTGGAATGAGAACTATGAATAGTAACAAAAAAAATCTCTAATGCCAATAACTATTTTAAAACTTACAAAGCAGGTTATCATTGTAGAGTAATGGGATGGTTCAAAGTTGTGTTTTTTTTTTGGTTTTTGGGTTTTTCTTTTTCTGGTAATGCTAAGTATTCAGTAATGAAATTTTACTAGTAGCTTTTTATCAGAATTAAGAATTGTAACATCCTAAATAGTTTGGCAAAGTATGTCATAATTAATCACAATTCCTAATTTATTATGGCTCTAATACTGTTTTCAATACATTTCAATAATGAAACACTGAGTTATTACATGTGCAAGTCTAATGAATTGATGTGTGTGACATTATGAAGGAGACATTATTATTATCTCCTTTTAAGAGATGGGGAATGAATGATTTATTTCTCCAAATGATTATAATGGACACGTATCACATCAATGGATCCAGCAAAAGTAGGACAGGTGTAGGCTTAAGTGTACATGCCTTCTGCTTTGCTTCCGTAATCCAACTTCTGTGACTCGGGTCAAGGAGATGATGGCAAGGAAAACTCTCTCTCTGTTACTGAGAATCCGAGGAGCAAATTCCTAATGCCTCCATCAGCATTTAAAATTTTCATACTCCTTATAGGACCCCCAATTCTCCCATTTCCTTATTACCATAACTATGGTTATTCTTTGCACATTGAGAAATTGAAGGGCAGAAGAAATAAAAAATTACAAAAATAAGCCAAGGCCAAAAAATAGCATCAATAAAGACATGAACTCTTCCAAAAGTACTCTGTAATACAAAACTTCACAAACAGTAATCTAAGTCATCTGTCCCTTACAGGATGGAAATTTTATTATCTCTACTTAAATAATTAAAAGAGTATCACTGATAGGTTTAAATGACTATCTCCTATTAAAAAAGGCAAAACATATCCTGTATATGCCTTAAAAGTCAGAAGAATGAGAGTAAATTTGGAAAAAATAGTCTGGTTCTTTGAAGAAATAGTTGAATCTAAATAAACATAACTATTTGATAATAGTTCTAAAAATGCCTATTATCTTAAATAATAAAGGCCTAAACCATGCAGAAAAAAAGTAGTAGTTTCTTATGGTGTTTTAGGAGAAAATATTTTTTCTATGCAAATTTATGAAGGCCATATCCAGAAAAAGTAAAAATGACTTCTATGAGGACATACTTTGTCTCTGCTATATCAAAGGAGAGAATAAATACAATATATCAAACTTTTATTTGGGCCTAAAATTCATTCAATTATTTTCTCAAAGTTTTAATGTAGACACTTTATTTCCCAGTATTAAAACTTAAAATATGATAAAAGGTTGTATTCAAAGTATCACTCTTAAAGGTTAGGGCATTTTACTCCTCATTCAGGATACAAAGAACGTAATGTAACCTTTATTCTAAACTGCATTTTTTTTTTTTTGAGACAGGGTCTTGCTGTGTCGCCCAGGCTGGAGTGCAGTGGTGTGATCTCGGCTCACTGCAAGCTCCACCTCCTGGGTTCACGCCATTCTCCTGCCTCAGCCTCCCGAGTAGCTGGGACTACAGGCGCCTGCCACCACGCCCGGCTAATTTTTTGTATTTTTTAGTATAGATGGGGTTTCACCATGTTAGCCAGGATGGTCTCGATCTCCTGACCTTGTGATCCACCTGCCTCAGTCTCCCAAAGTGCTGGGACTACAGGCGTGAGCCACTGCTTCCGGCCTAAACTGTATTTCTTAAGAATTTTTTTTTTTTTTTTTTTGAGACGGAGTCTTGCTCTTGTTGCTCAGGCTGGAGTGCAATGGCGCGATCTCGGCTCACTGCAACCTCCGCCTCCCGAGTTCAAGCGATTCTCCTGCCTCAGCCTCCCAGCACTTTGGGAGGCTGAGGTGGGTGGATCACCAGAGGTCAAGAGTTCAAGATCAGCCTGACCAACATGGTGAAACCCCGTTTCTACTAAATACAAAAAAAATCAGTTGGGCGTGGTGGTGCATGCCTGTAATCCCAGCTACTTGGGAGGCTGAGGCAGGAGAACTGCTTGAACCTGCGAGGTGGAGGATACAATGAGCTGAGACTGCGCCACTGCACTCCTGCCTGGGCAACAAGAGCAGAACTCTGTCTCCAAAAAAAAAAAAAAAAAATCAAGGCCAGGTACAGTGGGGCTCCCACCTGTAATCCCAGCACTTTGGGAGGCTGAGGTGGGAGAATCTCTTGAGGCCAAAAGTTCAAGACCCTGGGCAACAAAGTGAGATCCCCATCTCTAAAAAAATAAAAAATAAAAATTAGCCAGTTGTAGTGGCATGCACCTGTAGTCCCAGCTACTCGGGAGGCTGAGGCAAGAGGATCACTTAGGCACAGGAATCAAAGGCTGCCATGAGCTATGAACACATCACTGTACTCCAGCCTGCGTGACAGAGTGAGACCCTGTCTCTCAAAAACAAACAAACAAAATCAAGCACTTTAATTTCATTCCATTTTAGAGGAAGAAAGTATAAAAGCAGTAAATGACATCTCAGGTATCTAAGATGTGTTAATAACAAAGCCAGACTAGATCTCTGGCTCCCTGTCCTCTTTGTTAATTCCAAACCGTTCATGAAAATCAAAAAGTAATGTGGCACACATTTTACACACACACACACACACACACACACACACTTATTTTCTGTAAAACTGCCTTTCATATTGTTTAGAAATGTATGGAAATTAATGCTGATTTCAATCTGAACTCATACAGATTAAACAAATAGTCAAGTACAAGAACTCAAGATTATGCTAACTAGTGTCAGAAAGCTCTTATTTCTTTTCCTAAAGAATGCTAAAAAGATGCTCAGGACTACTATGTGCTTAAGAGGACTTTTCAGTACTTTAAAGAAAAAAAATTCCTCAACTTTCTTATTTCCTTAAGGCACTGGTTCTCAAAACAAGTGGTCTAGGTACCAGCAGCAACAGCATAACCCAGGAACTTGTTAGAAAACCACATTCTCACTCCCCACCCCAGACCTACTGCATCAGAAACTCAGGGTAGAGCTGGGCAATCTGTGTTTTAACAAGCCTCCAACTGATTCTGATGCTCACTAAGGTTGCGAACCACTGCCTTAAGATGTTGTTTTCTCTCCTTCCTGTCATGGATAAGCATCTCAAAGCGTCATGTATAACAGATGTTCCCAACCTTGGCTGCAACTTATAATTATATATGGGAACTTTAAAAAATACCAATGCTGTTCTCACTCATAAATGGGAGTTGAACAATGATGGACACAGAGAGGTGAACAACAGACACCACAGCCTGTTGGGGGGTGAGGGGTGATGAGAGGGAACTTAGAGGATGGGTCAATAGGTGCAGCAAACCACCATGGCACACATGTACCTATGTAACAAACCTGCATGTTCTGCACATGTATCCTGTTTTCATTTTTTTTTTAGGAGAAAAAAATATGCCAATGCTTAGACCACTCCAGACATTCTAGACATGCAAGGTTGAGAACCACTGATCTATACTCTGTATCTCCAATTCTAATTATTCACTTATTAGTCCCTGGCTACCAGTACTAAGTGTGAAGGTATAAATAAATCATTTGGCTTTAATAAACCTTAATTTCCACAACTTTGAGATATGATCTTTCTGGTATCTCAGCTGGATTCCTGGAGTGGTCAGGTTTTAAACAGATTTCTCACTGGCAGGGTCAGATCTCTGTCATTGCTCAGCATGACCACTAGTATCTTTATTCTGTTTTCAATACTTCAGTTTCTCTCTGGAAAACCTATGTAGTCTTTCCCTCGATATGTGCACTTCAGCCGTTGGCCAAAGACTGGTATCCTACCCAGCAGGTTCCAGCCCTTTCAGATGCAAAATTCTGTTCTGTGCCTCCTTAGCTCAGTGAGTCTACTGTACTCTGGCTGACCTGGCCTCCAGATTACAGCACCACAGCTGGGAAATAGTACGCAGCAGACACCTGGGCAATGGTGACCACCACAGTGGCTGCCTATTGTCCAATGCCTGAAAATAGCTGTGCTTGCACGCACATGCTGTCTTTCGATGGATGGATGGATGGATCGATCGATCGATAGAGAGGGGGTGGTGTCCTATTTTTTGTTTTTTACAGTGGGAGGGCCAGTCTTGTACCAGTCATTCTGTCATAGCTGGTTCCAAAAGCCTCTATTTATCTCTTAACCAAACTCCTGAAAGAGTTTCTTCACTGGTATCTGCCTGCGACCTTCTGCTCCTTAAACCTATCCTTTACATAGTTATCATAATAGTTCCAAAATGCAAATATGATCATGTCATTCTGAGGTTTAAAGCCTTTCAGCAGTTCTTTGCCTCTAGTAGTGGTTTTCAAAGAAGTGGTGGTGTGTTTGTGTATGGAAGTATGTGGGGGTAGGGGGGAGTATCTCTGCTTCAACCTGAACATCATTTTCAGTATATCTGTTGTACAGGGCTTCTGCATAAGCTTTTCTACAAAGAAAGTGTCCTTCTGTTTAAAAAAGGGTTTAAAAACTACTATCCTATAAAGTGGAAGCTCCCTAATACAGTATACCAGATTTTCTACATCTGGCCACTGTCTTTGTCTTTGTGCTCAGTTTTAGACTTCACTCTAGAAATACCAAATTGCTTGCAGTTTTTTTAGTACATTCCCTATTTTGTATGTAGTTCAGTGCCATGGCTCAGTTTGTTCTCTTATCCTGAAATGCTTTCCCTCTTTCTTTTCTATTCTACATCTGTAAGGTAAACTCCTGTTCATCCTGAGGCTTAGGATAGGCATTGCCTTTCCCAGGAATCTTCCTCCTCTATCAGTCCCCTAAGGGAAGGCTAAGGTACACTTCCATTTAGTTCTCCAGTAACACATCTTTCTCTGTCATTACACTTATTGTGTTAAATTATAATTATTCATTCATGCAACTAATTCCATGTAAGTTAACCGCTTGTACTTTACCAGTAAATCCCCAAACCTTAAAAAAGTTCACAAATAAATCAATGAGAGGTAGAGATGGGGGGCATTTTAGGCAAAGGAAAAAGCATAACATCAGCCAAGAAATTGGTAAGTATATGACTTTTTTGTTTTGTTTTGGAATAGGGAGTAGGCCAATTTGGCTCGAGCCTCTTAAGAGGGAAAAAAGGGACAGAACACCAAAATATATTATGAACATGTTAGGAGGGGTGAAATACCAGACCATGCATGGGGAGCACTGAGAAGACACTCAAGCTTTTAGATCTGAGGAATGGCAGTCTCCTAATTGTTCTCTTTCCTGTGTCTTGCTCTTCCAATACATCCTACAGATTAATATTTATAACACCTAACTTGGATCAAATTGCTTCTTTTATTAAGCTTTCCTTTGGTAATTCCCCATTGCCAGTGGCATCTTAATGACATATTTAGTTAGGCCAAGGTTCTTTTTATAATAAATGGATTTCTTTCTCTTATTCTATCCATTTACTTGTGTTGTTTATCAAATGTCACTTTAAAATTGTCTTATTTTTACCACTAAATTTGTTATGGGGAAAAAGAGGAAAGAAGATCTGTCTTGTTCTTTGTAACTCCTGACATAGTGAATAACATATAAGGGCATATTATATATCTATTGAATAATTTAAAAGTGGTTTTGAATGAAATATGCCATAGGTAGCTCACCCCAGAATAAAGAACAGTTAATTTTTAGCTATTTGCACAAAGACTGATATTTTCATCAACATATCTGAGTGTAAACACTTTCAAAAGAAAAATGTTTTAAAATATTTAAAAGTGTCATTTTAAATGCCCTGCTGCCTATACACTAGAATCCAGCCTTAAACATTCCAAATATAGAAAGTAGAGTTTGCATTAAGAAAAACGGAGTCGAATGTACCATGCCTAATAGACTGTTATTGTCAAAAGAAATAAACTCATAAATTCAGGTTTCTTTTGTATTTTTTATAATGGCTGTATCTCAGAGGGGTTCATGTTTGTCTTCTCTATCATTTCCCTCAACTCCTTAATCTCAAGTTTACTTGGTCTCATCTCTTGCAAGCAAAATGAAAGTCAAATGACCTCCGGTGCCCTCTTTGAACTGGGTTGGTATCAAGCCAGTCAGGGCCTTTCCTGGCACCCAGGCAAGGAAGTATATTTCATAGCACATAAGCAATGTCTATTTGGCACAATTTGCATGAAGCAGTTTACTGAACCAATAAGTTATTTCTCAAGGTGACACTCGCAGTAAGCTTCTCTTTCAGCATTCTGCCCCAATCTACCCTTCTGCTACATTCCCAGATTTGTAATTGGAATATTTAACACTCTTCCTATGTATACTCCTCAAATAGACTTTTCCCCAGTTCTGACAAGAAACATGTAGAGTTAAGAGAAAGCATTAAAAGATCCCACACACTGACTTAATACATAAGTGATACTAGACTAATATAATCCTCCCACATTCCAGCAGTGCCTGGCTAAGGATCAGTTTAAATCCTTACAGAATTCTTTTAATTAATCTTTTTAACACAGCAATAAACACCCCCATGATGATGTGATTAAAGTTTAAAATCACCTTTTTAGGTAATTTTAGCAGGAAATTCCTTAAACTCATTTTAAGAAATTCTAAATTATTCAATGCAAAAGTCCAAGGATAAGAGTTAAATTCTTTATAAATTTTTGGGTTTTTTTTTTGAGACAAAGTCTCACCCAGTTGCCAAGGATGGAGTGCAATGGTGCGATCTCAACTCACTGCAACCTCCACCTCCCGAGTTTAAAGGATTTCTCCTGCCTCAGCCTCCCGAGTAGCTGGGATTACAGGCACCCGACACCACGCCAAGCTAATTTTTGTATTTTTAGTAGAGAAAGGGTATCACCATATTGGTCAGGCTGGTCTCAAACTCCTGACCTCGTGATCCGCCTGCCTTGGCCTCCCAAAGTGCTGGGATTACAGGCGTGAGCCACCACGCCCATCCCACATTCTTTATAATTCTTAAGTGTGGGTGAAAGGTAGAAGGGTGACAGCATATTCTGGTCCCTACACAAAAAATGGATTTATAATCTTTTCATGTAATGAAATTAACAGAAAGTTAAACTTATTCAAGTAAAGCAATGTAAAGCAATGGCTTTACATTTTCTTTTCCTAGAGATTTAATTCAATTTTCCCAATATAATAATGGCAGAACATAAACACCTGTCTGAGGGCATTAAACTGTTTTTGTAAACTGTTTTGTAAATTTATCCCTTCATTATTCCTCACCTGGTCTACTGCAACAATCTTGTAACTTATCTATTTGGTTCTAAACCCTTTCACTTCATTTTCCATATAATCAACAGAGTTACTTCTCTAAGAAGCAAATCTGATGATGTTATTACCTTGCTAAATACCCTTTCCCTGGTCCAGATCATTTCCAGAATAAAATCCAAATTCTTCATCATAGCCTTCAAGGTTCTTCATTACCTAGTTCCTGCTAGCTATCACTTTTCCTCTTGCAAACTATGTTTCATGAACTCTGAATGTTTTGCAGTTTGCCAAAGAGACATATGTTTCTTGACTTGGTATCATTATACACACTCCGAACGCCCTTCCCTTCTTTTTCTCCTCATGAGCCCCTATTTGTCCCTTAAGATACAGCCCAAGCATAAATTTCTCTGTAAAACACATGTATTGGCATTCTCCACTCCATACTATAATCCATCCTAGGCCGTATCTCAGTTAATCTCTTATGGTTATGTTACAATTAAAAAATAAACTTGGCTGGGTACGGTGGCTCACACCTATAATCCCAGCACTTTGGGAGGCCGAGGTGGGTGGATCACAAGGTCAGGAGATCAAGACCATCCTGGCTAACATGGTGAAACCCTATCTCTACTAAAAACACAAAAAAATTAGCCAAGTGTGGTGGCGGGCGCCTGTAGTCCCAGCTGCTTGGGAGGCTGAGGCAGGAGAATGGAGTGAACCCGGGTGGCGGAGCCTGCAGTGAGCTGAGATTGCGCCACTGCACTCCAGCCTGGATGACACAGTGAGACTCTGTCTCAAAAACAAAAAACAAACAAACAAACAAAAAATAAAAATAAACTTACTGAAGCAAAATTTATATAACATAAAATGTACTATTTTAAAGTGAATAATTCATCGGCATTTAGTACGTTCACAATGTTGTGCAATTATCACTGCTATCTAATTTCAAATGGTTTTAACTTTATTTTACCTCAGTATGTCTCAACAAAACTGCATCTTTGTGACTACAATACTACACATAATGATAGGTGCTCAATAAATAAAGATGGAATCATGTATTCAACTGTGGAAAAGCACCCCATCAATTATTTTTCTCCTCTTTTTATTAGTTTTAGAAAAATAAAGAATTAAGCTGCATGTTCTGGGTAGATATATCATAGAAAGAAAGGATAGAATACATCTTCTATTCAACTTACATTAAGGAAATAGACATTCAGAAATAAAAGTTTATAATTTGGCTCTTGCAACATTCATTCAACAAATATTTATTGAGAGTTTCCTATGTTTCATCAGGAACTGTTTGAAGAACTGGTGGATACATCCTTGAACAAAATAGACAAAATATTTGCTCCAAAGCTTATATTCTAGTAGGAGATGAGGGACAGTAAACATAATATATAAATTATATGGCATTTTAGCAGGTGGCAAGCACTATAAAACATATATTAGAGCCAGGTAATTAGGTCAGAAGTTCTAGATAGAGATGTGGGGAGCAGTAGTGATTTAAAATAGGTTAGTGAGGGTTGGCCTTACTACGTATGTGGTATGTAAGCAAAGAGATGAAGGAGGTGAGAAAATGAGCCATGCAAATATAAGAGGGAAGAATGTTCCATGCAAAGAAAAAGCCAAGACTAAGGCCTTTGGGAAGATGTACTCATGAAATAATGACAAAGACAGTACATCTGGAAAGTAACAAGTTGGGGAAGCTTTTGGCCTTTGAAACTTGGAAGGATGGAGTTGCCATTAATGGAGATAACTTACCTCTGATAAGTTATGAAGTGAAGATTAGGGCTGAAGTGTGGGGCATGTTGGAAATGACTCTTACATATCCAAGTCGAGATGTGTAATGCACAGATGGATATACGAGTCTAGAGAAGAGAGATGGTCTGGTGCAGTGGCTCATGCCTGTAATTCCAGCACTTTGGGATGCTGAGGTGGGAGGATCACTTGAGCCAAAGAGTTACAGACCAGCTTGGGCAACATAGTGAGACTCGATCTCTTTAAGAGAGAGAGAACAGTGCTATGTATTTTTAAGATATCAAATTAGGAATCGTCAGCATTAGAGGACATTTACAGTCTCAAGACGATAAATGAGATGAGATCCCTAAGGAAGTAAGGTCCCAGGACTGAACTCTATGGCACTTCCATGTGAAGATTTGGAGAGAAGAAGAGAAATCTGTAAAGATGACTCAAAAGAAACTTCCAGAGAGGCAGGAAAGAAAAAGAGCACAGTGTCATGGAAGCCAAATAAGAAAAGTAACTTTAGGAGAAGAAATGAGTGATCGTCTACAATAAATGCCATTAACAGATTAAGATGAGAACTGAGAACTGACCTGTGAATTTAACAATGGGAAGGTCACTAGTGAGCTTAAGAAGCACAATTCTGGCAGGGATGTGGGTAAGAGTTTGATTGGAATAGATTTAAGGGAGAACAGGAATTAAAGACAATGAGCATAGAAGTTTTGAGAATTTTTGTTATAAAGGAGAGAAGAGAAAGGGATGGGATCTGGAGGTACAAGTGAGGTTAATACAGGCTTTATTTTTTTCAGATGAGAAAAAAAGCTAGGCTCGGAGGCTCACACCTGTGATCCCAGCACTTTGGAAAGCTGAGGCAGGTGGATCACCTGAGGTCAGGAGTTCGAGACCAGCCTGGCCAACATTGTGAAACCCCATCTCTACTAAAAATACAAAAAACTAGCTGGGCATGGTGGCAGGTGCCTGTAATCCCGGCTACTTGGGAGGCTGAGGCAGGAGAATCGCTTGAACTCAGGAGACGGAGGTTGCAGTGAGCCGAGATCATACCATTGCACTCTAGCCTGAGCAACAAGAAAGAGACTCCGTCTCAAAAAAATAAAAAAATAAAAATAAATAAATAAATAAATAAAGATAATTACAATGTGAGACGCAAAGTTTGGATTAAAGGGAAAACAAGGGAGAACAGACAGCAGCCATGAAAGAGGAAGGCACCTATCACAGACATTATAAGTACGAGGAAAAACAGCTATCCACTGACAAAACTTTATGGAAGGTAGTGTCCTCAGGGAAGATCTCAGTTCTTGTAAGACTAACAAGTTAAGGATCCCTTCAGAGAAGAGGTGGAAGAAACAGCTGGTTTTGCTGATGATGAACCTGGAATTGCAGTGGACATAGTGAAAGGATTTCAAGAGGTGGGGAAGGATGAGTGGAAGATAGTGTCAGAGAAGAGAATACACAGAGCCACAGGGAGAGTACATACAGCGTGGGGGATAAGGGTTCCCCAGGTGTTTAGGGTTACTCATGATGACTGGCATAAAAAGGGATAAAGTACATAAGATGTTGTTATAGAAAGTTATTTATCATGGAGAGTTATTTTATGAGACAAAAGGTGGCCCAAGCGCAGGTAACTCAATTGATTAATTTGCACCTTGGTTCTGGAAAAGGCATGCTTCTTGACTTTCTGTTATCTACACTTAAAGCTATTTCATCTCTTACATCTACATCTAAACTGAATAAAATGTAGGTAAGGGCAAAAAGATGGCAAACGATTTGTTTATATTACTCCTTATTAATAGCTCTGAGAAAAGACTGCTGACAGTACATTTGGTTAAAATGAAGATTTTGAATAGTTTGGATAATTAGAAATGTTCTATACTAATATTTTTACTTTACCAATTTTTATTATGTATCTACTTAATATAAACACAGCAACATAAACAACTTATTCTAGAAAAGTCTGACCTTTATTCAGTTATTTTAATAAAATTAAGTTTAAGAATATTAAAATACTGGAAAAGGGTTATAGGTAGGGAGATGATAACAAAAGTAAAAGATATTTTCAATGGCAAGAGAAAAAGAATAACAAGTTCTTCATGGAGGCATATTAACAAGGCCCTTGAAAGTAAGCAATGCCTATTAAAATACAAGAAGAAACTGAAATTGTTTTTATTGGTATTATCTTTACCACATCAAAAAATGCTGAGAAAGAGAAGGGACAGGTAAAAGAAGGGACAGGGAAGGAAGGAAGAGCAAGAGAAAAGAAAGGGGAGGTAGGGATCCACAGATGAGAATTAAGAAATGTGTTTCCTATTCTTTGCTTCTTTTGAACTCACCTTTCTGGAAGGTGACTTACTGAATGGATATTCTACCTACATCTTTCTAGTTATTTATATAGTTTTGGCAATTAATCTTTCTCCTTCATTGAATCATATCTTCTCCTTCCCTTTCATTATTCCTCTTCTTTGTCAATATTATATTCACTTATTTTTTTAAATGGTGGAAATTGGGAATTACGATGATTTTATGCAGTAGTTTTACCATACCAAATCTGAATGATAACAATTATCTGATTAATCACCAATAAGCAAATAAATGAGATGGCTGTGGAAGGATTTGTAAACTGTAACAGTCGGAGAAATAAAATAGTAATAGCATGTGATAAGTTTAAGAGTTTTTTAATTTAGAAGAACAGAAAGTACACCTAGAACTAGACGTCTGTCATGGTTACATTCTGTCTACCTCGCCAGATCTATTCTACTCTCTACCCTTCTTGACCTTGCTATGTTTCAGGAAGCTGACCTCTACAGCATACATCAAAAAGCAATCTTTTTCTGCCTTTGAGTTCGATTTGGCCAACAGGTGACACTGGCAAGAAATCAGAAGGCAGAAGAAAAGAGCTGGAGTGTTTATTCTGTCTTACTTCCTCCCTGCTGGCCATTTTTGTTTGGTATAGATAGAGACTGTGTTCTTTTGTGCATAACCACAGCAACTGTCAAGCAGCTCTCTCATGCAGCTACAGTTCTCTAGGCTACAGAAACATCACTTTCTTCCCTTGCCTTGGAAGCCTAGGGTGGTAACTGTTTTCTGCGATTGCTAGCTCGTGGGTGCTTCCTCATCCTTTGATAGGTCCTTTATGCTGCCCACACTCTGCAAATAGTCCCTTCGATAAACTCTTTCAATTAATCCAATTAATGACATTGGTTTTTGCTAGGAAGTAGACTGATGTAATTTCCAATGGCCCCTCTAGACCATTTTCAGGGCCAGGCCTATATAATCCAACCCCTTCCCATTCCAAACTCCTCAGTTTAACTCAGTGTCTCTTCCACTGTTTCTTAGTGAAAATCCAGCCCTATCTTGTGAAACCCACTCCTTCATGAAGATAACATATCTTTATGATATTAGCAGCCTTTTAGACTTACCTATATCTTCATCAAGCCTTTAATTTTATAATACAACTTATCAAAATGCAAACAAAAACTAAGTAATTTCAGGAATTTACTCAGAAAAGGAAAGTAACTTTCCTGAATAATATCCACCTCACCTCCTTCTCCTTGTTGAGCAATACCAACTGGCTGTCTGTGAGGATGCAATACTTCCGCTCCCATGTTGTTGTCTCTGTGTAGGGTGACTGACCACAAGACAGACGATGCGTGGGTGGCCCTTTCACATCTGCATGACAAAAGGGAAAAAAAGTGACAAATCATTATCTTGCTTAGTAAACCAGTACTTCAAATGTAAAATTCTTCCAAATCAAATAAAGAGGTGAGCCTAAACATGAATCTCAATGGTAAATTTAAAGTTTCCTCTGAAGAAAATGAAAACTGTTATATACAAAATAAGGAAAAAATAGCCCTACAACCTTCAGAGAAGAGGGCTGAAACACTCTGGGAAGAACTGTTAGTGCAAACTTTACACAGTAAGTACCACTGTACATAAACTATAATAATGAGAGGTTGCTTCAGAGCTTAACCAGTATCATTCAAAATACAGAGACAGAGTAACTCAGACACCTTCTCTAGTCTTTAGGAGAAAGATGATGTGACATGTACACTTTGAGAACACTGTTAACCCAGAACTCTGAGAGTAAATTTATCAGCAGACAAGGCCTTCCAAATGGCTTTACACTCATAAGAATTGAAAATGTTTAAACAACAGCATCATATTACCACTAGAGGCCAGCAAGATCTTAAAAACATAGAAAATAATTTTCTTAAGGAAAGATCTAAATATATTACCATGATGTTTCTTAAAGGTGGAGGTACCCGATATTAAAGCAAAATGTCTCAGCAATTCCCAACTGTCTCATTTCCTTATAAAATACCAAGTGGTTACTAACATCTTTGTCATTTTCAATTTTTTTTGATATAAAATGTTTGCTCATTTGGGCTGTTGGAACTGGGCACATATTTTAATGTATAAGTACACATTAAATCTATTTAAAAAAGCTTTTATGACAGTATGAAATATATTAAAAGTTCTTCAGGCATGAAGAACTAATTCTTCTCAGGAATATACTATAAAGACAACTTAACATGGATTATCACTACTTAGTTATTACGCTAAAGGAAAAACTCAAATTGAAATAATTAGAAAACCAACACCCAGGAGGGCAGGGGAGTCGTAAATCATAAAAAAGCACATTATATCTATTATATGAGTATTTTTCAGTATCATTGCTTTCTATAGAATTTTTGTCTTCTGACACAGGATGATAGGTATATTACTGGCATTGGCTTGACTTCAAGGAAAGCCAAATCATTTCCTAGGTGTCTTATACTATAATTGACCAAATATGCCTAATTACAGCTGGAGCTCTGTAGAACGTCAGCAACAAGTCAGTTGCTATGTTTCTCTTCGTAGAACTATGTAGGTCTCTCTTTATAAATCCCTTTATGTGTTCAATATTGTCTTCATTGTTTCTTCTGGTTTAACTTCCTGTCCTCTCTAAGGCTATCTAAACTTACTGCACAGCATGTTTCGGGGTTCATCAACTCTCCCCAAAGATAATTCAAGGTCCAATAACCAATAGTGTTATTAGGGCTTGTTTAGACATGTTATTAATTCTTAGAAGTTCACTGTTTTGTCTTTTCTTCCCTTATTTTCTGTTTGTATCTCCTCCGCACTATGCACAGCATTACATGCTACGTCTGTAGCATCTCCAATCCACACCAACCCTCTCTCCCCTATCCTCAACCCTCCCCTTGTAGTCTAAGCATCTTAAATTATTTTGTTAGAACTACATCTTCAGTTCTTCCAAAGTTTTCTTTTGACTTCAAAATCTCAAAATTATCACCAAAAAGCTCAATGAAACTGACTCTGAATACTTTTGTACACATATAGCATATTCTTGCCTACATGTAAAAGCCATGTCAAAACTGATTTTCTCCACATTATTTGGACAAAAATATGGGTTACAATTTTACCACATATAGGTCTATTTTTAGAGTCAAATACCAAGATGACTTCAACAGAAAGAGATGTACCTACTTTATGTGGAAATATGAATAGTTTTGTGGTCTAAACAATTAGAAACTTTGACAAAATTAGACAATTTATGGTCATTCAAATAACTAGCTTTATTATATAAGTTAGCCATGGGTGACCTAAACTGCCCACTGTAAGTTGTACTGTAAATTAACTTTAGCAAGAAGACACTGATAAACCCTGTCCATAAAAATTGTAATATAGGATACTGCATTAATAGTATAACCCAGGTTTCCTGACAAAATATAAATCTATATCAACACTGAATTAAAGAAAATCTAAATTCTCTTTTCTGTGAGAATATTCTCCCTTTGTCCAACCTGATCCTTTTTCTAATTTCTTCATGGTATTGTGAAAACAAGACAAGGTCTCAAAAAAAAAAAAAAAAAAACAACATTCTGGAACCCTGAACCACCCTCCTCTAGTGCTAAAGATAAGAAGAAATAGAGAGCAATGAAATAGGGAGCAATACTTCTATATTAAAAAAAAAAAATCTGTCTGTCTAAACAGAGGGATTTATTAGCTATCCTATAGATTTTATTGCTTCTTTTTCTAATGCTCATTTTTGGCCTTTTTAAAGAATGTATACCAAGGAAAAAAAATAAGAAAAAAAAGTGATAGTTTCTGTTCCTTTTAGTACTTCTCTATTATCTGAAAGGCATTTTAAGTAATAAAGTGATATTTTTTTAAAATAACCTATATTTAATTTATATAGGTTAAGTTATATCATGTCCTCATTTCCAGGGCTAAATGAAGGTTTAAAAGCACGTAAGCAAGGCCTGTATACTGAGACTATATGCATTACCAGGACAAGCTCAAATTTTTGCCCTATTTCACCTTGCCAATCCTATCAATCTTTATTTTTTGCTCTAGTGACTTACTTTTAATTTCTGACTTCCAATTATTTTTAGTATCTAAAATTCACCAAAGAAAAGAATAACTAACTTAAATATGCATTAGAAGAAATAAGTCCTGCTGGGATATCAGGGCATGCCTCTACAGTCCCAGCTACTCGGGAGCTGAGATCACTTGAGTTCAGAAGATCAAAGCTGTAGGGTGCATGCCTGTGCTCTCAATAGCCACTGCACTCAAACCTGGGCAACATAGTCCAACCCAGTCTCCTAAAAGAGATAAGTCCCTTAATTTACCTGTGCCTACAGCCTGAAAAATCAGGCTTTTGTTTGAAAGGATTCAACCAAGTACCCACCATAGCTGCCTGCCTGACCATTTTCTTCCTTTTTCCTCTCTCAATAGGTTCATGATTTTACCAATTGCATTTAACATATCATGTCAGAATTTTTAAAAACATGAGACTAGTAAATGAAGTGATTCAAAAGCGACTCAGATGAACTTCTAAGGAGCTGTAAGATACAAAAATAAAATTTCCCACAGCAATTTTTTTCTTACACATTCTTCGTATTTTGGCCATAGACTTACTGTCCTTTCTCTCTTATCCCTATTTCTGCTTTCTATCAGATCCCTTTAATTACTCTCCTGCTATAAAATTTTTGAGGCACTTTTCCTAAGTATGGAAGAGAAAAGTTGCTTATCCTCTAAGAAAAAAGTTGGAGTGTGTCTGTGTGTGTGTTCCTGTACTGAAATTTCCAGTTCTATCATATCATTCAGTTTGTTATTTTTGTCAAAGTCCCTTAATTTCCATACTGAGCCAAGTCTGCTTAAGCAACTATATGGCCTAGTTAACTGAATGGAGTCTTATGAATGGTGCCAACAGTAAGATGACAAATGGCAGTCCATCACAGCCTGTTCTTCAATCCCAATAGATCAGTCATATCTACAGTTCATACTAAACCTCTTAAACAGAAAAATATAAAATATTCAAAATAAGTCACTTACATACTAATCCTTTGAAGGAAATAAAGGCCTATCTACAATTTTTTCTTAAATAAATACTGTGCTAATTTAAGAAAAGTGTAGCTAAGCATGGTGGCTCACGCCTGTAATCCTAGCACTTTGGGAGCTCAGGAGGATCCTTTGAGCTCCATGGGCAACAAAGTCGGATACCTGGCTCTACAAAAAGACTACAAAAATCAGCCAGGTTTGGTGGCTTACACCTGTAGTCCCAACTACTCAGGAGGCTGTGGCAGGAGGACTGCTTGAGCCTGGGAGGTTAAGGCTGTGGTGAGTTGTGATTGTGTTACTGTATTCCAGCCTGGGCGACAGAGCAAGACCCTGTCTCAGAAAGAAAAGAAAGAGAAAAGCATAAGCAAAACTAGCATGGCACTTAAAATATGACCACAGTATTGTATTACTAAGTAATCAAAACTCAAGATCATTTTCATGTCTCATGTTTCTGTTAACAGAAAAATGAACTACACTAAGACTTAATCTCAAATACCATTTAATGCACATTCCTTTTGTTATATTTAGTATCTCTCCCTATATTAATATATCCTCATGCTTGTCTCTTTTTGAATTAGATCTCAACACTTTCCTTTAGGGGCAGCTGGTGTGGGAAAAGAATCAGAACTTTTCAAGGAATGTGATTCTTAGTGGAGAAGGTGTAAAAGAGGGAACTCAGACACTAATTTCACTATTGAGAAATCAGTTTCTGAGTTTTTAGCCATTGGTTACACAACCAATGCTGTGATATCACCTCTCTATCTAAAAAAGCAGAAGAAGGCAGGCTACATTAGAAATAAAAGTTGTCAAGAGTATGGCAGCATTAAAAATCTTCAATAGCTCTATCTCTATTTATAATATCAAGTGCAATAGAATCCAGAACTACATATGCATCTTTTCTGAATTGGGACCCATTTGAATCACAAATCACTGAGCTTACAGTGAAAACTATCAAGGTGATAATACAAGCATCTCTAAAGAGCTCTTCTTAGAGCTCCAGTTTTCTCATCTTTAAAATGGAATAATGTGGTTTCTACTATGTAGGAATGTGGTGAAGATTAAATGAGAAATATCAAGCATTACAAACAGTGCTTGGCATACTGTAAAGCCCTCAATAAACAACAGCACTTATTATTATCTTAACTTCACACATCTGAAACAATGGGTTCATTTGTTACTCCTATTGAAAATTTTCAGATGCTAAAAATATTGTAATAAAATGTGATAGAAAAAACTGATTTAAACTGTGAATGATCTTCAGGATTATATGATGAATGTAAATAAACCTTTCCTTGGACATATTCTGGGGAAAAAAAATACTGCACAGGTTTGCTCTAACAAAAACATACTTCCATCTGATACCATCGGACAGACTCTAGTATATCGCTGTGCCAGAAATCTACATATTATTCTTAATACAAACTTTACAAAGGAAAAGACAACAAATCCAGAGCCTTTTGGCTAGAGAAACAGTTACAAGCAGAAATGAAATATAAGGGCCGAAACACATTCTTTTATTTAGGTCTATTTGTTCAGCTTAATGTACACCATTTAGGTCAGTCTACCAATTCCCTCTCGAATTAAAAAAAAAAAAATGAGTGGGGGGCGGGGGGATGAGAAGAGAGAAAAAAATCTTTTTAGTGGCACTGTTTTATTCTAACCAGTTAGTTCAAACAGTCCCAGCTCTAAAAGTCTCTTACCACTCACAGTTGATGGCTAAACTTGAGAGGATTAATTGATCCTCTTCATCTATTTTTCTACAGGTTTCAATTGGGACAAAAATGTGTATATACTTCTCAAATGCAATCACAAGAATACAAAACAATGACAAATTTGATTGGTGACATATTTTGCTTTTTTAAAAAAAGTTGAATCCAAACTCATAAGATTTAAAGAAGGAATAGTAAGGTTGTCACTCTTTCTTAAAATTAAACCCTGAGAAAATACACACACACAAATTAAGCCTTAAATCCTATGGGCATTCAGTTGCTTTTCCAAAACTATCTGAACTCCTCTGTAGGTCCGCAAACAAGACGTTCATTGTGTGGATCTGTAAATTGTATGATGTCATTGAAACACAAGCACCAATTGGTATTATAAACAGTTTGTGTTTCCAAGGATACTAGGAACTTTAAAGACCCTGCATTTATACAAAGCCCAAGAGCACGACCTTCCTAACAATACAAGGAGCCTTCCACTTTCTCTTTTTAGTCACTGTTTCCAGCAGAGAAAGGATACTGATTTTGCTCCTAATAATTCTTCCAAATAATATACTTGGAACATTCCTCAATTATTCATTATTCATTTTTATATTCTTAATATAATGACACCAAAAAAAGAGGATTAAGAATTTACATAGCCCTAGCAGGCCCCTAATAGACTCTCAAAAGGCTAGCTAGGCTGGAGTCCTTTAAGAAAACTTCATGATATAGATTTTTTGTAATGCAAGGCATATAAATACTTTTTTTTTTTTTTTTTTTTTCCCTGAGACACAGTCTCATTCGCCCCGGCTAGAGTACAGTGGTGCAATCTCGACTCACTGCAACCTCCGCCTCCTGGGTTCAAGCAATTCTCTGCCTCAGACTCCCGAGTAGCTGGGATTACAGGTGCCCAGCACTATGCCCAGCTTCTTTTTTGTATTTTTAGTAGAGACTGGGTTTCACCATCTTAGCCAGGCTGGTCTTGAACTCCTGACCTCGTGATCCACCAGCCTCAGCCTCCCAAAATGCTGGGTTATAGGCGTGAGCCACTGCGCCCATCTAACACTTCTAATTAATCCTTACAGTCATGTTCCTCTGTATTATGGAGTACTCTTTTAGTAACACACAGCACTTGTGTGCATTTCCTGGAAAAATTACTTTTCTTTACCTACTATTCATCTTGAACTCACGTATAAAAATTCAGTATATAAACTTGTTTATGTTAGCCAGAGTAACTACTGCAACATAAAAACACAGGTTGAATATAGGGTGATTATGATTATATTATTGTTAAAAGTCAAAAAGGTTATATATGTCTTTATAAAGGTATATAAAAAAAGATATGTAGAGTTAAATTGTTATAAAAGGTCTGTAGCTAAGCTCTTCTCTAATATGTATTCAGAGGTAGGCCTAAATATTTATATTATGCTCACATCAAATTTATTTGTGGAATGTGTTTTCCATGAGTTACAAACATGAAAGTTTGGACAATTCCAGAGTTCTTATTTTTCTACTTAGGAGATCAATATTTTAATCAAGTATTTCTCAAAATACAGATTGGAAACTGACAAGGAAAAAAGGGAGAATTCACAGGGACTAAAATTAGAGAGCTCCAAAGAGCTGTTTAATAATGATGGCAGCAGCAAGGAACTCCACCCTAGGCGACAGAGCAAGACTCCATCTGAAAAGAATGACCTCCACACCTTCTGGCTTCTCTCCTTACTGCATTTCACATTCAGACTATCATAACGCCAAGATTATAGAACAACAACAATTTCTATTGAGCATTCATATTTCATCAATTTATAAAACACTGAATATCAGTCTAAGTACAACAACAAGAACAAACTGCCAACTTTGGGAACAAATCACCGATTTCTGATAAGCTTACAACTGATGGGTGTGGAAGTAAGTGGGCATGTTGGAGAGCAGTCCTCTCCAACATGTTCAATGCACCATGAGCATCAGTTAGTAGGTTTCACAGAAGGAGTGGAGAAATTTGGGGGAATTAATTACGTCAGTTAATTCAGCAAGTCTTATAAAATACTCTTGATATTTTAGTGAAGTTAGTTATTTAGGATATAGAGTTTGACTTAAGGAAATAAAATAATGGGAAATATTTTACCTGTAAGTGAATTTGTTTTTTCTTATTTGAAAGACTTTTTTAAAAACTTTGTATGAATGATTCACCTAATAGTCTTAATGAGAACTCAACAATTGTTAACAAAAGTCAAGACTGTAGGGAAAAATAAAACTAGAAACACACATGAAATAAAAGGTGCCAGACTTTCTTGAATCTTCCAGTTTGCTAAAATTATTATCTCATATACACACACACACACATATATATATATATATATTTTTTTTTTTTTTTTTTTTTTTTTTTTTTGAGACTAGTCTCACTCTGTCACCCAGGCTGGAGTGCAGTGGCGCAATCTTGGCTCCACTGCAACCTACGCCTCCTGGGTTCAAGCAGTTCTGTCTCAGCCTCCCGAGTGGCTGGGATTACAGGCGCCAGCCACCACACCCAGCTAAGTTTTTTGTATTTTTAGTGGAGATGGGGTTTTACCATCTTGGCCAGGCTAGTCTTGAACTACTGACCTCGTGATCCACCCGCCTCAGCCTCCCAAAGTGCTGGGGTTACAGGCATGAGCCACCACGCCCAGCCTCAAATATAGTTTTAAAAGAAAATTTACATCTATTACTAAGGTAAAACAAACCTTACATTTCAGGTAATTTGTAAGATCATTAGGTCTAAAATAAAAGACTATTTTTCAGTAATTCAAACTGTTAAGGTTGTTTATGGCTGTACTCTATACCCTGAAGTCTAAATACAATGATTAACAAAATAAACATCATTAGTGATATCAAAACATGCATGGGTGAGTGACTCATCCCTGTAATCTCAGCACTCTGAGAGGCCAAGGAGGGAGGACGACTTGGGCCCAGTATTTCAAGACCAGCATGGGCAACAAAGTGAGATCCCATCTCAACAAAAATATCAAAATATTAGCTGGGTATGGGAGCACACACCTGTAGTCCCAGCTACTGAGGAGGCAGAGGCAGGCCTGGAGGCCAAGGCTACAATGAGCCATGTTCGTACCACTGCACTCCAGCCTGAGTTGCAGAGAGAGACCTGGCCTCTAAAAACAAAACAAAACATGTAGTTTACCTAGGAAGACAGGCATCGTTTAATAACAGCTTTATGAAGACATAACTCACATAGCACATAATTTAGCCATTTAAAGTGTACAATTCAACAGTCTGTACTTTATTCACAGATAGGTGCAATCAACATAGATGATTTTAGAACATTTTGGTCACCTCAAAAAGAAGTTTCATTGCCCTTTACACATCCATCCAACCATCCCTATCAGCCCTAAGAAACTACTAATCTGCTTCCTGTCTCTAAATTTCCTTAGTCTGGATATTTCATATGAATGGAATCATATAATACATGTGATCTTTCACTTAACATAATATAATCAAGATTCATTCGTGTTTAGAAAGTGTTAGTACTACATTTTTTTTTTTTTTGAGACAGAGTCTCACTCTGTCACCCAGGCTGGAGTGCAGTGGCGCGATCTCGGCTCACTGCAAGCTCCTCCTCCCAGGTTCATGCCATTCTCCTGCCTCAGCCTCCCTAGTAGCTGGGACTACAGGCATCCACCACTGCACCCGGCTAATTTTTTTGTGTTTTTAGTAGAGATGGGGTTTCACCACGCTGGCCAGGATGGTGTCGATCTCCGGACCTCATGATCCGCCCGCCTCAGCCTCCCAAAGTGCTGGAATTACAGGCGTGAGCCACCGCGCCCAGCCCTAGTACTACATTCGTTTTAGGGCTATTATTCTATTGTATAGGTATACTACATTTTATTTATACATTCCTCAGTTGATGAACATTTCGGTTGTTTCCACCTTTTGGCAGTTATGAATAATGTGGCTATAAACATTCATGTATGAGTTTTTATGAGGACATACATTTTCATTTCTCTTGGTTATGTATCTTGGAGTGGAATTGCTGAGTCATTTAGAAATGCTATTTTAATTGTTTGAAGAACTGCCAGGCAGTCTTTCAAAGCAGCTACACAATTTTATGTCAGCAATGTATAAGGGTTAAAATTTCTCCATATACAAGTCAACACTTATTATCTGACTTTTTGATTCTAGATATTCCTAATAGCAGGATGTGGTATCTCATTGATTTTTTTTTTTTTTTTTTGAGAGGGAGTCTGGCTTCGTCACCCAGACTGGAGTGCAGTGGTGCGATCTCAGCTCACTACAAGCTCCACCTCCCGGGTTCACGCCATTCTCCTGCCTCAGCCTCCTGAGTAGCTGGACTACAGGCGCCCGCCACCACGCCTGGCTAATTTATTTTATTTTTTTTAGTAGAGACGGGGTTTCACCGTGTTAGCTAGGATGGTCTCGATCTCCTGACCTCGTGATCTGCCCACCTCGGCCTCCCAAAGTGCTGGGATTACAGGTGTGAGCCACTGCGCCCGGCAGTATCTCACTGTTGTATTGATTTGTATTTCCCTAATGATTAATGATGCTGAGCATCTTTTCATGTGCTTACTGGCTATTTGTATATCGTCCTTAGAGAACTATCTATTCAGACCATTTGCCTGTTTTTAAAATTGGCTTGTCTTTTTATTACTGAGATGTAAGAGTTTTTGTATGTTATAGAAACAAGTCCCAAATTAGGTAATTAATTTGCAAATATTTTCTTCCATTCTGTGGGGATGTCCTTTTACTGTCGTCTTTTTTTTTTTTTGCCATGGAGTCTTGCTCTGTCGCCCAGGGTGGGGTGCAGTGGCGCCATCTCGGCAAACTCCACCTCCCAGGTTCAAGTGATTCTTCTGCCTCAGCCTCCCGAGTAGCTGGGACTACAGGTGTGTGCCACCATGCCTGGCTAATTTTTAGTATTTTTAGTAGAGACAGGGTTTCACCGTTTAGCCAGCATCGTCTCCATCTCCTGACCTCATGATCCACCCACCTTGGCCTCCCAAAGTGCTGGGATTACAGGCGTGAGCCACAGCGCCCGGCCCTCCTTTCACTGTCTTGATGGTATCATTTGGTTTTAAATATTGATGAAGTCCAATTATTTATTTTTTCTTTTGTTCTTCTTGCTTTTGATGTCACTTCTAGAAATACTTTGCCAATCCAAAGTCATGAAGATTTACCTATATATTAATTTTTTTTTTCTGTATTGAGACAGGGTCTCACTCTGTTGCCCAGGCTGGAGTGCAGTGGCATGTGGTTCATTGCAGCCTCAACTCACAGGCTCAGGTGGTTCTCCCATCTCAGCCTCCCGAGTACCTGGGACTACAAACACATGCCACCACACCTAATTTTTTGTATTTTTGGTAGAAGTGGGTTTTGCCATGTTGCCCAGGTTGTTCTTCAACTCCTGGGCTCAAGCAGGTGGGAAGCCACCTGCCTTGGTTTCCCAAAGTGCTGGGATTACAGGCAGGAGCCACCATGCCCAGCCTATATTAATTTTTATAAAGTTATTATAGTTTTACCTCTTATGATGAGTGGTCTTGATAACTTTGTCAAAAATTAGTTTTATTAGACACTTGATTTTGTTTCTAGACTTAATTCTATTTACACACACACACACACAGACACACACACAGACACACACATACATCCCTGAGCCAGTACCACACTGTCTTTATTCTTGATTGATTACTACTACTTTGTATTAAGTTGTAACATTGAAAAGTGTTCTTTTTATCCCCTAGGATTGTTGTGGTTATTCTGGGTCGCTTGCAATTTTAGAATCAGTTTGTCAATATCCACAAAAAAGTCAGCTGGGATTCTGACAGAGATTGTATTGAATCTGTAGATCATTTTGTGAGTATTGTTGCCATCTTAACAACACTATGTCTTCTAATCAATGAACACGGGATGTTTTTCCATTTATTTAAATGTAATTTCTTTCAACAGTGTTTTGTGGTTTTCAAAGGTTTTGCACTTCTTTTGTTAAATTCCTAAGTGTCTTATTCTCTTTGATATTTTATGAATAAAATTGTCTTAAATTTTTAGATTATTCATTGCAAGTATATAAAAATACCATTGGGCCAGGCACAGTGGCTCATGCCCGTAATCTAGCACTTTGGGAGGCAGAGGCATGTGGATCACCTGAGATCAGGAGTTCGAAACCAGCCTGGGAAACACGGTGAAACCCTGTCTCTACTAAAATACAAAAAATTAGCTGAGTGTGGTGGCGTATGCCTGTAGTCCCAGCTACTTCCAGGCAGGAGAATTGCTTGAACCCAGGAAGCAGAGGTTGCAATGAGCTGAGATCATGCCACAGCACTCCAGCCTGGGCGACAGAGCAAGACTCTGTCTCAAACAAAAACAAAAACATTGATTTTTCTATATACTGATTTTGTATCCCATAATCAAGCTGAAGTTGTATATTTACTGTATATTTTAGTGGATTTCTTAGGATATTACACACATGTGAATATGTCACTTGCAAACAGAGATAGTTTTACTTGTTGGTTTACAATCTGGATGCTTTTTATTACTTTATGTTGCCTAATTGCCCTGATTAGAATTTCCAAGAAGATGCTGGATAGAAGTAGTGAGAGCAAACATCCTTATCTTTTTCATGTTAGGAAGAAAGTATCTAATGTTTCCTCATTAAGTATGATATTAGCCGTGAATGTTTGTTGATGGCCTTTATGAGGCTGAGAAAGTTCCCATTTACTTGTTGAGTGTTTTTTTTATCATGAAAGGTGTTGAATCTCATCAAATGCTCTTTCTGTTTTTATTGGAAGAATCACATTTTTGTCCTTTATTCTATTAATATGATATATTACGCTCATTGATTTTCTTATGTTCAAACAATGTAGCATTCCTGGGATACATCCCACTTGGTCATAGTTTATAATACTTAGATGTTGCTGGATTCAATTTGTTAGTATTTTATTGAGGATGCTCCTCTATTTCCAATGAGAGGATTCCTTTGTTGTTATTGTTTAGTCTATTTTCTCTGATGTTAGAATAGCCAATTCAGCCTTCTTCTTGTTGCTTCTTGTATGATACATGTTTTTCCATCCTTTTACTTACAACCTATTTGCATTTCTTAAAGTGTGTCTCCTGTAGAAAACGTATGGTTGATTCCTATTTTTAATCCAGTCTCACAAGGGCTTTCTTTTGATTGGATTGTGTAACCCATTCACATTTCATATTATTGACATAACTGAATTTATATCTACTATTTTACCTTTTGTTTTCTATTTATCTCGTTTTGTTGTTGTTGTTCTATTTTTCTTTTACTTTCTTTTGCATTAAGTGAATATTTTCTAATAAATTTAAATTATTTTTCACTTTTTAAAAAAGTTATTGCTTCCTCATTTCTCTAGGGCTTACCATACATATCTCACCGGAATCATCTTCAGTTTTGTACTAATTTAATTCCAATGAGATATAGAAATGTTACTCCCATACAGCTCTATTCTCTTTTTCCACTTTATTGTTATACATATTACATGTATTAATATTATAAGCCCAGTAATATTAATAAATTGCTATAATTACTTTATAATCATTGCTTTAGTCCAATACAGCTTTATTCCCACCCATGTCTTTTGTGCTGTAATTGGCAAATATACTACAAATATATTACGTTTCTATATGTTATGAATCCAATAATAATAATATACATATTATTTTATGCAATTGCTTTTTCAATAGAAAAAGAAAGGAGAAAATAAGCATTTATACTATCTTTTAAAATGACATACTTAGCTTTATTGGAGCTCTTTGGTTTTTTTCATTTGGATTTGAATTACTGTCTGGAGTTACTTGCTTTCAGCCTGAAGAACTTCCTTTAGTATTTCCTCTACAGCATGTCTGCTGGTGACAATTTATCTCAGTTTTTGTTTCTCTGGAGATATCTTTATATCATTCTGATTTTGCTTATATCTCAACAAAGATAATTTTGTTACAGATAAGATGTTTGGTTGACAGTTTTTTTGTTCTTTTGGGATTTTTTCTGGAGTACTTTGAATATGTTATCGTATTGTCTTCTGGCCTCCTTTTTCTTCCCCCCACAGAGAAGACGCTAATCTCACTGGAGCTTCCTTGTAAATAATGAGTAGTTCTTCTGTAGCTGATTTCAAGATTTTCTCCTTGTACTTCACTGACAGTATTTTTACTATTATGTGCCTATGAATTTCTTTGTGTTTATCCTACTTGGAGTCCACTGAGCTATCTGGCTGTGCAGCTTATTGTTTTTCAATAAATTGGGGGAGTTTTCTGCTACTGTTTCTTTGAATATTTTTCTGTTTCTTTCTTTTTCTCCTCTCCTTCTGTACTCCTGTGAAGAAAGCATTCCAACAAGGAGCTGAGGAAAGAGGGAAGCTTGTGTTCTTGCCTTGGTTGCCAATATTTGGTTGCAACAGTCTCAGTGAGCTCAGTAGTGGGAGGCCAGGAGCAGTTTCAAGTATTACAGACTCTTGCTTTTTCTTAGCATATTTGTGTAAGTTTTCTTGAATTTTTGTAGTTTTTCTTCATTTATTGTATGCCTTTATGACCATTTCCAAAGGCTTTAAAATAACTGTTTTCTTTATAAGTTTCAATGATTTCACTGAGAAACAGATTAGTAGGTATCCTCAGACTGCAATGCCAAAAGTTGATCTAATCCAGACATTAACTTTTAAAGACCCTCGGCATGTAATTACAGTTATGATACATGGAAATGTACAAAATATTGTGAATATATAATTTGGGGAGACAATCTAGTTTTGGGGATCAGGGAACATTTCTCTAAGAAAGTGACATTTCAATTGAGCTCTGAAGGATAAACAGACATTGCCTAGAAGAATAAAATAAGGGGGAAGAAGGAGCAGCAAAAGATCTCAGACAGAGACAACAGTATTTGACTTGAGGTGAAAAGGAACATGGCACATCTGGGAACTGAAAGTAGGCCAGTCATTGGAGCAGAAATATGAGGGAGACGAATGGCTCCAAGTAAAGCTGGAGAAGCAGAGGCCAGAGTATGTTATAAATTTTAAGCCTAATTTCAAGAAGAATGGACAACCAATGGATAGTTTTGAACAGAAGAGTTACAGGATCAGATTTGTCTCTTTGAAAGATCATTCTGGCTACATGTCAGGCCTCTGAGCCCAAGCTAAGCCATCATATCCCGTGTGACATGCACGTATACGCCCAGATGGCCCAAAGCAAGTGAAGAATCACAGAAGAAGTGAAAATGGCCAGTCCTGCCTTAACTGATGACATTACCTTGTGAAATTCCTTCCCCTGGCTCATCCTGGCTCAAAAAGCTCCCCCACTGAGCACCTTGTGACCCCACCCCTGCCCGCCAGAGAACAACCCCTTTGACTGTAATTTTCCTTTACCCACCCAAATCTTATAAAACGGCCCCACCCCTATATCTCCCTTCACTGACTCTCTTTTCAGACTCAGCCAGCCTGCACGCAGGTGAAATAAACAGCCTTGTTGCTCATACAAAGCCTGTTTGGTGGTTTCTTCACACTGACACGAATGAAACTACACATAGACAATTGACTCAAAAAAATCTCAAATGTAGGCACACTTTTGCTTAGAAGCTATCATAGGTTGAATTGTATGCCCTCCAAAAATATGTTAAAGTTACGGCCCTTGGTATCTGTGATTGTGACCCTATGGAAATACGGGTCATTGCAGATACAATCTAGTTAAGGTAAAGTCATATTGGAGTAGGATGAGTCTGAAATCTAATGATCCAAATCATTATAATAAAAGAAAAATTTGAAGTCACAGAAGAGACACACAAAGAAGGCAGCCATGGGACACTGGAGACAGAAACTGAGGAGATGAAGCTGAACGTCAAGAAACACCAAAGATTGTCAGTAACCACCAGAAGCAAGGAGTGGGGCATGGAACAGATTTTCCCTCAGAGTGTTCAAAAAGAACCAACCTTGCTGACACCTAGATTTTAAGCTTCTAGCCTCCTGAACTGAGAGAAGAAATTTCTATCGCTTTAAGCTACCTCTTTGTGGTAATTCCTTACAGTAGTCTTAGAAAACGAATACAGAGGCTATTACAGTAATCCAGGCAAGGATTACCAGTTACTGGTAGATTGAGTTGGGGGAGAGAGAAATGAAGGTTGTAATAGAGAAATATTTAGGTGGCAAAAAGGGCAAGAATTGCTGACGAACTGGATTTAGTGACAGGGAAAGCAAGGTGTTAAAGATGGCCACTTGATTTCTGGATTATCCAATCAGATGGTAGATTTTGATTTCAGGATTTTCTTGCATCAGACCCTTT